>NC_137666.1:8153644-8521223 GCF_963422515.1 Blennius ocellaris
TTTTTTCTGCACTCTCCCCATCACCAGCCTCTCCAAGTGTGTGTTTTTTCCTCCCCCCACCCTGTTATTCTTTCACGTTTCACTTCGTTCCTCCTCCCAATCATTCAGTCTTCATCAGACGGCTATTGTGTGAGCTCAGGGGTAGAGCGCAGAAAGAGAAAGATGGGGGCTGGGGATGTGTTTGGCATGCTGTACTATAGGACAAGGTTGTCAGTCTCAAATGATGCTCTCATAATCAGCACATTGGAGCTGGGCTGCTGCACAGAATGACAATATCAGCCTGATGCTATGTACATTTTTGCGCTCTCCCTTTTGGCTTGTCAATCTTTCTTTATAACCATCTCTTTTTTTGCTGCCTCTTGCTGCCCGCCTTTTCCATCCTGGCATTTCTCATTTGCTTCTTTTTAGGCTTTTTTTTCTTTCTTTTTTTTTATCCCCACAAATGTTTCTTGGCACACTTTACTGCAAATCTATGTCTGCTTGTGCACGGCTTTGCCTCCGGTGTTTGATCTCCATCGTTCGCTCTTGTTGGCTTCTTGCTCCTCCTAACCACCCTTTTGCTTCAGTTTACCGATTCCCCGTTTACCCGTTTGTCTTGATCTCTCTTCATGAGCTAACTACGGGGAGCAAAGAGCAATGTGGGACAATACGGGCTTCTTTAATGCTCTTTTTTTTTCTGGGCTTGCTAACAGCACACCTCTCTGTGCCTTAAAAATCATGTCAATGCAGCCGTTCAGTGATTCTACGTTCAGCATTCATCTCCCTCCAACTAGTAATGCGCCAGAAAAGCCACATAGGAAAGTACAGACACTAGTTATGATTAAAGTCCCAGTCAACCTTTCAGTCATACTGCTGCTGTCTCCATCGACTTATCAACTTTAAAATTTTCCAAAGGCAGCTCTCGTCCCGCACTGCCACATTCATTTGAGTCCTCTCTTACACTATCACACTTGTATATCTGCCTCCTAACTCTGTTATCATTGCCGGGCTCACACTTCTGTCTGCTAACACTGTCACAGCTTCATCTCCTCTGCCCGTGCACATGTCACAGTTGTGGTGTGTGTCTGTCTACCTCTGTTGTTGCTTGTAGTTTGTCTCTCAGCATTGCTGTTGTGGTAACAGTATTTATTCTGCCACTCAAACACGAGGCAGCGGCGGCATCACTCATCCCACTGTTGTGGAGAGACTCTGTGGGGACAGGAGGAGAGAGGGAGAGAGAGAGAGAGAGAGAGAGAGAGAAGAGAGAGAGAGAGAGAGAGAGAGAGAGAGAGAGAGAGAGAGAGAGAGAGAGAGAGAGAGAGAGAGAGAGAGAGAGAAGAGAGAGGAGAGCAGAGAGAGGTGGGGGTGGAATGAGAGGTAGCAATCGCATTTCAGACTGAAAAAGAGTCCCAGATGGTTTACACGGTTGTATGTCTGAGATAAGCTTGGGTCCTGACTGCTGTAAAGTGGGATTTCTATACAGCAGTTATACGAGTGCTCCGATGCAGGCGCGACTCAAGTGGTTTCTCATCCAATAGAAACAGCACACATCACAAGGCTTGACTGAACCGCACTCTTCATCAAAAGCACTCGGCATTAAAAAAAAAAAGTTTGTACAATTACTTTTGTATTAAAAAGTGGAATTAAAAAATAAATAGGCAAGGAAAAGTAATGACTTAACAAGCCTGCTGACGATACAGCTATTCACCGTCATTAAATCACCATACAAATGGAGTGTTTAATTTATCATGAACTGTTAAAATAACTAAACAAATAGAAATATCTGATTTTGTCTAATCCAGCAAATGAAATGCACGTGGAATCTACTTTAGCATATTGGTCCAAAAAGTATGACGATCCAATAGTGCCATAAAAACCGCACTGTTCATTGATTTGCCATATACTTCACAGCCAGAGGAATTAAAGGGATACAGTAGCAACCACTATATATATTTCACATGCTTATATCTATTTAGGGATTCATAGGTTTAATGTCAGAATCAATAATGTTTTTTTATTTAAGGAAATGGCCTCTTTTAGACCATAACCAATAATGAATGGTTCTCTGATTGGTTAAGAGTGTCGCTGGTTGATTGGTCACTTGTTTGGTTGAATTGTTCTGTTTTCTTTGGTTAAGAGTCTGGCTGGTTGGTCAGTTGAATGGCTGATCATGGTTGATCAGTTCACGATGTCAATTTAAAAAGAAAATGATATTCAAATGTTAACTTTTAAGTTGACTTACTGGCATGTAAACAATCAGTCACATACAATTGCAATTTGTGATGGGAACCAATATTTGGTGTTTTAGATAATTTTCAAAGTCCTTTGAGCACAACAAGTTGAGTTTCTATGTCTGTATTCATCCACTGTCTCTTTGATCAATTCGAGGCTCAGAGAAATCCTACCCCAATTACTCTAAACCTAACCTGTCACAAATTGCTTTTGTTATTAGCATATCAAGTCTGTTATGATTACAGTGCAATGATACAGCACAGGGAATTGAATCCTAAATATATTCCCCTCTCTGCCATGTGCAAAAAAAAAAGAAGAAGTAATTCCACTTGTCTTTGCTCTTCGTTGTTTCTACTGACAGTTTAATAGCGCAATACAATGGGTTGGAAAAACGTGGGTATAATATGACTGTAATTGCAAAGAAGCCAGAGGACATTTTTCAGGGAGATGTGTCTGTGCTCACTGTAATGTGTAAACTTGTTCGAACAAGTAGCTAAAAAGATAAAGTGGGAAAACATGCAAACATTTTGCAAGTCTAATAATAAAATGAGGAATAAATCAATCTGTGTGATTGAAATGGTCATTTATTTTCTATTACAACATTTGCCAAGTTTGGTTATTCACTTCAACTTTGTTACTAACTGTTGAATACATCTTAATAAGCGTGGCAGTATCGTCTCAATAGCGTTGAAACGGGAAGGTCTGCACAAATAGCCTCTTTATTAATAATGCTTGACGGGGTTTCTGGTTAGAAGCTAAAGGCTCATTAGAACACACTAACTAGTCCCTGGTAGCAGAGACGCATGGCTGCTGCTGGTCTCTAATAACGGATAGAGTAATTGGCTAATTACATTCACAGACAAAGCTCATGAGTGCCTTGCTTGTGGACCTCATTTTGAAGGGGCACCATTTAAAATGCGTCATGTGAAAGTGGGGTCATTCTTAAAGAAGCTTGCTGCATAATGAGCGCACAGAATGATAAAAAGTGTTTGGGCCGACATACTTCCGCATTTGCAGGCTCTCACACACAAACATGCACAGTGTGTTGGCTATTAAGGAAGCCATGTCTTTTTTTTTTTTTTTTTTTTTTTAAACAAAAAGTGGCTTCATGAGCAGTTTTTGTGTTCAAACTCTTGATAAAAATCGAAATAAAAGAAGAATGACTTGGAATGAAAATGCATGAAGTTAAAGTCCCTACTTTATTTTTGCTCCTCGGCAGTTCTAAGGTTGACGGTCTTCTTCTGAGAAATTGTACACTTTGAGCCAACTTTCGGAGGAAATCCCAGTAGTGGGCTAAATAAAGACGAGATGGGAGTTGTGGGAGGAAGATGAAGAGTTGGATGAAAAAAGATGCGTTGGGGGGGGGGGTGTCTTGGTGTATAAGTGGAAAAGGGCATCGCTGACCCGACAGGAAGTCTTTGACAGGGACCCACACAGCAGGTAGCAGAGGTGCAGGACTCTGACACCGAAACTAAGCGCACAGTCATCCATCAACGTGGCAACGCCGCTTGTCAGTACAGCAAGCCGGGGGAGGAGAAGGCAGTGCCAGGGCAGATGGGAAGGGAGAATGAGGCCCAGAGTCCTCCACCAGAGAAACACGTGGTCAGAGGCAGAGGCAGGACAGCAGCCAGGATGTGCACTAACACACACACGTGCAGCCAGGCAGGCACACACACCAGTTAAAATAGAGGCTAAAGTGTGTGTTGACCGATGGCCTTCGCTGTCCCTCTGTCCACTCTGCAGACCAGCTGTCTGGAGGAAGAAGATACAAGCCATCCATCATCACACTCCTCCTGTCTCTGAGACCTCCAGCCAGACTGCAGGAAAAGCACAAGTATATGTGTGTGTGTAGGTATGGGTGTGTGTGCGTGTGTGGATTTGGCAAACGATGTGTGTTTTTGTCCCACTGTCCTCTGCATGTTTGTTTTAAAAAAAAACATTTTTTATGACATGATAGCCAAAAGCACACCCTCACTTCAACTTATCTCCTTCTTGTCTTATTAATAAACCCTGACGAGTATTAGAGTGCACGCCACCATTTACACAACCGCTGTTGACTTTTCAAGGGCTCACAATGGAAATATGATTAAAATGTCATCTGACAGCATTGTCTTTAGCATAGCTGCGTGTATGTGTGTGTGTGTGTGTGTGTGTCTGTGTGTGTGTGCGTGTGTGCGTGCGTGCGTGTTTACGTTTAATATGTCACCCTGTCAGAGAAATATCTCACAGGAGACTCACAATGCTTCAAGCTAAATCATTAACAAGTAGAATAATTCACATTTGGCTTGAGATGCGAGTGCTTCTAAAGCTTACTCCGTGGCCTTCATTGCAAAATCGCATCAAATTCACAATTATAGCTGATTAGCATCATCAGCGGCTTGTTGTCAAAGGATTAAAGGAACACAAGCAAACTGTTAATGGTCAGATTAACAAGTATGAGCAAACAACCAACCTGCCATTGTGGCATTAGAATCAATTTAATAAGTGTTTCTCGGTGATTGAAAAAAAAAAAAAAAAAAAAAAGCTGCTCTAGTTGCGTTCAGTAAAATTCCCTCAGGAGCAAAAACTCGTATGGAGGAATTATGATCAATTATTAGCCATAATTTGGATGTTATGCCTTCAAACTGTTGCTATCCAATGAGCCACAAGTCACGGTAAACAGGGCACAACTTTCATTTCCCACTTTTCCGTCTCGTGTCAGATCTGTTTCACCATGTCAGTTTTGTGGGAACAGACCACTTCATTTAATTTACTGTAAGTCATGGTGCTTGGATTTGGCGGAAGATTAAAACGTAACTCAGTTTAGCGTCTCCGAGGGAAAAGGCAATCATCGGAGTATCTTGTATCGAGTTAAATTTCCGCACGAGGCAGATGTAGTGCAAGCTACGATATTGATATTGCTTCGTAATAGAGCAACAGACGCATAATCCTCTGCGAGGATGACTGATACTTGAGGTGCTGTAGTCAAGGATCACTTCTGTGGCAAAGTCTCCAAAGACTCTAAAACGCGATTAAACCCAGAGTAACAGCGGCAGAGGCAGAACGATGTCAGCAGGCTCGATACAAAGAAACATCGCTTTAGAGGAGCTAAAACAAAGGAAAAGGTTGCCATGATTAGGTTTTCATCACATTATTATGAAAGAATATATTAACCACATATGTATTATACAGTCTGTTTTTACATCATCTTGAATGCTGCAAGTGAATATTGCTATGTGTTAAAGGTCAGCACAGACAGTTCTATATATCTTCAATATATTATATTCTCATCGGTCCTTGAATAGTAAAATAGTCTTAAACCCCTAAAGTCCCAACTTTATTTTGGGGATATATAATTACTTGTTTTAAAGAGAAACTTAAATGTAGAATGAAGGCATCCTGGAAAAAGTCATTCCTCCTTTCTGTTCCTGTAGCTGAGATATTATGCAAATAATTAGCTTCAATTCTTCTTCTTTTTTCCATTCATAAGTGAATTTTGTGTCACTTATTTTGCTGCTTCTCAGCACAGTAATCTAATATGGGATCACAACATGGCCACACTTTCATATCACATACAACAGGTCAACTGTAGTTCAAACACTAAATAAATAAAGTCTCAACAGTCAGAATTCTTCTCTCGGGGGAAGATGCTGTGAAAGTGGAAGGAATCGTTAACTGTGGCCATTTATTGCTTGTATCAGAATATCGGAGGAGGGATAGATTATTCAAGACCTACAGTGAGAGAAAAGGAACGGGTGGCGCTCTGCTCATCGATCCACCTCATCAATATTGAATCTGCTTCTCCAGTAGACTACACAATGCCAGGGCACAGAGGGGAATGAGAAACAGAAGTAAGATGCGAGGCGGGTGGGGGGGGGGTGTGAAGAGAAAAAGTCGAGATTTTCAAAAGTCAAATGTGCTGAGGAGCTCGACTGTGAAGTTAAACAAGACACAGAAGGAATCTGAGTTACAAATGCAGCCCTTGGGAGAGCTACACAGAATTATCTATAATAGAGATGAACTAAAGATAGACTCAGTCTCCAGCCGTGGCTGTTTTAGAACATCTCTATAAACCCACATTTAAGCTGCCTCCAACTCCAGCAATAATGTGATAGTGGCCTTCCGACAGCATAATAATGCTGGCTTGAAATTATTTGTGAGTAAGAGGAGTAGTAAACAAAGCACAAGACTGGTCTGTAAGTGTTACTAGTGGCCCCTTGTGGGTCTGCACAACACTTTGCCTCTGTGACCAAAGTACTTGGATAATGCAATTCAAGAAGACTGAGCACCTCCATTTGCGTGGTTGAAAACCATGTAAAAGCTCACATACTCTTGAGATGTCTAATTGGCCCACATCATCGCATCTGTGTGAGTGCACCTTCAAAATAGAGCATCAGAGACTGCTCACGTCTGTGGCTTGCCAGTCAATTAAAGCTCTTAAAACAGCAACTCAACAGGCATCGCTGTGGCCAGCTCCATTACTGGAGCACAAGGAGGGAGGACGGCTGGATCGCAGTAATCACCTCCTGTTGCTCTTCACCCGTTTTGAATAATATTCCCCTGTGGTTCTGCTGTGTGTGTGTGTGTGTGTGTGTGTGTGTGTGTGTGTGTGTGTGTGTGTGTGTGTGTGTGTGTGTGTCTCACTAAGTGAAGAGCACAATGTGAGTGTGCACATTTTTCTTTTGTTCTGGTGCCATTCACACGTCTAAAAATGGGAAATCCATAAAATTTTTCAGTAAGACATGTATACATATAGGTAATGGTCAAATTATCATGAGCAACATTTTATGTAATCATAGTTAGAAATGAGTAGTTTCAGCATTCATTTTCATTCAGAAAAGCTCTGCTGGAAGTTTCTCAACCTCTGCTGAAGACAGAGGCTGCATTTATACGAGTGAGAACTGTGAGACTTTGTTACATGTTGGTTTACGTGGAAATGGTGTTCGGAGCTCCTTAAAAGGACTTTCAGAGTGAAACACCTCGGTCTCTCACTCTGTCATCGGAGAGACAATTTAAGCTTCCTGAACCATAAATATACCCAGCCTCTTACTTAACCCTCTATCAAGCAAGTGACTATTTCCATTTGTAAATACATAAAGATTCACTCTGAAGAATCACATTTAGTATATTTCTTTTTAAAACAACACATTGTATTGTGGGATAGAGGTACTGAACATGTTTAAGGGCCACTAATGCCTAGAGACATTCTACACGTGAAATGGTGGAATATGTGTGATATTTAGAGTTTCTACATATAGAGAGTTTTACAATTTCTTAACATATACAGGAGTATTTTTACACTGAATTTATAGTTTTGAAGTATGCAAATATCATTCACTCACACTTTGCAGGTTGAAATTTTCAATTTACATGTATTTTATTGAGTGTTTTTAAAAAGGAAAAACTAAAATATATTGAAATGGTTCCTCTCAAAAGCCACTAAAATATATGAAAAATAATGCCTACAGTACTAAATGAACAAAGGCTTGATGAGATAAGTAATGGTATATTGATATGGAAACTCCCAACCTGTTACCCAGTAAATCATCATTATCAACTATATTGTATTTGATGCAGCTACTCAGCACAATCTCATTAACTCAACATTGATAATATCGTATTATTTCTCCATCTGTTTCTCAATAACTATGCTGACAATTTAGAGGTGGAAACAGATTTTTCTTAGTTGCTTTTTCAACAATTACTTTTTCAATTGGATAACATTAAGGACACCTTCTAATTAAATTATATTTCTAATATAGATAAAACTATTTGCCATTGCTTTAGTGTTAGCCACTCTACTTTGTAGAAAAATGTATGTGCAGAAAATAATAATAGACATCTGTTTTGACATTCATGAGCCAAACTGCTTTGCTTTTCTCGGTTTTAGATTTGAGATTTAGGATAAAATTCCCATTAACTGTTTGTTTATGTTCACAGGCTTTCTGCATGGCGATTGCATGTGTCTAAATTGACCATAGGTGCGTGAGTGCGTGTGTGTGTGTGTTATTTCTGCTTGCGTCGGCCCTTTGATCGACCAATGCAGTGCGCTTTGTGTGTGTGTGTGTGTGTGTGTGTGTGTGTGTGTGTGTGTGTGTGTGTGTGTGTGTGTGTGTGTGAGTGTGTGTGTGTGTGTCTACAAGACAGACGGCCCTAGTTAGTCAGCCACTGTACCTGCTGTTCCATTAAACAATGAGCAGTATTCTGTCATATTCATAGAAAATTACACCCATTCTCATGAAACAGTGTTACCATCACACCCGGGAAAAATATTCTCATTTTATATGTTCTATATGAAATTTAATGGGAAACCATCTGCGAGCAGCCATTTTCATCACTGTGCAATGACTTAAATAAGCACCGACACTAAATGAGCATCACAGCAATAAGTAGAGTACGCTGTGCAGAGATGGGAGGACTACTTGACAAAGAAGGTAATGAGATTGATTGATTGGATGCTCTTCTTCCTAATTGCCTTAATGAAGAATTAATATCGTCACTGAATATTTGTGGGAGTGATTATAATATGTTAGCATTTCATGATTGTACCAAAGGAAATGTGAATGGTCCGTCATCATCTACCTGCTGTAGCACTGAAGAGCTCCACGCACAAATATCCTCCATTAGTATGGAAGTCACACCGCTGGACACATAGCTAATTAGTCTCAAGCTCAGTGTGGGCACAGTTCCAATTATTAGTCAATGTGCCCTTTTCAGTGCACGACAGTCGTTCTCGTGGCTTTTGCGTGAGCATTGGCTCGCCTGAGTGGCAGTGACAGGCCGGCCAGCAGTGGACCATCAGCTGAGAGGTGATGGATGGTTTTAAAGTGCTGGGTTGAACAGGAGCAGCTCAAGTCTGTCTCTGGATATGTTTCAGTTTTAACACATACAGATTTACTCAGTCTGCTCTGGACAAGGTAACACCTAGAAACACAAACATGTGAATACAGATAACAGAACATGCTGAATCGTTCCTACTCATTCTTAAACCTCTGACTTCTTTGTGAAATACTTTAACAGAGCTGCAGAGTGGTTAACAGTTTCACCTCACAGTTAAAAACACCATGGTTTGAGGCTTTTTTGTGTCGAGTTTGGATATAATTGGATAAACCCCTTCTGTACGTCATTTCTTTTTATGTGTATTATTGATTCACAGAGAACACATGTGTGCGTTATCGAGATAAGTTGGAGTATTTTAAGGAAGAGGTGAGCACTGTCACTTTGTAGCAAGAAAACCTGGGTTCAATAACAGGCTTTTCACTTTTCAGTTCTTGCATTGCAGAAGGCGTGCATCTGATTGTATGTGACTTTGTGTAAACCCCGTCATGGACTGGTGGCCTGTCCCTACGTTGACTGTGTGTTGGACAGTTGAATACATGTTGTTCCAGGTTCAAAGGCTTCAACAGACTATTTTAGGAGATTTATACACATCGTGATTTGTACATTGAATGACTGCAACAGTTTGCTTGCATGTCACTTGATACTAAACCTGAAGCGAAGATCAGTTTAGTTTGAGTTTAGTTGCGTACACTTCGACGTACCTAAATGCACAAGAGTAAGAGTGCTATCCCATATGGTAAATGGTAAAAATGGTAAATACATTTCACTAATATCGCACTTTTAAGCTGCTTGAATTTCAAAGTGTTTCACATCACATTCACCCATCCAGACACACATTTACACAGCAACAGAGATGGCCACCATGAAAAAAAATTAAAAAAATTATGGACATACACATTTTACCTTCGTGAGAAGCTTCAAACTTTTGATTTTGGGGGCGTGGCTTTGTTCACTGCGTCATTTCCTTTCTGCTGGATTTCTATTGGTTGTAAGTAAACGTAATTCGCAGCAGCCAGTCACACTGAGCTATGAAAAGGGACGGCGGTTATAACATTTCTGACACCATCAAAAGATTATCTGAGGCCGTTTGTGGTTGGACGAATGTGAAAATGCCTGCAAACACCTCTCACCGTAAGACGAAGATTTTAAACAACAAAGATATTGTCCATCGCTTATCGGAGCTTAAAATCTCAGTGTATATTCACCTTAAATATAGGTTATACAAAGATGCACAAGTGATGTGCTGAAACATACAATATAAATACAAAGGATGCTGTTGAATCTGAGCAGCATGGATAATTGGTTCACTTTGTTCCTGTGGCACACAAGCAGAGGATTTCGTTTCATTTTAACAGTGACGGCATATAAAAGTCATCCATACTAGATAAGCACATTTTAGAACAATTTAATATTCCGTTTCAGAGAACAGTGACATGTTGCTCACTTTTGTCATTTGTGTATGAGGTACGAATATAGCTTTGATATTTCTGCATCCCAATGATCTTCTCTCAACCTGAAACAGTTTGCTGACATGTAAATGATTAAAATTGGAAAGCAAGTGTAATTTTGCTACCAGTAAAGATTTTTCTTTTCTCATATGGCTAATTGGCTGCTTATTGACTGTTTGAGGTATTTTATGGTTGAGGAAAGCAGCCAAAAGTGTTGATAAACAGACCGTATCCTCCCATTGTGCAACCACCGTGACAGAAACCTCTGAGATTTAAAAGCTAAAGGTTTGTTTTTGCCTTTCTTCTCCTTCGTAGGTCAGCTCATTCATCTTGAGGCCTGCTGAGATGTCAGACCAGGGTATGGCTCAATCGATCAGGAAGTCTAACTGCCCTTTGTATGTGTACCTTTTCTCATGCATGTGTGTGTACATACAAGAGGTCTGACTGGCGTTTTATTAGTGGCCACCGGGAACAGCAGCCTTGGCCTTTGCCTTCGTCTCACCTTTTACCCTCTTCCTTACTTTTTCACAAGCTATGATTCTCTCATCTACTCATTCTCCCGCTGCGCTCACCATTTTCCTGCTGATTCCTTCAAATCCCCTCATCCGTTCATCTTCCTTCAAGCACTCCTCACTCCGTTTCTGACCTCTACACCTAATCTAACTCATCTCCATTTCTTCCAATCCTCCTCCTGTCTTGCCAGAAGTCAGACAGTTGACAGCTATATGGCTTTATCCACTCTCCGTTTACCTTTCATTTTGTGGAGCTGACACCTAATTAGCCACTTGTCATGAGAGACGATTGGTCGGTGGGAGGAGGAACAGCTCAGCGGGATTATTTTACAGATAACAGGCAGCATTTGTTGGCGACGCGATGAGAAGGCCCGAGCCGGGTGGAGGGAGAGGAGGCTTGGCGCGGGAATGAAGCGAAGTAAGAGTAACAGAGGGATTAAGGTGTGGAAAGCAGTGGGCGGAGAGAAATGGAGGCAGGGAGATTTGAAGGAGCTGAAGCAGGATTGGAAGACAGATGAGAGAGGATGAAGAGGAACAAAGAAGTCCAGGATCCACAATGTCACAGTTGAGTTCACAGGTGAGATTCCCGACGGTCCCCGAGCAGGAGCTAATAAAATATGTCATCACCTCGGTGTCAGAGAGACCGTCTCAAATAGATTCCTGCACATCACATCCCCCACGCGCACAGGCTTAACACACTACTCCGTGTGCTCTGGCAGAAAGCGTAGGGATTCAGACGAACGGTACTGGCATGGGATCATTTAGAAAGGTCAAAGGTTCACACATACACACACACACACACACACACACACACACGAAATTCTCCTTGTGTTGCCATCATGTTTCTTTGAGTGACATTTCTCTGTGGTGTGCATGTTTATTAGCGCATGCACTCATGTGTATTTGCATACATATGAGAATGTGACCACCTGGCAGCTGCTGCTATACCCTCAACTTCTTATTGATAAAGGATGAATGACAGTAATTAGGCAAGTGGAGGAAGCTAATAGCTCGCGTGGGTAGAGAACATACTGTACATGAATTGGATTCGCCATCAGAAAGTGATTGAAGACATTCGACTTCAAGTGTCAGCCACATAAATATGCTAATTAGAAAGTGGCTGTGTCAGCTTTACTTTATCCCCCATGTTGGGGCATGATGCAGAATATTAATTATGTGTGTCTGTTTTTTTTTTAATAAGGGTTCACATTATTTATGCTAAATCTATTATAACGATTACTTTAAATTAGACAGAAAAT
The DNA here is from genome assembly GCF_963422515.1 of Blennius ocellaris. Classification (NCBI taxonomy): domain Eukaryota; kingdom Metazoa; phylum Chordata; class Actinopteri; order Blenniiformes; family Blenniidae; genus Blennius; species Blennius ocellaris. Next base: position 8,165,894 of record NC_137666.1, read on the forward strand.
TAATATTAGAGATATTAGTGAGTTAGTGCCTCAGTCAGTCAAAAGAATAAAAAACTAATTTAGGACATTGTGTCCTAAAAACACTTCTAACAACAAAACTAATAGGAAATGTTCTTGTGGATGTATCTAGTGTCCTTTCACTCTTTTTCTTTCTTTTTATTTTTTGAGCAGTGGTAATGGTATAGACTAGCTGGAACCAGCAAATGGCGGTAGTGCAACTTCATGGACGCAAACTATCTTGAACCCAAGTGAGGTAGAAGAAGGGAAACAGTCATCAGGGATGGAAAAAGCTACTGATAAGAGGGAGAGGGATACAGTCATTACGGACGGCGTAAACAACGGGAAACAACTTAGATCGATAGAACCAAAAGATGGCGGTAATGCAACTTTATGGCTACAAACTGCCATTAAACTCAGAAGAAGAAGATACATCTAACCATTCTGCGTGCCAATACATGTGCCTTCTAGTATAATGTCCATCCATCCGTAAATCCATGTTTTATACCACTGTAAAGTCAAGGTTGCACGGGGGCTGAAGCCAGTTCGTCATGACTTTATGTGACGACAGGGTAAGAAGCTCCTGTTCTACTCTTTACATATTGAGCTCATAAGTCATGCAAATCAAATATCTCAAAATATTAACCTTAATGAACAGCTAAAATTGAAAAAACAAATACTTGAGAAGTTTTCTTGATGGTAATGATCTCTCCATTAAGTGCAGAAGTGTCGTTATAACACTGATTGGTCTGATTGGTTATCATGGCTTCATGCTTCTCACCACACTGCCCCCTACAGGTTTGGCATGCTCATAGCAGCTCTGAAGCAGGTGTATATGTGGGTCTGTGTAAATGTAAATTTATTTTTTTAAAGGTGGAGGGGGAAACCCAGGTACGTGTACATATGGCCTCAGAGGCAGCAAGGGAAACAAAATTGTATTCTATTTTATTTTTGCCAACAGCTGTGTGCCAACCTCTGTCCCTCCGCACAATGGCTCTGCAAGTTTTCTGTCCAGGGTTGCATGGAGGATGTGTGGGCTCCTTGAGCTCTGCAAAGCCCCATGGAGAGTCAAGTGAATGATCAAACAGTCCAGTCTGCTTTTAAATGCTTAAGAAAGCCTACTGTAAAATGCTTTGAACATGAAAAAAAAGAGAAAAAAAAAACACACTACACACCCCTTCAAGTGGTCCACTGGGATTCTGTGGTTTATTGCGTGTGGGTGTCTAAGAGAGAGACAGTCTGTGTGAGCTAATTGCTCACTATGCAACCACGAAGCATGTCATTTCCATATCTGCTGAAATCAAACACGAGATAATCATTAAAACCCAGCACATGGTGATGGTGAGCATTAAACACATGCGGTAGCGGAGCAATCAATACCGACGCAACTTCAAGCCTGTCTCACAAGTTGAACCCAAAGGCCGGGCTCCGAGAGATCAATATCGACAAATTTCTTTACTGCTTTTGAAAAAATACACAGTTGAATCAGTGTAAAGGAAGATGAGAGAAAAAAATATGAATGAGGTGAAATAGAAAAAAGAAATTGAGATATAAATTGGACAGAGAGAGATTTAGACAAAATGACTTAACTTTTTTTACAGATATATATGAAAAGCATTTTAATAGGAAAGTTAATAAGATATCTTCACTGTTTTGCAGTTTCAAACAAAATAAGGTGAAAAGAAAGGTGCATTAAGAGAACGTGTGTGGGGAGTAATAATGCTCAGGTCCAACAGGATTACATATTGGTAAACACTCTGTATTGTGACTTATAACTGAAGTGAAAGCTTGAGACTTTGAACACATGTTCAGCTTCAAGAAACAAGACACCGAACTGCCCCACTGAGCAAAAAGTGGTCCAAAACACGTCTAAAAGACATCATCTCTAGACATCCAGAAGACGTCCTTAGAAGAGCCACAATTAAAACATTTTTAGATGTCTCTCTTGGACGTTGTGTTCACGTCTCGCCTGGACAGCACATGGACGTCAATGAAAAGGTCAAATGAGGAGCTGGGTCGTTTGAGTGAGTCAAAACTTTAAAGAAATTGTGCGCAAAAGCACATTGAAACACATCCGGTGTTTTGAAGTAGTCACACTTTGGTACTTTTGACTCATTAAAGAACAAATAACTTGCAACACTGCCTCTAAAATCACACTGAAAGCACAAAAGCTGCTCCTCGGAAGAAAAGCCGACACATTCATTAACGAGCAGCGACCTCTTCTCTTCCTCTGTGCAATGAATTTGAGATGTTGCCCTCAGGTGGGTATTACAGATTACCAAAGGAAAACAGAAATATTTATAAGCTTTCCTTTGTACCCAGTGCAGTCAAGGTAGAGGAAAGATTTTAAAGTGATGTTGCAGCAGGCTGATGTGATGTGATGTGATGTGATGTGATGTGATGTGATGTGCACCGTGGACGGCTGAGCTCTACATCATATTTCCCATAAACACTTTGAGTTGAGACGTTGCGGTTTATCAATTGTTTTGCAATTTATAATAATCACGACTGTAACTGTGTACTACACTGCATGCTTTTAAAGGAAAACTGAAAATAAATTTCCACACTTTGTGTAATAAATTCTCATGCATTTCTTAAAAATATATTTTAGCACACAGAGACAAACAAACACACTGGGTTTGGCCTCATGTCTTTTAATGGCAGCGATACGCCTACAAAATCATACTCATTTGTACTGGATCGATTAGGTATTCCAGTAAAACAGAAAACATTTGTTTCATATTTAAAAAAAAAAGAAAGAAAGACTCTTCCACTGATGATTAATTGAACTTTGGCTTTATGTACTCCATGAATATTTGTTTGAGCTTTTTACATCCATTGGAATCTAATTGCAACGCTAATGGTTATGAACTGGAAAATGTGCCTTTATTCCTGTTAAATCACCCTGGATATTGTTGCTGAGTCCACAAAGTCAAACTCATGAGCGCTGCAAATGGTGTGTTTAAAAGATTGATAATGAGAACAGAGTCATTAGTTCCCCTGTTTATAGCTTCTGGTTCACACTTCGATTCATGCCTGCAAACCGAGGAACATGGAAAAAGATACCCTTCGCCAAAAACACATCACGCAATTTACTAATTTCTTTTCGTTTAACATATACGCATTGAAAAGTTCATCCCCCCCCCTCTCTTTTCCCTCTGCTCTCGCTCTGGGAGGTTATGAATATGGATGGAGGCTGCTGTAGAGCAAGAGGAAGAGGCCAATGGTCCACAACCTCGCCGACACTCGCACCGTTTTGTGAATGTGCCCGTGCTTTTCACTGCACACTTCTCCCTGCTCGGCTTTCCTGCACGCTTGAATTTGTCCCGGCATTACCACTGAGCATTTTCTGTGCATTTGAGCCCATGGCACATTGATTTAATATTGTGCACTTTATTTTTTTTTTTTTGCACTTAACCTATTTCCCTTCCTATTTTAGGGGGATTACTTGGTGTTCACTGCCAAGCGCCGACATCAGATTTCACAGGTCATTAATTGTGTGAAAAACAATCAATAATTTTGTGTAAAATTGAAGCTATTTTGTGACAACAATAGATGGGATGGGTGTATCAGAAGCCGGATCAAAGGCTCGTGTTACTGAAGGCCGACACTCTGGAGCCTGTTTTTCTGTCCCTGGCATAATGTGGATTACACACCAGTCAAAACCAGGTACTGTAACTCTTGCTAGAAAATTACCCCCAAGAGTAAAACTGCTTCTGCCTGTGGTGGCAGTAAAACGCTCAACTCAATTGTTTTTAAGAATGCTCATAAATAACCGTTAAAACTGTAGTTACATTATATTATACGCAACAACCTCTCTCCCTGTTTGACCTCATTGTTGATTACAGTGTTGCTTCTTTAGAAAGGAGTGAAGCTAAGCCACTATTTAACGCTTGATTGATTGGTGGAGATTTATATTTGATCATGTGAGGTACAATAGAAGTGAATTAATTCAATCACCCATGCTCTATTGTTGCATTTCTAATTATTTCTTTTAGTAAACCTCTCTCAGTGTTGTGAAGCTGTATCACTGCATTGTTGCTGGAGCACATTAGCTGCATTGTGTGGGTCCGATTCACTCATTCATTTCAGCTTAAGTGGCGTCGGGGAGTTGGAGCACGATGGTCTTGAATCTGGATGTAATCGATTCTGTGTGTGAAGAAACCAAAGCACCCGGAGGAAATCCACACATGCACAGGGAGAGCAAGCAAACTGAATTTTCGCTTTGAGAGTGTAAACAACTGATCCACAATGCTGCCCATGAAAACTATTGACACTGACTTTGCCTGCCTCAGACCTTAGAATGTATAGCAGCAAAGGTTCGGTCTCTCTTTATTGAAAGAAACAGATTTATGTTCAAGAAGAAGCAGTAAAAAATAAGATACAACTTACCAGCATGCAGACAGCTCTTGTAACATTTATTTGAGGCTGCTAATGCATCACAGGTATTGTTTATGCTACTTACAATGGGGCATCTTTTATGATGCTGTCAGAAGGCGACATGGTTGAAGATAAACAAAGTGCTCATCCCTCAGAAAATAAAACCTTGACGTAAAAGTTAGATAACAGCTCCGACAGAGAAATACAGCCACTCTACCACTCCCACTGAAATGTCAGCCGTCGTAATTACGTTAGTAATTTTGATTTGATGTGAATAGAAAAGTCCCAAACATTCAACCAGGAAGTCATAGATGTATAATGATATAGTCATGAATATAAACATAGAGGTATAACATCAAGAGAATTGCTTTATTGTGTGTATTTATAGTGTGAAATATAGTGAAGCCATCATTATATTTACAGTTAATTTCATGTACATATATATACATAGTTGTACATTACAAAGACATAATTGCCAATATATAGGATGTGATGTGTGATCCACAACACTGATTTTATCCATAACACTACAATAATAGTGTGAAGACATGACGAGATATGAAATTAAGTAGAATATAAAGAAAATGTGAGACCGATGAAGCTGAATGCGTCTGTAAGTGTAACATTTCAGCACATAGCTGGTAGAGTTTAATCAGCTCTGGTTAAAAATAATACAATGGGCCAAGAAGAAAATTAGTTTTTCTGCAGAGCCAAGATATCCAAAGTTTTGCTATCATTACAAGATGGGTCATTTTTCCTGTGATGTTTTTTTTTTTTTTTTTTTTTCCTCCTCCTAAAATTCAAAACCTAAATTGAGGCAGAAGAATATCTGGTGCTTTATCTCTGTGTGAAGCGGATTCAAGTGCACAGGAAACATTTCCTCCAATAGCAAAATCTGAAAATTGTGCAAAGGTATGCTACTGTGTTCTGAGTGAAATCAGTGTGTCTGTCCCACTGGGCAAATCACAACTGCAAATTACACTAGCCCCGTAACCCGACACGTGAATATTTTACAATAACTGGAACAGCGAGAGACAGAGTGAGAAAACCAATGTGTGAGTCAACAGAGGGGAAAAAAAAAAAAAAAAAAATAGAAATCTGTTTTTATCACAGAGGCTGTAAATTACTGATTCTGTAGACAGCTTGTTAGTTTCACCGCCTCTCCGTCTTTCTTTTCTGGAGCAATTAAACCAGACAATTGCTCCCCTGGAATTGCCTGTCTGAAAGAGGCTCGACGCCAGCTACTCAGGAGCCAATATCCCTCTTGCTTTTACTGCCGCAGGCTAGCCGGGCTTCTCAAATGTGATAACATGAGTGGCCAAACAATAGAGCCAAGTTTCTGCCAATCACAGTCACAGTCAATCAAACACAATTGGCTTTCTACTAGGATGACTGCAATAAGCACAGCGCAGTTATAAACTTTTAGGAGAACATGATTTTGACATCTGTTATTGTTGGGGAGAGACAGCAGCTCTCGCTCTCGAGCACAAAGGCGGCAACATGAGAGAAGCTGAGGGGAACTGTGTCTTGTATCGTGTAATTTCTTCCACAACGCTTCTGCATGTATATCAGATGAAGTCAAGACAAAGTAAAAAATAAAAAATAAAAAAAATAAAAAACATTTGAAAGATCATGCCATAAAGTTTAACCTTTCCTGGCTCCCTCAAAATTCTGCTGACTCTCTTGGGCAGACATGTTTCCACTGCTTTCTTCTTTTTGACTCTACCCTCTGTTTATTCGCTCCTTGTTAGTGTGACTGAGACTCGGAAGAAAATAAAAAAAAATGAAACAACAATTTTTGACAGGAACCCACAACAGCTGTCAGAGGGATTCAGCAGTAAAAACAAAATGCAGCATTGTTTCAAGTTGGGGGTGGAGGGGGGGGGGGGGGGGGGGGGGGTGAAGAGAGAGAGAGGGGAAAAAAACAAAACACTTTTGCTTTGGGTACCTGACTTGGGTACAGATGAGATGTTGAAGCACAGTCGGTGACAGAACTGGGGTGATTGAAGGTTTGGGAAAATATCATTTCCTGGGAAGTCTTCAAAGAATCCAGTAACAACTGGTTTTAAACTGAAGATTAAATACTATATTTAACCAAAAAATTTCAAAGCTTGTTCTGATCGATAGTATGCAGCCTACATGGAATTATTAATGATATTAACTCTCTCAGGACTCAATCGATTGGATGTATGTCGATTATTTTGGAGTAGAATTGTGAGAAATGTAAAGTAATTGAAAGTTTCTGCCTTTTTTTGTCAAATAACTTACATCCATTACCAATCGGTGACACAGTGGAATGCTTGGACACCTCAAGAACCGTCTTTTGTTATTATTATTATTATTATTTTTTAATTATAGAACATAAGCTCTGTTGTTTACATAGTTTTCCCAAAAGTCATAAATAATTTTAGGTCCATAGTTCATGTGAGGAAAACAAATCTCTATTTGTTTATTTTCTGTTTGTTTTTCTACTTATTTTGTTAGACATTAACAGTTCATGAGTAACGTCATGAGAGGTGTTCATGCTAAATCCCATTAACAGATTGAATGAAAGAGTTAAGGATGGATGAAAGAAAAAATGGTCTCTAATGAAGTAATTTAAATATTCTTTTGCAGGATTAAAGCTAAAAAAATATGTGAGTGTGTGCGACTTGAAGTATAAATCAAATTTAAAACCTTTAAAAGGTGGAAAAAAAGATCTGAGCAGGGTGGTGAAATGGTGGCTGCGGTGTAAAATTGAGGCTCTGGCAGAAGGTTTGCTATTTTCACTCACTCCAACACCAAAGCTGATTTAAGGGGCTGACCTGTAATATCGCCGACCACCTGAGGCAGTGACAGCCTGTTTCTGTCAGTTCCTACTTCTGGAAAAGGACGGCCCAGCATGTTTTCAACATAAATACACTCTCTCACAGATTTTTAACTCGTGCCGATTGGCAGTTATACGTTAATCAGTGTTGAATAATTCTCAAATTTTATTTGTATTTTCCCATCAAATTTACTCGACGTGGCATGTATTACGCATACACCCCGCTGCCATTTCAAGTATATCACAATTTAAATTCTAAGAGGTACATACTGTATACATAAAACACGACAACAGCTCATATAATGTCTTGAACAAGATGCAGTGCAAGACCAATAGACTACTGATAAAGGGTAAAAAAATAACCTATATTCATTTCATTAAAACAAAGAGATTTACAACATTTTAGGTGAGAATTAACATAATGACATAATGCAGATAAAATAAAACTGATTTCATTCACCGTCTGTGGTTGAGCTGATGGAAATAATACATTATTTTAAATAAAATAAATAAAAACTAAAATATGCAGCAGGAGTTTAGAGTCAATGATGCGAGTTTAAGTCAAAATGTGAGAGGTGACAGTGCTGCTTTAGTTTTAAATACCTATTTTTTTGGTGATTCTTGGAAGCTTTAAGGACTTTGCATGGGAGATAAATGTGATCGCTTCCAGTGGTGAAAATCCGTGTAATTCATCAGAAGGGGGATGCAAATATCAGAAGGGTGGTCTATGCGTCCCGTCCCTGCCAGAAATACACACCGAGTCAAGAGCTTTCGGTGACGACACAAAGTAAGGTTTAATTTTTTGAGGCGTTCAAGAAGTAAATTCGATGTTTCATCACCGAGTGTTTTTAGACTTTGAAACCTTTCGCAAGATGCTTTGCAAGAAATCCACTGAATATGAGGGGATGTGTGACTAAACTGGATGTCATAATCCCCGGGCATGAGCGGAGGCAGAGAGATTTACCGAACCTCCCAGTGGCACGAGCAGGTGACTGACAGATGGAGCGGGTCCGGCCGGCCTGCTGACCAGCTGGTTGTCCGCCGCAGGGCGGCCCGCTCTCTCCCGTCACTGGGCCACTAATCCTCTTCTGCCACTTCCAGTCACAGCCGTGACCTCGTGGTCCCCGCACAGGTACCGCAGTCACTTGCTTGTGACGACAGCGTGCCGCCACACGGAGAAATGTCTTAGTTGCGTCGCGAGGAGGTGAAAACTGAGGGTGCGTGAAGGCTCAGTAACAGAAGGTTGGCAGATCAATCTCAGCAGAGAGCTGGCGATATGATTTGTGACAGCATGATATTCCCTGACATCATTTCCCCTTCACAAGCCTCCTGCTGTGTCAACACTAAGCTCCTGCAGCTCCACCACAACATTTTGATCTTTTGTGCACTACCTTTGCTCAATGTCCTCTTTCCCACTCGTTTCTTCATGCATCACTTCTTTGCCACTCCTTTTCCCCGTGTTATTTCTGTGCCTCGGCACATAGCAAATTCACTTTTATTCCACTCCCTCACTTTCACTCCTTAAAAATCACCCAGCAGAGTTTACCATCTGTGATATACTCTTGTCAGAACACCAATTTCTAGCCAAGTCGGATATGCTTTTTTGCTAATAATCTACTCTATCCTGCTTTACGGCTGTGCAGTATCAGCACCGGTGTGCCGTTTCCACTGAAACCTCAAGCGAAGACTGCAGTTTATTCCACTGGGATTGAGACTCAACTAATAGAAGCAGCAGTAGCAGCAGAAAAAGGGAGGTTACATCGAAAACAGAGTGTGTGAGATGGAAGAGAAGTGAAACAGCAAAATGATGGAAAGACTTGGAATACAATCTTTACATTGGAAGAAATATTTTGCTGAAGAGCCTGACTCCTCGAGAAGAGATAGAAAGTATAAAGCACTTCTGGAAATGGCAGATGCACTCAGTTTAGGGAAGAATGTTAATCTCACCCCAAAAATATATATACCTGGGTCTTGACAGGCAAATATCTCTTGTGAGGGTGAGGAATCAACGCAGCATCCAAAGTGTATTGCCAGAAAAATGCGAAATGCTTACAGAATAAATGTACCAAAACCAAAATCACATTTTGTAGCAGATACAGAGGAGCTCTAAAATCGCCAGGCCATCCAGACTGCTGACACCTTCAAACGATGCTTTTCCAAGAAGAACTCCCTGCTTCAAACCTTCAAGAATAAAATTTAAATGTTACTCTTCCCCTTCAAACAGTCTCACTTAAATTATACAGCAGGATGAAGAAGACATTACTTCATTCTGTTTATGCATTTCAAATGCCGTTGCTGAACATCTCTGCAGAATCATATAGTCCCACACACATCAGCTCTCTTATAACACTTCAAGTCAGTTTCACAGAAACTTTAGTTCCTCTCAGGCTTTGTTCTTTCTTTGTTTGACGGATCTGATCACCAGTCGCCCTCCAATCACAGCCAGAAGAAGGCGAATCGATCAGTCTTTTGATCGATTCATATGCTGAGCACTTTGGTCATTAATGGAAAAATGATCTAAAATATGGAGAAAACAAACAAGTGAGTAATTAATAAATCTGGTTTGTCTCGTAATCCCAAAAATATGTGTTGGAGGCTATTTGATAACTCCAAGATGGATGGATAGTAAATGAAAATGTAATCTAAAAACATTAATGAAATGTAAAAGCTTGGCAGCCCCGTGCATATGTTCAATGTCTCCATGGAAACCTTTCATATAATCAAGGTTTATATTGTCCAAATCTCTTGGTTACGGTAATTAATTGTGTGTTACTTGGGTGCATGAGAGTTGGACTGTTTTTGCTGCCATAAACAAGCATCCTTGCAAAAAAAAGAAAAAAAGAGAGATAGCTTAGATCTCGACAGCAGTTATCTGGTTAAATATAAATAGAGCTCCCAGTTTACTGATGCCATGTTCACGGCTTGCACAATACAGTGCATGTGAATTAATGATGTACAACCTGTTATTTAAGACTTTGCAGATTTTATATGTGATGTCTTCCACACAAGTTGCATTAAAGCAAAAAAACAACACTTTGTCTCATCAGTCTTTCAATGGTCGCATGCAGCAACTGAAAGGAGAAATCCGTTGGATTGGATTACAGCTACAATTAGTAGTAGTTCTGTTATCCACGGAATTTAAGTCACGTTTGCAATCATAAATCACATAAACAAAGATAAATGATGCCCCATAAAAAGGCAAAACACTCACTTACGACATGTACACTGCGATCATTAGCTTTGTTAATATTCACCTTGGAAGGAGTTTTATGGTGTGTCGTGATCCAGAGTACTATTTGTGAAACTAAACGTTTCTATAAAAATAGTCAGGTGTACAGTACAATCCAAGAACATGCTGTTTCAATATTCCCATGGCAACACGTTTCATCAGCTGCTTACACTTTGCCAAGACCATGTAGGTTTGGCTCGGGTGTATTTTACATAATTACATACAATTAAACTCACATGAAACCATTCATTATGTTGCCATCAAAGACATATTGCTGTGTTCTCATGCCAGTTGGCTAAACCGGGAATGGTTTATAAATAAATGAATATATACAAAAAAATTTTTAAAAATATGTCCACTGGCTCACTGATAATATGGCAAACTGGGATACTGACAGCTGTCCCTACATTATTGTTAGCCCAAAATGAGAAGCCTACATTTGTTGGATTGTGTCAAAAGCCAAATGAAATGAAATTGAAATGTGAGCAAGAGTTACCAACTGATCAATAATCATCTCAGCAGAGCTCTGGTATGATAGCAGAGCCATGTCAGTGCTTTGGCGTGGCGTGTTAACAGCAGAGAGTTGGCCACAGGCGGATGTGACTGAAAGCTAAGTTGAATGTAACCAGGCACAGACTGGCTGACCAGCGCGTGTTCAACCAACCATTAATGACAAGTCGTCAGCACATGCCTGCAGACTGACAGATGCATTGACTAATTCCGGGCAATAATGATGCACTAGTGCATCCACACATCCAAATATACAAAACAGTCAGACGGGAACACCCATGGGCTCAGCCTGTCCAGTGCCAAGCACTCATTAGCCTTTATGTAACTGTCTGTGTCTCTGCCCATGCCAAACGTCGCAGGAAGAGCTTCTTGGGGGTTGGAGGGCTGAACAAGCTGTGTGTCAAATGAGAATAATTTCAGGGGCATCATGAACAAAACATGTCTTGATGTAAAAAGATTGCCTCGTCTCCCAGGGATTTCTTTTCTCGGCCACTCCGAAAAAGTCTTACAGGCCCAGAAAGCTTCATCATTTATGTGGGGATGGGGAGTAGGCGTTTCTCCGCTTGTCGTTTCATGTTGTGGGGGAAATGAGAGGATGGCTTCGCACGGTCCACAGATCTCTGGGCTGTTCTCATTAGAGTCTCTAATGTCTCTGAATGTGAAGCTTAGAACCGCAAGGCCTCACACAGAAAATCTAAAACATGTCTGTCAGCTGCCATGAGTCACATGTTAGTCATAGTATACATGAGGAATGATTGTTTTTATTTAGATTGAAGCCATTTTCATTTGGATTTCCATATAATTAATCTCATAATGGGTCATGACATTGCCCCGCCTAAGAAAGATAATACCTATCCTGGAGACGCTGTCTCCTGTAAAAAAAAAAAAAAAAAAAAAAAAAAAATTACAGCCCCTGAGTGAACCGACTTATCCACACTGACTGTATCCATAATTCACCAGGTGCCAACACTTTTTCAAGGGCAGGTTTAGAGCCTTACTTTCAACAGCACCAAAAGGAGAACTCTGGCAACTCAATTTATGGAGTTCACACAGGCACTGCACTATTCACCTTCAAGCTACAGGGAGTTTGAATGAAGGGGTGCTCAACCATGGAGCAGCGTCCACCTCTGCCCATAAAAAAAAAAAAAAAACCCTCAATTTTAATTCATAACACAAGTGAACATAAACGCACTTCTATTAAACTGGAAATGGCATGGGAGGGGGAAAAAAACCCTCCAAAACAACATCACACTTTGCCACAAGCCAAGAGAGAGATTAAGAAAAGTATGTGAAGAACACAGTAAGGCAATTTAATTGAAATCTATCGGAAGGGGGAGGAGGGGGAACACATAATAAGAAAAGAAAAATCCTTTTTTTTGGGGTTACAACGCCATTTTTCACTTCAAAAAGAAAAAGGTCATCTGGCATCCAGTAGTATTAATGTAACACCATTGGTGATTGGTTTTCAATCATTCATTAAAAACTTACCATGCTTCAAGGCACAAAGCTATGATTAAGAAACATTTCTTCCCTCCTCAGTCTGGCCACCAGTCCTTTTCCCTGCTTTCGGCTCACTCATCCATTCTGTTTCATTATTTAGGTTCTAATTAAAGCACCTGCAGTTATGCCTCGGCGTACTGTACTTTATATCTCTGTGTGGGTCCAGACAACAGCCGAATTAAGCAATCAGTCCGCTAATAGGAGCTCTGTTTTACACCAGAACGATGTTTACTCATTGTCTGCCTGACTGACTGTGCTCTCCTCGATAACAACTCTTTGTGTCGAGACTTTGCGGTGTCCAGAATACAGCTGCCTCACCTTTCAAAGCGTTTGCCCTTTTCCCTGGCATGAGAATGATGTTTTTGTTACTATAAATAAGCAGAGTCATGTCGTCCACATGGCACCGAGAATCAACTGGCTGACACAGAAACCTTCGCACAAAATGCATCGCCAGGGAGCTCGACTGGAAAAGTGGCATAAAACAAAAAAATCAGTCCCAAATTTTCAAAGTTTCACCTCTGACTATGAGAGGAGGTAGAGTGGAGATGACACTTTGTCAAACAAGGCAGCAATCATGTGTTTGACCGAAACATGATTTGCGGGTGTGACAATGTTCATTTTATCATCACCATCATCATTATTCTCTTTTAATGATGACCAATTTCTATAAAAAAAAAAAAAAAGGTGTTACCTATAACAGATGTTCAGTAAATAATTTGAGTGTGTAAAACTTAGTCCTGGGACTCTTTGAAAGATATTGCAAGAGACAAAAGTAAACCAAATAAAGATCTACCATCATCTACTTTTACTCAAATACCGTGTCGTAATCTTTCATGTTTTCTGACATTTTCAAATGAAAACATCGATCAAGTGACCCTGCACATTAACTGGGAGTAAGAGGTATTTTCCAAGGCAAAGGGGAAAAAATACATCAACGTTTATGTCGATATATGATAATTTTATTGCTTGAAGTATTACACTTTTAACGATTTACACAAACTCATTGGCTAAACAAGCAACACATATTTCAATAGATTGCATAATTACTTATTTTTTCATGCTTTCTGTGATCGTCATCAAGAAATAATTAGATTCAAAGAAACCAGAAGAAATTTGAAAAAAAAAAACAATGATAGCAAAGGATAATTGAACTATTTTATTAGGTCCTGCAAAACAAAAATAAGTAGTTATTTTGGTAAATCACTGAGTTTTAACTTTTGTATTGTGATTCTAAATTAGGCCGGTCTCATTAAATTTTTCATGGCTTTTTCACTGCAGTGTTGCCGTGACACATTAGGCAAAGTGCAGCGATGAGTGAAATGAGCACCACTGTGAAGAATCTGGGAATTACTTTTGACCAGAACTTATCCTTCGACTCAGACTTTAAACAAATCTGCAGGAATGCTTTCTTTAACCGGTAATGTCTCTAACAGGAGGGACATGCCGACTCACAGCGACGCTGAGATATAAATCCATGCGTCGGTTGCTCCTAGACGAAACTGTTGACATTCCCTATTATCAGTGTGTCCGAATAACTGCGTAAGAAGTCTTTAATTCATTCACAAAGCTGCATTTGGAGTATTTACAGGAACTTAGCAGGTTTGCAGTTAAATCAAGACAATAGTTTAAAATTTGTCCTTTGACTTCTGAAGCTCTTAATTTCTGAAGCTCTTAATTTCTGAAGCTCTTAACAACCAGGCTCTATCGTATCTTAAATAACTGCTAGTCCCATATTACTCCAGCAGAACACTCAGTTTTCAGATTGCTGGCTAAAGCTGAGTCAATGTCAACTTTATTATCCCCGAGGAGCAATTTCTGATACAGCCAGCTTTAAAACATACATGAAAGAAAACGTCATTCATACAATAAACACACTTGAGACCTCTATGTACGGTTATTGAGCAGACCAATGGCGACTGGAATAAAAGAGCACTTTTGCCCATTGGATCTGCATGTAGGTCGACTGACCGACAACATGACGGAGAAAACAAAGGATGGCCGTGGCCAGTCAAGGCTGCCGCAGCTTTGTTCAAGCCACTGGAGGATCGTAGGTTGTCTATAAATAGAATGGGAGGCAGAGGTTTCAGCAGTTGAGCAGCTCTGAGATTTATTAGGGAGGCTCGCAGTTTCTGCTTTGAAGGTTCGGCTTAAAAATGTTCTATTCAATAAAGTAGCTGATTCAGGCCACCCTGGATCGTTTTCTCGTTAGGCTGCTATAGGTTCAGACTGCTTAGAGACCTACAGCATACTGAGCCTATCTCCTTTTTCACTTTCTATAGTGATGTTTAACTCTGACATTGTCTCTCTTATGCTCGCTCTTCCTCTCAGCGAGTTTCTTTTACGACAATCCGTCTGTTGCTCTTGTCTCCATCCTATCCTTTCCTCTTTTTTTATATCCACTAACTGCAACTGCAAGAGGAGAAAGTTTCCACCTCTGAGCTTGGATCTACAAAGGTTTCTTCTTGTTAAAAGGGAGCTTTCTTTCCACCGTCACCATTGCTTTCTCAAGTGGAATTGTTGGGGGGGGGTTTTTCTCTGTAAAAGTGCCTTGAGATGACTTTGTCGTATTCAGAGCTTTAGAAATTAAATTGCACCTAATGCAACTGAATTGAGTTTACTTTATGAGGCAATTAATTACCATTAGGAAATGTTGTTATGAATGAATGAAAACAGGAGGAAGACGCACGCGAGGAAACAGCGCAGCTATTATGTATTTTAGGATGGCGAATCATCAGAGGTATTGTCATTTAATAGAAAGTTTATTACTAAAGCCTTACAACAAAGTAATCCTGTTACAGTTGCGTGTTGCTTCACGTCGTGGTGAAAAAATAACCCTTTGAAGTACTTGTGTTGCAGATCATTTCGGCCACTGACCGAATAAGCAAAGGGGAGCTGACCATCACGCAGGTTTAAAATACACTGTAATTCCTGAATATTCTCATTAGAGACCAGCTAATTTTTGTTCAAGCTGAAGAGGGTTTCTGCAGCGCTATTGAAGGTCACGTCACAAAGCTCATCTAATTGCAGTAATGGACTGCACTAACTACTCTGCGTGTCCTCAGGAGGGCTCAAAAGTAGGAAAGAGGGAAAATTACCTTTCTAAGAAATCATACGCCAAACCTCTGTTCATAAGCAAGAGAAAGAGAGTAATGTTGCTTTTTGACAGTTTCTTTGTATGACGTCAATACCGTTTCAAGCCAATCTATTCATTTTAGTCGACCGCGATAAGCATAATGTAGGATGCGGTAATTCATATTGACCTTTTTAAATCCACTTGTCTACAGTCGAGCTATATATGAAATAAGATTGATGTGTGCAATGGTGCTCCCCCCCCCCCATTTTTATTGAGGCTTCTTTCAATCAGTGATTTTACGTCGCCCTTCACTTCAGTTTTTTAATCAATCACTGAAACTGTCGGTTCACAGGGTGAACACTGGTTACAAAGTATTTGTTTGTGCATATGGCCCATTAGCATCGTAATCGAAAGAGCAACATATCAATGGATCAATTAAACTTATTTTGGAAGTTGGCACATGTTTCCATTGTGCCAGGCACAGTTCAGATGCCAACAGCTGCATATGCTGACAGTCTATCAATACATCCGGCCATTTCTGCAGGCCGTGGAGTTTACCAGCAGGCAGAGCGCCAGCCCTGTGGAGAGGAGAGCGGATTGTTCAGACTGTAGGACCACGAGGCTGATGTTTGTCAGCAAAGAGAGACAAAAGAGAGCAAACACATGCTCGGAGTATTCTCAATACTACAGAAATCCAATCGAACACGAGTGAGTCTTTTTCTCAAAATCAACCTGCTGACAGACTGTACAACCCGAGGCTGTAGTAGTGCACAGCTGCAGTGTAGCCGTTGCTGGTTATATTTAGTTGGTGATGTGATGCAGGTGTCTGAGCGTCACGACGGTTTCGTTCACACCTGTCATGTTGAAATGAACAATGTTAAGCTTTCTGCCCACGTTCAGTCCACTTGGAGAAATGTGAACGCTGCCAGTGTCCAACAAAAATCTGTAAGCGGATCAAACGCAGGAATGTAAAAGACTGCAGAAGCACCGTCACCTTACAGGTTGTTAGAAATAGTGTGCATAACAGAACAGTAACTGCCGTGTTTTTGACTCTTTCATACATTTGATAAGACTGTCGGGGAGTTCTTCGTGAAGATCCAATCCCAACTTGTATTTCAGCTCTTTTCAAATCGAGTGTAGTGAAGCTACAGCAGGAGCACTGAAGTCCCACACAATCTGGATTTTTGCACGGTTCGACTTCTTCTATACATCCATGTTCTTTAATGCTTTATGAAACTCAGGTTTGTGTGGTGTTGGAACTATTCCCAGCTGACTATATGAGTGATACACCCTAGACAGGTCACCAGTCCATCACAGAATAAACACACAACGAGAAACAGACACACTTACACCTACAGACACTTGGTAAAACACATGTTTTAGAGCCAGTATTAATAAAAAAAAACATTGTGCTGAAAACTTGGTGGTACACAAGTTTAGGAAAACTATGTTGCACAGTGTAATCATTAATAACAAGATGAGCATAAAGCCGCCTCACATTGAAAATAAATCTAATCACTGGAGAATTTCAGCATTGACACACCAGACAGTTGCATCTGCATATACAGTAGGTGCATGTATGTTAAAACCAGCATGATGGAGAAGTTTCTTTTGTGAAGGAGAATAATTTGCTGAATATTAGTGAAAGTTGTTCATGAATGCATAAAGAAACTTTCCCTGAGACCTACTATCCCCCCAAACCCCACCCACATTTTGGGGGGGGGATTTAGAAAACAGCATTTGCTGTGCTGTCACTTCACCTTTCTAATGAACTTCGAGAATACCACAGGGACTTCACCAAACTTAGTAGTCTGCAGGAAATGATGCAGGGCGTGATCGCTGAGAGGTGAAAAGGTCAAATACTGTCCAAGACTCACTAATGATGTCGCTAACGGCCTAAATAAAGCCACCTGGAAAAAGTGCTGACACTGACTAAATGGAAGAAGAAGAAGAAGAAGAAGAAGAAGAAAAAAGCTTACACCTTCCTCCACCCTTCAACTCAATCTCATTTCATAGTCTCCAAGATTAACTTTGCCCTCCTTACTCCCTCCCCTGATTCTCAGTGATATACTTCCAATTAAGGCTTAATTATAAGGCGCTTCATCTATCTGGGAAACACACAACGTTGCGCAGTCACAGTTTCACTTTGGGGTACAGTACTTTTTGTGTAATGATGATGTACAACCTAATAACAGATTTTTTTTTTTAATTTTTTTTTGCTTCTGTCAAATCAGACACTTATTAGCATTTGTGTGCTCGTCCAATTAAATCCTCTGATTAATGTGCCAATCAATTGAACTTAATGATTAGTGTTGTGAAACAATGTTGCATAACACCGTTAAACCTCATTGGAGCAGCAGGAGATTCTGATTAGTCAGACAAGTGTACAAAAAAAATAAAAAAAACCTGTCAGGAAAGTGGGAGGAACGTTTAATGAGGAGAAATGGTCGAAGGAAGGTGGAACGAGGCGCGTGAAAAAAAAAAAAACGTGAAGTTTCAATTCTGAGTTGTTTCACAGATGTGTTTCAAAAAGTATAAGCATGGAATGAAGTAATTGCTCCAACAAATACAAATAAATTGTCATAGGTTTTGTCATTTGCTCGTTTTATTTAATCATGCTTATGTTTATTCAAGAAATGATCTGTGAGCATGTTTTTGGGAATGTGGGAGGAAACCGGGGTACCTGGAGAAATCTCACACACACACACACACACACGCAGACACACACATGGGGAGAACGAACGTGCAAACTCCACACAGAGAGGCCTCGGGCCATATTTGAACCCACAATCTTCTCGCTATGAGGCGAGAGGGCATCCAGGAATAGGTTGCAATGACTTTTGTTAATAATTCAGCCAACCGTTTCCGAATAGATCCCCAAAAATGGAAACAAAAAAAAAAAAGTCCCAGACAAAGTGAATGGGAGAGGCACCTCATGGAGGAGATCGAAGGAGACCTGAGATCAAAGAACTTTGGCAGCAAGAGGCAGGAATGGGCCAAACACTCCCCAAACATAGTGTTTGGACCATTTGCCAAAAAGTAGTGAAGATTGTGTAAACTGAGCAGCTCTGAATTTCCACCAAATGTTCTAATTCTGACCCAGAGTCCAAGAAACTAACTTGTGGAAAATGACATAGTATTCAATCAACCTTCAATCATGGCAATCATAGCTGCTAATCAAATAAAAAGGACTAAAGTCATGTTTTTTATATTCACGGTTCATGGGGCATTGACTGTATTTGGTAAGTACCTAATTTCTATTGCGTGAACAATGATAACTTGATGAAGATCACAGAAGATATGAAAAATAACTTCTGCACCACATTGAACATTATGTTGTTTACATAGGATTTGCAGAATTTGTGTAAAATGAGCTTTGTATATCTATGTCTATAATGACATAAAATCACATGTGTCTTTGGCTTAATTCCTTAAAACTTATAATAAGTGACAAAATACAAAATTTGGGCATGTTGATCAATCTTTGGTGCAAACAATTCGTGACATTATTGGCCTAAATAACAGTTTATAACCTCTTAAATAAAACAGGAAATAATTCCCATTAAATTACAGCTTTAAATAATAAAATATGTATGTTAGTTGATGGGTTTATCAACATGAATGTACTTTTTTTAAACATTAAAATACACTCAATAATACAATGATTTGATTGATTATAAAGTGAAATCTGCTTCAAATCTTTCTACCAGTACCCGTGGAGCCAATACTTTATTATTTTGGGGGAAATTTCTTTTCCTTTTCATTTCCTAAGTGAACTTTGGGGCCGCATGTCATGTAATCCCTTTTGGAGCCAGAAGCACTGAAGCTATGGATAAGCCTCATCGCCTCCAATAGGTTGCTCTCAAATCTAATCATTACTGTTGTTTTGCTGGCCGAAACAATTGAAACATTGTCTTAATGGATTTCTTTTTTATTATTTCTTGTTACTTGTGCAATTCATTATTACTTCTGTATATTGCTGATGATGAATTATGTGTTCAGAGACCATGTCAGATTTCTGGATCGCTCTGCACTTTCCTCAACCGGGGGAACTGAAACTCGGTGTGCCAGGTTTATGAGAAGAATGGTTAATTCAATCTGATGCAATAAACTAAAGCAAAAAGTTGGCAGAATATAAAAAAAAAGAAAAAATTGAAAACTTCCAGCGTAATATACAAATAGGTTTGCTAGATTGTCGTTATGAAGGGAACATGGACAAGATTCAGCTTCTTTTCCAGCCACACAATGAAAACAATAACCCCTCTGGCTGGTTTCTTAATTAAAAATCTGGCCAGGGAGAGGACTTTTTTTTTTTTTTTCCTGCGTGGTCTGGTGGGCTAACTTGCTTACAAATTAAGGAGCCATGTGTCTGTCATTGTTAATATTCAGAATATCCTTCATGCCCTCCCCAGCTGGACTACCTACTGGGCCCTGTTATGTGATGCCCTGAATGTTTAAATAATGCCGTTTCATTTCAGGATCTGGCTGCAAAATGGTTTTCGGTTGTGAATTTTAAGCCGTACTGATCAAAACTGAAATTTTGTCAATTTATGGAAGAACCTGTCCCTTTTCACCGACACACCGTGATGAGAATAATAGCTCTGACTCTTAATCTGACTGATCCACTCAAGTGGAAAAGATGGCAAACGTGTGCAGAAACTCGGTAAATAGATTTTTGTAGCATTACCAAAGTCTCTTTGGAGCTGATTTATACTGAGTCATGAACAAACTGGAAACATGCATTGCAGGTTTTAATGTACCGTGTGTGGACTTATTGTTTGCTCTCCCGACTGAATACTGTGATTCAGAAGATTCGACTCCAACTGTTGAGTCACTGTGGGACTCATGTTGCAGCAGCTCAGGACGGGAAGTCTCTAATTCAACACAGGTCACTTTTTAACAGTTTCTTTTTTTCACCAATGTCACCAGAGGGGCTCCGTAACAATGAGTATGATTAGAAAGCTAAAACACATGTATGAAATTTTGGGGGACTTTTTTTCTTTTAAACCAACATTTCATCTAATCATTACAAAACATATATTTTAACTAAATTTCCTGTTGTAATTCTTGATGAAATCACTCTTTTAAGCACAAGCAGGCACTTTATATGAATTTTTTTTTTATGCTAACCATTTTTGCCCATGTTACTAAATTTGATAATGTCTGCATCTCTCGCGTTTTTTTTCTTCAAAACTAACTATTAAATTGAAGGAAATACATAAAAAGGAAGGAAAACTATGTTTGAAAATGCCCACTGTACCAATAAAATCACTACAAGTGGCAGTATCTGTTTTAAGATACGAAGAAATTTATATTTATTGAACTTTTGTTGTAACCAACTGATTGTGTTACTGTAGACTTCCACTCTATGAAATATAAATAAACTATAGGGGACATAAACGCCCATCCAGCTTTTTTGGTAACTAGAAATACTGAAAAATGTGTT
This sequence comes from Blennius ocellaris, assembly GCF_963422515.1. Lineage (NCBI taxonomy): Eukaryota > Metazoa > Chordata > Actinopteri > Blenniiformes > Blenniidae > Blennius > Blennius ocellaris. The sequence goes on from NC_137666.1 coordinate 8,186,835, forward strand.
ATTTGTCAGCTTTATGCCACTTTGAAAGAGATGTAATTGTATAATACCGAATATTGAAGTCTTGAAATATAGAAAAGAAATATCCTTTCACACCATATTTGGATTGAAATCTTCATTTAACATATTTTTCCGGAATCCATAAAGGTTTAAATCAAGATGTGAGACAAAATTTGACAAAATGTAATAATAGTGACATAAAAATTATCTTAAAACAGCAAATTCCTTCATTAAAAAAACTCAAAAAGTCCCTAATTATATTTAAGAATGACTGCTCTGTGCACAACTATAAGAGACAATTATGAAAAGGTGAAAAAAGTTATTTTTTTAAGAGCAGCTTTCTCTTTGTTTCTGTAAAAGTCACAAAAATCACTCGTTAAGTCAAGGTGATTTGAACCAACAGTAATTACCAATGTCGTAATTGCAATCCCACAAATTTATGCAAATGTGAGTTGTGACTCTGCATACAAAGGAGGGGATTGTTAAAACAAAGAGCGGACCAGTGTCAGATTGCTCAATTTGCCATCTTTCTGTCTAAATACCCCTGATATTTTGTTCAGCCATGCATCCATTACACCGAAAAACCATTTCCTCCATCAACACCCCCTGTGACCAGCCCCTCTTCTTCCTCTTGGCTCGGACTCTGATCTGTGGTGTGAAAAGCCCCGACTGCCTGTTGTTCCACAGGAAGTGAGACCCAGTGTGATGGGACCCGATGTCTTGCCAGCACACACAGTGGAGTGGGTGCCTGTGGAGGTCTGTATGGACCCTCAGATGTAGAGAACAGAGAGAGAGAGAGAGAAAGAGAGAGAGACCCTCCAATAACAACAGCCCCTCTGTTTTGAATCACATCTCAATGAGACCCCGTGCCAGTGATGGCCACCTGCCCAATTTTCAAACGCACACGGAAAACCGTGCTTGCAGCGTGCGCATATGTTCATGCCGAGCGCTTCCTCAGCTCAGGGTTCTGCAGGGTGGACACATTTAGGTCTCCATAACAGTATAAACTGCCATCGCTCTCCCCTTCCGAGCGCCTCGCTCGAATCTTAATTGACACCGTTTAATGACGAACTTTAATGTCAATCCTGAGCTCAATGTAAATTGACCCGGTGCAACAAAAATAGACGGAGAATGTTCCACGTTCGATATGAGTGGCGATGTGAGGTGCTGCAACTCATGCAAAAGAGGCAAAAGCAGAGTCGGAGTGAGTCACTTCGCACTACTTTCCATAGAGAGAAAAAGAAGGAATTTAAAGTGAGGACACAACTTTTTAACTCAGACAAGTTGAACTACAGTTTAGTCCGGAAACAAATAATCATCTCACAATGTTTTGCCTTATTTCGAATTTTAATTCTCCTCATGTGTGCTTATTCTGTCAGTTATACTTGTGACATGTAAATCCATATCCAAACTGGTTTCACTGAGTCTTTGAGACTTATGTAAATGTGAACATTTGCCTTCAATTTCAATTGCCTGCTAATTTGAAGTTCCTGCAGACGTCCCGACAGTGTGATTTTCAGAGGCTATCACTTGCTACATTGGGAAGCATTTCCATGTCCGGTACCATCGTGAGTTTGACCGCACCGTATCACCTTCCACTGAATCAGAGGTGTTACGACAAGGCAGCCATGAATTTACTTGACAGTCGGATGATTGTCGCAGGCTGTCTGTGGTTGTACGGACTCCTCTCACCGACAATGACAATTCCGTATGACAATCGTATGATAATTCCACAGATGATAAGTGACAATAAAAGTTGCTGACACGATTTCACTTCTGTGTTCTGTTACACATTAACAGATTTACCCTCACACACACGCATCAAAATCAAAATCACTCAATCTCGCACACAGCTCTATGAACACAAAAACACACGCCAACTTCTTTGATTGCCAATAAAACTTACGGGAGAAAGTTTGAATGCTTCCTTCAATGAAAGTTTGATTGCAAGACTCCACTTTATCCATTTCCTCCGCACGGCTGAAAGGAGACTCTTCTCTCATGCGAGCAAGAAACAGCCATCTTTGATGAGAAGATTCTTGTAATCAGCCACAGCAGGACCAAGGACTCATAAACACTGCTTAGAAGTCAACAAACTCAAACCCACAGCAAAGACCAAAGAGCTGTAGATTAAGTGTCTCTATTTGATGGCACCCCCACTACCTGCAGCACTTTGCCTCCATTCACCAGCCAACTAATCATGCATTACTCCAATGAGTACCTGGAGCTGGATGTACCAAGTGTCAATTTCCATTCAGCACCAAATGTCAAGTTGTTTGTAAGATTCAGAGCCATGTAATCATTTGCTAATGCGTCGCTTGCTTTCCGGGGTGTGGAGATTTGGGGGTGGGTGGGCGGGTGGTTACCATCAACGATCACAGTTATTATGAGATAAGTTGCCATATGGGGTTAGGCAGGCATTATGAACCACATCTCACATATTTCGCCTTCTCTTCAAATCCCTTCCCGTCACCTTCGTTCTGATGTGTGTCCGCGAGTCTTTGTGTTATTGATTTTGTATGTTGCGGCATGTGACGGCTCTGTTGCATTTGCCAAAAGCAGAGCTGGGAAGATTGATAGGGGTTATCATTTCAAAACATGTAATTCATCAGCATTTGACAAATCTATATCTGACACAAACAATATTGCCAGCAGCTCAACCTTTCTTGTATTTTTTTGTGTGTTTCACTGGAGATGAAAATCCACAGTGTGTGTGTATGTGCGTGTATGTGTGTTGGAGGGTTGAAAGCAGAGGGGGCTTGATGGTGCAGGATTGGACAATATTTATCTACAACCCAGCTGCGGAAAACAGGTTTGTCCCTGATGACATTCCCATCGATTGAAACATGTAGTCGCCCCCTTTCCATCGAAAATGACTAATCTCGGGACTTGGGTTGGCAGTTTTTGTTTCTGGGAGGTCAAGGTGCCATGTCCGAAATGAAATAAATGAGGGATTGGGCATGAATGTGCTTCTCTATGCTTACCTAAATGTCAAACTTCACACATATATCAAAAGTCACCTTTAAGTCGTTGACATAGTGGCACACTTAATGTTTCATGAAAACCAGACAACAACAAATTGAGAAACTAAGTTCTCAGGATTACCGTGAAGATCAGGATGCGTTTCTCATAGTTCACTAACTGAACTGTTTGAGGAGGCGAATTTAAGGCAATGTGAGCCAATTGAAATGACACCAACCTTGTTGGGCGGGAAGTTATAATCATACCAGGATATGAGAACATTATTGATGAAGACTAATCTCACCAAAGTGTGTATCTGGTCTCATAAAAAGGCCTCACATATGCTATTATGTGACCCTGCAGAGTAATCACTGGACCTAATAGCTGCACGAACCCAGCAGTCGATGCCCATTTAGTTCATTCGTATTCAGCAGACGGTGAAACTCAATGTGAGTAGGAACATTCCTTGGCGTCTCTCTTTCTGTGAGCGTCAATCCACTAAAAAAACAAAGGTTTCTTGTTCGGATACGAGCCGGTGCAACTTTGTCAGGCATGCCTCGAAGAAGAAAATGTTGCCAGTTGTCAAAATGGTGAGAGGAATTCATCTTCCAGGGTGGCTATGGCTCATTTTGTATCTCTGGTAAAGAGGCTGAAGCCACCCCAGCTAGTTTGAGAAAAACTTATCATGTACATGCTTTTACACAAGCGGCGCTTCCTCCCAAAGGAAACCTCAATTATCTATATATAATTAATACAACCCTATGGAATATAATAAGAGTTAATATATGCTGTGACACACTGTTAGAGTATTGCCATTTTAAAAATCGAATTTAAAAAACATTTAATATGTGATATTAAAAGAAATATTTGGATTTTTGAGCAGCTACAATAGTCAGATATGACTTTTTCTACCGATTCACTCTACAGCACAGCATCTTGTATACAATACATCTTATCCATGCTTGTCCCGCTGCCATTCAGTGGGTGGCAGAGAGTCACTCCAACTCCATTCATTTCTACCAGAGAAAAAGTCAGTGATGCCCGGTGTTACTGACACCAGCACAGCCCTGTCAGTCCTGCTTACAGGACATAAAAGAAGAGTAATTACTGCCCACATCATCAGTGACCCTGGTATTATCTAGAGGTGAAATTCCCTTTTTAATGAATACAAACTGCCTGAATAGTACAAATCACGACAGTTTAACAGTGAACTCAACAGTAATTTACTAGTCCAAGTACTTAAGTCAATGAGGAAACTGATGCTGGTTGTTCAACCTTGTACCAATTCTGCATGAGCTTGAAGTAGACTATGATTGAATTTCTTTTCTTTCTTTTTTTTTTTTTTTTAGAACTTTCCTCACATAATTATAATTATGAAGGAGTTTCTCATGTTGATGCCGAGACTGTAAGTTAGACTGTGAGTAACAATAACGTTGGTCTATGTCTACAGTAACAGTGATGCACTTTTAAACTGTCGTCTGACTGTTTGTAGCATATCTCAGCCATTTTGTTCTTCTATAGTTCCTAAAAGTATCTGCTTAAAAAAGTAAATTAAACATACATCGACTAGAGCGTCCTTCGCACACTAACTGATGTAACCTCAGGTGATCTCCACGAGTGAATCAGCCATTAATACGACTCACACTGTCGATTTCACCACATATGCAACACATTTACCATAAACACGTTTAGCATACAAATATAAACACACGAATCAAACAAGAAAAGCTGAATAAACAAACCTTGCTCGGGTTAACACAACTTACGGAGAAGAGGAAGTCTATTTCACTATATATAAAACGTAAATGGAATCCCCCTTAAAGTAAAACAAAGCGCCACTTTTGCAGCAGCACATGCCATCTTTGTAAATTAGAATAGATGAAATCTAAAAATATCCCACCAAGTATTGAAAATAGCTCCCATAACATACACACCACTACTCAATGTAGTATTAAATAACAAATAAATAAATAAAAAAAAAGTCACACTGAGTCTGTTGTCTAAATCTTGTTTTTTTTCCATTTGGCCCTCACTCAGACACATCTGTTAGTGAACGGGTCTCAGGAGGGCCTCGCCAAACAGCCTTTCTGATGAGTTTAAGGTAAATTCCGTGCGGATGTGGCCACGGTCTGCTGAGCGTGAACTATTTGCATTAAAATAGTGTTGGATAAACAGTGGTTCTCTGAAGTTATCATTGAAAACTTGATAACATTCGGGAGAGCCTCGCCTGCCAGAGTGTCGAGGTAATTCCCGCAAAGTCAATCGTACTCTCAGTATACAGAGATTTTATGTTTTGTAATCACTCCAGAGTTTTCTCCCTCTGAAATTCATTTGAAACTGCTTTTCCACTGCATACAAGTTGCTCTCTGCCAACCCCCCCCCCCCCCCCCCGAATGTTTCTCCCTCAGCAGTGTCTGGGGGATAGTGACTCATTGAGTCATGTCATTAGATAATAGGCTTGGAGATGTTAGTCAAATAAACACAGTTCCTGGATGTAAGATGGAGACAGGGAGTTCAGTGTTGTGTTTTGTTTTTTTCCTCCCTTTTTTTGTGGGGATACCAGGGGATTTCCACTGCTGCAGGGCCCATCTGTTGTAGATCGAAGCAGCAACACAGAACCACTGACCCATACTGCAGCTGCCCTGTCACAATATTGCTTTTAAAGGTGCACCGCAGCAGCCATCTGCACCCTTATTGCCACTGGCACTTGAACACCATCTTCTCTGTGTAATGCCGATAGTAAATATACAGTAATCTCGCAGTTCATCATTTACTTATCGATCAGTTCGGCTCCCCGGTGACCGGCGCAGTGTGTTCGCTCGTGTTTATGTGTGTGTGGGGGGGCTGCTCGGAAGGGCCCTCAGCGCCATCATCTACGATCGCATCTTAGCTGGTGTTCGCTCAGTCAGTGTGATCATTAGCAATAACGCTAAGTGAAGTGAAATCGTTAACATATTTCTAAATGCAGTCCAACCACATTCTGAATATTTCATGTCTGTGTGTATCTCCGGGGCTGCGGCAAGAACTTGAATATTTAAAAAAGCGCGATTATCAAATAAATGTTCCTCGTGTGGTAATTCTTCTTTGAACTTTGGCTGCAAAGAGTGGGAAAGAGGGTCACGATCACTGCACAGGCTTGATTTATGATATAAGAAAAGAGTGAGCAGCAACAAATGTCTACAACAGCACATCTCTAAGGATTTAGTGTATATAATACCACACATGTTTCCACCTCAATAAAGAAGACCAGACCTCAGACAAAAAGCGTCCACACTGCGGTAGAGTGTCTGGGATGCAACTGTATCAGAGGTTGCTACACTCCGAGATCAAATGTGCAGATGTACAAGACGTAATATAAATCAAGTGTTGCAGGAACCAAAAAGATCACGAAGAAAAGGAATAAACGGCTTCCCTCAAGAGAAAAGCTGGAAGTCTGCATGTTCTCTTTTTAAACATTCACACATTGAACACATGCAAGCACTCAGAATTCTCCCCATCATCATGATTACTTCCACCAACTATTAGTTCCGTTTTGCCCACAACTCTGTCTTATATCACTCTGTCGTGTTGAGCAAGTGTTTCTGTTTTGCAATTTGAAAATTGCTTTCAATGGATGGCTTCCTCTTGTCAAATTTTATTTTATTTTTTTTTTGTACAGAGTATGCTTTCAGATTGTGAAATGGTATATTCTTCATTTCATACACAGCATACTTTCAACTTCAGTTTAAAGCGGCTCATTCGGTGGCAGGCGAGCGCAGGGCGTTCGTACCTGCCGTTAGACAGTAAAACTGTTTAACAAGAGCGCTGCTCCAACCTCGCGTATGCCGTATTCTTTCTATTGCATATATCGTAGAGATGTGCATTATATATGACGGGACAACAGTTTTTTTTATTTTTTTTTATTATGTTATGTATTCTTATTGTTCTCATTTTTATATTCTATGAATATAAAGCCTTTCTTGTACATTCCGTCCTGGAGGCAGATGAAGGTAAATAGAAATAAGTTGTATGTGGACAGTCATGCATGTGCACATTTAATTTCTTCAAAATGTTATAGAGGGCACCCAGTGCAAAACGGAAATCAAATTGAAGTGCAGCAAGCACACAGTTTCTTTTCCATACAGCAATATATTTAATACATTGCATTTACATACAATTTTGCTCGCTCATTTTCAGCGATACCAAAATTCACTTTTCTTTGTGTAGTCTGACCTCTTGAGGATAATACATTTTGGAATTGGAGGTCAGTTTATTCCACTTTAACTCTCACCTTTTGCCGTTTTATCCCAGAGGAAAGAAGCTGATAATTACTTGAAAATTCAGCTTTAACTCCTCGCTATCCAATTTCCTCCAAAGATATCCTTTACCCGGCTTCCTTCCCATTAATGCAAACGTCAGTAGAATATAAAAGCTGTATGGCTTCAACAACTGTGCCATTAAGGGGAGGACTTTAGTTAAAACGGGCACAGTCTTGTTTTTAAATTCATAAACTGAGTGACGTTACTCAACTAAGAAAATATGAAAGATGAAATTAATATGCATGTCAGGTTATATATGATTAAAAAAAGGACAGATCATAAAATAAAGCTTTCAAACGTTATCACAGATTCACATTTTAGTAAATAATTTATGAATTAAAGTTAATTACATAATATCGACGCTGTGACGAACGTTGCAGGTACAGTAACTAACAAGCATCTCTGAAGACATTTTTTTGCACATGGATCAACAGGGAATCCTGAAATCATTGACAATGAACAACTTGGGGACGAGTTTGGAGTTAATCAGGTGAGTTTCCCTTTTAATGTGTGAGAGGTGACGAGACGGCTTTACTTAGATATCATTGTGTCTTTATTATTTGAGGGTTTTGACTCATCTCTCTTCTAATATAGATGTGACCACAACCATTAAAGTAACTCGCTTCTTAAATCCTTGATGTTTGACTTAAATTATGATACTGTATGAAGTCTCTGAATATACGTAATTGGACCAGGCCTTTTTTTCCCCAGTACCCTCTAAAACCAATCAAAATATGAATAAACCATGCACCAACCAATACCAGACCCCCTCACACCGCTTCTGGAGTTGGTAAACACAGGAGGCTATAATGTAGGTGTCTATACACGCACATGTCCAACAGGAAGCAGGAAGCTGGAGCCAGTCCCAGCAGACTAAGGGTGAGAGCAGGTCAACAGTCCATCACAGGGTCACACACACACACACACACACACACACACACACACACACACACACACACACACACACACACACACACACCACACACACACACACACACACACACACACACACACACACACACACACACACACACACACACACACACACACACACACACACACACACACACACACCTCGAGGCGATTCAGATACACCAGTTAACCTCAAACACATGTTGTTGGAGTGTGGGAGAAAGCTGGAAGAATCCCAGACAACAAGATTGACAACTCCACACAGATCGAGCCCAGACAGATATTTTTTACACTGACCGCTCCACGCGATCCGTTTCTTCATCCGCTGAGTCCTTTTATAGTGGCGAGTCCCATCATCGACGGCCAGGATGTGTTTACTGCATTGATTGCTCTTGTTTCCAAAGCTGATCAGTTTTGTCTGACAGGTTTTAAACTTGTCTTATTATTGACTTTTTTCCCCCCACTGTTATTATTACAGGCACAATATTACAGTAGCAAAGTGGATTTTCTCTTATTGGCAAGCTGCTATGAGAGATGATAAATACTTGTACTAATAATTAATATTGTTCTCATAAAGCTGGAAAGTTGTTGCTTCTTTACTGATGATTTTTGCTAAATGTGAACTTTAGCAAATAATGTGAGTAGCACATAAATTATGCATGTTAAGATGGTTGAAGATAGATTAAAAAAAAAGAGATGTTACAATTTCAATAATCTTTTTTTTTCTGAAAATTTTCTGAAAATGTCAACAACTGAAATCAAAAACCTCAAAATATAGAAGGCAAAAAGTAAACATTAATCCTTTATCAGGCAAGTGATGTGAATAATTCCGATGAGAGGACAATAACAGAAAACATGAGTGAATATTTATGGTTAACACTGAGCTGCTACTCTTCTGTTTTGTTTTTCTATTTTGCACTCGATGCACTTGCCTTATGAAATAAATTAAGTATTTCATGTTTCTCTTTTCAATCATATGTCCAATGCTTCTGGGAAATCACTTTGAGGTTTATTTATTTGCAAATACCAGCCTAGATTATAAGGTACTGTATAATGATACTGTATACTAATTCCTCCAATTAGGGAATTTTTATGTTAGAATACGTTTTTTGATGCTTTAAACAGATTTCCTTTGGTGTTTGAGTGTTCAGCCGCTCTCTAAAGTTCTTAAATTCAACGTATTTTTTACGAGTGGCCTTGAAATAACCAACAGGTTGCAGCTCATTAAGGAAAACAAAGAAACTGGACTTACTTGTTCTGTAGCATGATACTAACATGTTTAGGTCACTGGAACGTATGGTTGGAGTTTCTCTCTCAGCTTGTTGTGAAGCATCATATCTCTTCTCATTCGCCTCCCGCTCTGACTTCGGCGACTCTTCTCGCCAGTTTCCTACATGTCTGGGTGTCATTTCAGGAGTAAACTCCCTTCTAAACGCATCGCTATTTCTTCTTTTATACTCCATTAATTGATCGATGCCAAACACTCAGTGGATATACACACGCTGTCAGAGATAACGCGACACAGAAGCTGTATGTTACATGTGGCCTAAAGATCTTTTTTTTTAATAGAGGTGGGGGGGGGGGTTTATATATATATATATATATATATATATATATATATAGTCTCCTGGAGCCCGTGGTCATGTTGTATAGACAGGCAGGCCTTAGTGAGGCCCAGCTGAAAGGCTCTCCGGGCTTTTTGTTGCGCCCTCGTTTAGACGGCTTTGAAAAGAGGAGCTTGGCCTCTGTGGTTATCTCTGGTATGTTAGAGGGAGTGAATATAGATTTTTATTTTTACTCTCACTCTCTCTCTCTCTCTCTCTCTCTCTCTCTCTCACTCTCTCTCTCTCTCTCTCTCTCTCTCTCTCTCTCTCTCTCTCTCTCTCTCTCTCTCTCCTCTCCTCACTCTCTCTCTCTCTCTCTCTCTCTCTCACTCTCTCTCTCTCTCTCTCTCTCTCTCTCTCTCTCTCCTCTCTTCTCTCTCTCTCTCTCCTCATCTCTCTCTCTCTCTCCTCTCTCTCTCTCTCTCTCTCTCTCTCTCTCTCTCTCTCTCTCCTCATCTGTCCTTGCAATAATGACAGCAATTCATATTGAATTTCTCCATTCTCTGAAGGTGATGAGGATTAGCTTTGGAAAGCAGGATGCAAACAATTGTGAGGTGGCAGCTCATCAAGGAGAAATCCCCTACGGGGGAAAGCAAAGGTGCCACTGCCGGTGTCTGCTGAGAAAGGAGCAGAAAAGATAAATAGAATGGAGGAAGGATGGGTGCATTCAGTGGGCTGAGGAAAAAGAAGGTAGACTGAGGAGAACATGGGGTGAAAATAGAGAAATGGAGCGACCTGACTGGGAGGTGGAGCTGTGGAAATCCGAAGGAGATGAGAAAAGAAAGAGTGGGATGAGCTCCACTGCACTGGCCTTCATTCCCTCGAGACCAGAATGTGTTGTGCATCTTCAAGCCATCGCCGGGTCCACATACTTACACTACTAAAATATTTAACTTAATTCCTGAGCTTTTGCGGCTGACAAAAGTGGGATGAATGCATTTGTCCAAACGCAGACAGAAAAACTTGAATGAGTGAGACTGAAGAAGATTCAGTCGGATTGACGTGAAGATAAAACTGTCAGTCGAGAGCAAATCAAGATGTAAACAGAGGATTTTGTTGTTGTTCTTCTTCAGTTCGTACAAGACATTTTTTTGCGGCAGACAACTTTCAAGAATTCAAAACCTAAACTCCACAATGTCAGCGCCATGATGGTTTACATCACATACACATACATAACTTATATACTGGGATTTTTACATAACCACCTTATTATACAATTTTCTATACCGCTTTATCCATTCCAGGATTGCGGTGGGGGAGGGGGCAATCAGAAACAGTCCTAAGGGAAATTCATAGACACTTATTAGCCTCAATCACATGTTTTTCGACTTGTGGGAGGAAAACGCCGCAGTCTGAATGAGCATAATTGCTGCAGAAATGTATGTGAGCAGCAAGTCAGTCAGACAGGAACCTCAGAGCTTAATGAACGGGGCCAATTGAAGCTGAAGTCGATGTTGGTGCTCAGCTGCGCCTCAGCGCAACTTGTTGGTGGGTAATTAGGTCAGCTTGTTATATCAAACAGCACAAAACGCTCTCACGGCTCTGCATGAAGCCAATTTGAGGCAAGGGGCTTTGAAAAGTGGTGAAATCTCTGCCTCCCACGTGACGAGGTGGACACAGACAACTGCACTGTAATTGACATGACGCGGGTTCGATTCACCACTAACAGGCACAGAGTTGAACACTGAGCACTGGCTTCATTAACTGAGGTTGATTTATAAATTTTTTTTTTACCAGAAATAAATGCAGTTCACTTTTTTTATGAAGGTTTTATTTGCATGTGAATTTAAAGTATTTGGCAAATGTTTGCATGCATCTTCTATCCAAATTAGTCTATTATAATTCATTATATGAGGGGTGAAAGTAAATACTATACTCCCATTACTGCAAATCAATAGTATTTGTGGGTATTTATACTTTCAAAAGTACTTTTAAAGTATTATTTGATACGTTTTTTCTTACAATGTACAACCATGCAGTATGCCCACAGTACCTTTTATTCTTTATACCCAATTTATTGATTGTTCACAAAACAATTTATTTCATTTGAATTGTCTCCATAATGTACTTTTAACATTAAATTAGAATTGACTACCTTCAGTGACAAGTCACAATGAGTTAAATTGCATTTAAAAATAAACTTTATGTTAAAACTAATACTTTGAGTGATTCTCCAGAAGAGTACTTTTAGTCGACTAAATTTCAGACAACTGTATGTTTGTATGCTACTGGGTAGATTTAAGCAATTGGATACTAGTTGTGCTGAGAAGTAAAAACAATTCTTTACACTTTTACACCTCTGATTGCAAGACCACATGAAATTCACTCACCAATTCAAACAGGAGCATTTGTTGTGGTTGGAGGCCAGAGGATCAGGTAAAGTCTGCATTAACGCTCAGAGATCTCTATGTAAAATAAAAGGCAAGCGGCGAAGAATGAATTACTTTCTCATTTATTCATTTATTCTAACCGTCTAAACTTTGCACACAGACACCCACAATTGATCTACCACCAGCTTTAAACCTGAGCTGTTGCTTCCTATTCGCTTTCATCCACCGCCCGTCTCACATGAGTATATTTCTGATTTAAAATGAGACTACAAGTTGTTGGTTCTCTGTCTTCCTTCCTTGAGGCTTTCCATGAGGACACGCAGCCCACAGTCAGGGCACAAATACTATCTTTAATGGAGGCTATAACTCAGTCAAGCTGCCCTGATGATACTCATAACTACAGTTTGAATTTATGGCCCCTAAACTTCGCACTCACGGCTCCACGCTCACCTCCGGTCACCCTCTCTCCTTCAGAGTAAGCCATTATTCTGACTTCCACTAAGCGCTTTAGGATAATTAATTTATGGCACAGTAGAGTGACATCTAAAGTCCTCTTTGAGCAATTCTGCTGTGTGGTCAGCCGGGTTGGTTCAACTCAGGCACATGTTGAAAGCCCTTAATTCTTCCCAATACTGTCCCGTCTCCTGCGATGTTTGGTCGTGAGACACAAGCAAAGCTGGAGTAAAACCTCCACAGGCCTCTCTGCATTTAATATCAGATGGTCACCAACAATGTCAAAGCACTAACTGCAGCATCCCACAACAATCACATTTCATATCCATTTAGATTCCCATAAAGCTTGATCACTCTGAGATATTACTGAATGTTTAACGCGCAACTATAAAACAAAAAGTTACGACTAAGATCTGGACGTAAAAGCCGGACTCACAAAAGTACAGGAAATGTTTTATTCATGACTTTCTGCTGCATTGAGGGGAAACAAACACACCTATGCATGCATCAGGTGACAGTCCAGACCAGCAATGACAGAGACATGGAGCAAGTAGGAATTCTTACCTTAGAGAGGTTAAACAGGCAAAATGGGCTGTGAAACTGGATGAACCAATCTCAGGTTTCAGCTCGTGAGTATGTTTCATGACTGCAGGGTTTCCTCCTTCTGCTGTTGTGAAGCCTACAAGGGCACACGTTGCCTGCACAGACCATTATTCTGTTAAACTACATTTAATTTTCAATGAAACCTCAGGTGATTTGTCCACTGACCTGACAGAAGGTGAACTTTTTCTTCTTCTTTAGTGGTTGGCAAACAGCTTGAGGTGTATATTGCGCCACCTTGTGAATCGGCTTGTGGGTTGGACTGTTTGAGGATTTCTATGTTCTCTCAAGTAATATTCACCTTTCAAGACTGAGTTTTACCAAAGGAGCATTTGTTTGTCTAATGTATGTTTTTATATTAAGACCCTGGTTTCACAGAAATAGGTCATCCAAGGTCATCCAAATAAAGCTAAAAACAAATCTTTGATCACATTTTTTATTCTTCTTTTTGGTAATATTACGGTACATTAAATGAAGGCAAAAACAATCTATTATTTCATTCTGTTGTTGGCTGGAGGTCTGGAGCCAATCCCAGCTGAATATGAATGAATGCAGGTAGCAGGCCGCAAAGATCACCAGTTCAACGCATAACAAAGACAGAAAAAACACACAGTCACACTCACACCTACAGGCAAAATGGTTAACCTCAAACATATTTATGCATTGTGGGAGAAATGCGGAGTACCTGGAGAAAACCCACGCACAGGAAGGCTGAAAGGCTCCGAGCACTGACCTCAACCAGGGCAGTTTTTACTGCGAGAAGAGAGAGAGAGAGCGCCAGCCACAGTACCACCGTGCAGCACTTATGACCATCAAGTATTCCGAAAAATAAAACTAAATTTAACCTTTCCCGCCTGAAAAATTTCCTGACATTTCTCACTTCACTGGGACTGCGTGGTGGTGTACCTGCCGTCGTAATTACTGTGACCTGCACACCGTCTGAGCCGTGTGCTTTATATATATATTTAAAGAAAAGCAGCAACTGTTGGGAGTGGGGATTAGTGAAGGGTCACTTCTCTGCACAGCTCCACTCAACATCAATCTGTGGAGAATCAACCATAATAATTAATGGACCAACACCTGTGTGAGTCTCTTAAATGAGCTTCGCTTTTGATGACGCTTTCAAGTCAAAATACACAAACTGTGGATGTTTTTTTTTTGTTGGTTTGTGTGTGTCCCCCCCCCCCCCCCCCCCCCACTATATTTACGCCTGCTTACTCACAGCCATTTAGACTTTCACGCAGCAGGAAGGACACCCTGTTGTTAGATCCAGGCTTGGCTGTCAGTCGGAGAAAACCGGACTAAACTCGCCGTGAAATGTTGTCAAATTATCCTGAGACTTTGTTTTTTTAGTCTTATGTGGTCAAAATCCAAATTCTAGCAACGCAGATCCAATTTGGCTGCAGGAAGTTGTTCAGCTCTGCAAGACATTGCAGTCTGGTGGTGTCGCTCAAACATGCTGCCGCCGCCACGACACGACGGCGGATGCAGTGTTTACGCTGCAGATGCTCTGAACAAATCCGGGTCACCCATACCTTCAGGCGATAGACTGTGGTAACGACTTCTGTCCCATCGCCGTCGACGTCATCACTGTCAACAGTGTTTTCATTGAGAGTAAATGCAACCTGTTTTCTATCTCCAGTGCTGTCATTGTCCCAACATCATCATCAGCACTCTCTTTGCTCTCGCGCCTTTTGTTCGCAGACTTACGGATGAGTGGCTTTCACCCTGTTTGTTCTGCGGAGTGGCAGGAGCGAGGAGTGCTGTCCACAGACTTTGTGAGTTTGTGGTAATTAAAGCCGGGATAGAGCCCTATCAAGTAAAGCTGCTTATGTTTAATACAGTCAGCCATGCAGACATGGGCCGGCGGCACACGGCCCGGCGCGGCAGGGGGACGGCACGGCACACAGGCCCGCCGCATAATCCCACCCAATGCATCAGCATGAGAGAGAGGGATGGGAGGCGGAGGAGGGGAAGGGAAAGAGGGGGGGGGGTGTTACGCTTGGGTATTCAGCAAAGTTAAAGAGCATTTTATTGTGCGTGCATGTGTGTGTGGAGAGGCGGAGAGGAAGCGGGGTGGGGGAGGCAGGGCTGTTGAGAGGGGATGGAGGGAGTTGCAGAGAGTGAGAGGGATTTAGTTTATGGCAGATAGACTTCACTGAGTAACTCCATTGTGCCAGTGGTGTGTGGATCAGAGAGAGTGTCCTCTCCTCTTAAATCTGCTGGCATCTCCAGCCAGGCAGCCAGCCACTCACTCACTCGCGCACTCACTCACTCACTCACTCGCTCACTCACTCACTCACTCACTCACTCACTCACTCACTCACTCACTCACTCACTCACTCACTCACTCACTCACTCACTCACTCACTCACTCAGGCACTGCAGAACAGGGGCATGCATGGAAATAATGCTTTAAACACAGGAAAACACAACACAAAGGCATTGTGTAGACTTAAACCCCCACGTTATTATACATGGCTTAATGCCTTTTAATCTTCTATTCCATGAAAGCATGGTATGGATACTGTAAAACCTTATGAGTCACATCAACTTAAACCATTCCAGTACTATTGACTTAAACCATTTATTAAAGGTAATTCCATCATCTAAATAATTTTTTGATATTGTTTAGGCAAAGGTCAACCAAGTATTTTTAATGAAAGCAACTAAAACTGCCACATTTAGTTGTTCTTTTGGATCATCTTTGTGATCCACTGTTTAAACATGTCATCCTCACACTCCACACTCGCCTCCATGCCATTGCCTCGCTGCTGAACCTCACTGGCCTCCCTCTCCTCTCCTCTTCCTCCCTTTAGCGAGCAGCTCAATCCTCAGCATCCCTTTCCCTCCATCATCTCTCCCACATACCATTTCAGCGTATCACACATTCTCAACGAAGTCTCCAACACGAGCCGTCCTCCGAATACACTTCGTTCTTTATCCAATCTATTCAACTCAGTCCCAGTAAAAACTCAAAGTCCTCAGCTGCCCCCCCCTCTCTGGTCCAGCCCCCTTGTTTTTCGGTTTGTGCCATTTAGCTGAATAAGGTACAAAGGTGAAGTCTAAACAAACTGAGACAAACTCAAATACATCCATTTCAAACAGCTATGACGAAATAAGTTTAAATCACTTACCGCAGCTAGTTTTGGCCAATGTACTGACTTTTTTTTAGGACAAAATCAATTGTGTTAAATTATTGAAATGGTACTAATGGAGGCAAACAAAAAACCTCAACAACTTCAACTTGTGCGGTTAAATTCAGTTTGAGTATGAAAAGAAATCATTGGAAAATGATTTCCATATTTATTTATTAATTTACACATTTTATCACTGAATTTGCTGGTTTTGAGAATGATAAAATAACCTTAAATAAGCCTGAAGCAGGAGAATAGTTTTTTTGTATTGCCTTTGTGTGCTTCACAGCAGCAGGCTCCAGGTTCTTCATTCAGTAGGAACATTTGAATCATGCTGTAACTTTGACAATTTAGCTGTGAATATTCTCTTACAGTATTCAAGAAAACATCTACACTTTATTGTTGATTCCCGGTCACACTTGATGGTGAATATAACAAATGACAACATATTCTTCAGTGATTGCTCCTCAGTTGTTCTTTATTATTTCACACATATACCAATTTTACTTTACCTTTGAATATAAATTGTAACTAAAATAAATCCAGACGGTAAAGACATCAGTTGTGTCGTTGCGTTTTATTCCTTTGGGGTATCTTAGAGTTACAGCAGCATTGTTGTGCAGTTAGTTATGAATCATATTATTATGAGGTGCACAAAAAGGCCATAATTTTCAAAGAAAATGTTGTTTCTCTATTGAGTTTATTTGTAGCATCATAAGAGCAACCCCGACACAATGCTTTCGCCTCATTTCACGTGATTTTAATTTACTGTTGTTTTCTTGCGTCTAGCTCACTTGTTCACGTTCATCGCAGTTGCGCCAACCTGTTTCTTTAGAAAGTATAATTTTATGGGGTGTGCGTGCAGCTAATCAGCCAAGTAAAAAATTTGTGGGTCATAAACAAAAGAGGGCACTTCGATTTCGTAGTGGGCAGTGACAGAGAAGAAACATTAATCAACAGGTGAGGATCTCAACATCTGACCCTCGCTGTGGCTGCAGATAATTATAGCCTCCCAAGACCGACTGCACACACTGATTAGGACATTGTGTGGAGTTATAAAATACTATGATAATAACTCTATGCTTCCACAAAGGAAATCAAATAATAAAATAACAATAAACTTGCGGCGCATGTTCTCCTTCACAAATCGACCTCTAATAATTGAATTCTTCGGTTGCGTCTTGGTGCAGTAATTCCACGTAGCCGAGCGTTCCCCGCCGCGCCGCGGCCATTTACATAACTGATTTTGGAGAAGTGGTGAGGGAGTTGTCCGGCTCACACTCCTAAATGAGAGGCGTTCATTTCTGTAATTTCACAGCTGTAATGTGGCATCAAATTAGCCTTTCAGATCAATGCCTAATCTAACCTCGGCCCAGAAAAAGATCTGAGCGATCCGGTATCCAAGTGCTTGCCAAATCCCCCAGCATCCTCAGCGGTGCCATGACGACACTTTAATAAGCTGTAAGCTCCTCTTCTGATTTAAGACAACCTGAAATATAACACTAATTCCCCAGATGAAAGAAATGTTATTTCTATAAATGTGACACATGTAACAGGAGCAGAAGGAAAAGTAGCAGAGGAGCAGTGTGTGTGTGTGTGCGCGTGTGTGTGTGTGTGTGTGTGTGTGGGGGGGGGGGGGGGGGGGGGGTGGCTGGAAGCAGGATTTTCTTTCCATCTAATGCACATATTTGCTGATGTGACCTCAGCCACTGTCTGTTGAGCTGACCTATCACTCTTTGTAAAAAAAAAAAAAAAAAAGGTTTTAGTGTGATATTCCTCCCCACTTTTTCTCGAGATGTTTGATCTCTGAGCTCAGAAGATGGTATTAGACTTCACAGCGGCGAGACGTTGATACCCTTAGGGATCAATACACCCCGGCTGGTCAATTCATTAGAGCCGTACAGTGATTAATTAAGTTGTCCTAACCATCGGAAGCTGGAAACGACAGAGGACGTTGAAAGGGGGCGAGGAGGAGAGGAGAGGGGAAAAAAAAGAAAAGAAAAGCCGACTTGTCTCCACATGGGTGGTGTGTGAGGTCCTGGAATGTGAAGCTCGGCGGTGATGAGCGCGGTTTGAGCTTTTCATCTGCCTTCAGCCCCGTCTGCTCTGTCCTTGGAGCCGAGGCTGTTCATTAGAGGATGAGGAGGAAGCGCTGGATACCACAGTGTGAAATAGGGAGAGATGCTAATCCTGACAGGTTAGTCATTAAGAAGCCCTCGGAGAGCAGGAAAGAGACAGAGCGGGGTGGGCAGGGGTGAGGCAGGGAGCTAAAGAGAGGGAGAAAGTGGAGGATGGTCGTCTTGTTAGGTGGTCGGACACAATGTAAGGCAGCATGACCTTTGACCCCGACAGCATGTTCTTCAAGCCTTTCACCGGCTGGCCTCCTCCTTTCATGTCTGATCCACATCGTGTGGACTTCAAAGAACTCCTATATATCGCCCACCGTGTCTGGGTTGACCTCTGACTCTCAAGGCATCTGCCAGTCGTCCTCCGATGTCGTCGTTGCCTCCATAACCTCCTGTAATTGATCGTATGGACTGAGAGGCACGCGACCACCGCTGAGGAGCAGCAGGGACAGAGGTGGAGTCACTTGAAGGACATAGCAATGTCCTCCAGGTCAGTACAGGAAAGCTACATCGGATATTTTAACTTAATTTATTTAAACTTTTTTGTGACTAAACTATAATTCTTTAATTGAATCAAAATGGCTGTGTTAAAAAAAAAGAAACTCAATTGCATCTTTATGAACCCATTGTGGAAGTCTACTGTTGTTATTGTACTTGTTTTAATGAGTGAAAGAATGAATAAATCTGCGACATGATATTAGGGTTGCTACATAATGGTGTCGTCATTAACGCTGTCGCCTCATAGCAAGTATCTCCCCCGTTGAGTTCGGGTTTGACTCAGTGATTCAGTTTCTTACTGAATTTCTGCTTTACTTCCACTGCTCTTTTATTATATTTTATCGACAAAAAACACTTTAACACACAATATTAGGAGTCGAGTGTGATAGAAATATCATGAAATACTCCAAATTGAATGAATGAATGAATGAATGAATGAATGGCTGCCAGGGCACTGATGATAAAATAGATGGTTCTAATGCCCCTTACATGCAATCTCTTGCCCGTATTTATTCTCTTTTATTGGTTTTCATTTCATTTCATTATTTGTGAACTGAGAATATGAACCTCGAGAAGCCTTTTATTTCCACAACTGTACAAAAACTCAATTGCACAGAAAAGGACCAAAAATTAAAGCCCACGGAGGAACCACTTTTCTTCATCCAGACCAGATGAATTGAGCTGCAGGTGTGAAAAGACCGCCGGGCTTCTCCCTCAGAGCAACAACCTCCAAGCATGCCTCGTCCTGTCCCGGCAAAAAAAATAAATTTGCTCCGGCTCATCTCGCGACACATGTACTCATTTCATGTGAGCACAAAGGTGCAACAGTCAATGCTAAGACATTACCATAAAGCTGAAGGGACTCAAATTATAGGCCCTTTGAAGCTTTCTCACGTAAATTGGGCAAAATTACAACTAGCGCGGGTGGCTGTCGCACCGGCTGATGTCTACATAATTACAGTGTGCTCCCTTCTTTGCCAAGGAAAGCAGGCTCTGATGAATCTGTCTTGATTGCCAGTATTTAGCGCCATCATCTTGATTGCACATGTACAGTGCATGTGACAGTTCAAGCCTTTTTCTTTCCGACAGCGTCTTGTTGCCTTTGTTCCTCGTTGAGCCCCAACGTTGTGTTTGTCGCTCCCGCTTCACAGGTCTCCGTCTGTCTTTGTCTCGAGATGTTTCTCTCGCAGTCTATTTAAAGTCTCTCATCCTGCCGCGGCTGCAGTCCACTTCTGTGCAACGATGACGCCGACAAGCTCCAGGGCCGCCAAAGAAAGAAAAAAAAGAAAAGAAAAGTCAAAGCTCCTACATTTCCATCAATACTTTCTCAATTAGCCTTACTTTCATGTAATTTGATTGTGAAAACAATAGTCCTGGGTGTCAAGATACACAAGCTGATGGAGCCATTCGACCAACAGACAATAGCTCCAGGTAAGACAATACATTGTAATCCAAATGAGCAGGACAACTACACGCACACACACACACACACAGAAATGCACACTTGCACAAAACAGACTTTTGTGCATCATCAACACACGACGTACCCACACCAGCTAATTAGTGGCATCCATTCTGTGTTTCTTTTTTTTTCTCTTCTCCTGTACCTGTCAAAACCACACATTTCACAAAAAAGCAAATGGAGCAGAAAAAAAGGGAAAGAAAGAAGAAATCTTTCAATTACATCGATGCATTGCAAGATTATTGTTCCACACAAGAGATATTACCGCCATTTGGCCTTGAAAACTTGTTAGATGAGCATAATTATATATTTTCATGCAGACAAGCGATGCATTACAGCCTGCGTTCTCTGACAGTTGGTATCCAAGGCTTGTGTAATGATATCAAGCTGGGTTAGGATGAAGGCGAGGGAGCATGCACACTCACACTCACACTCACACTCACACTCACACTCACACTCACACTCACACTCAAAAACATAATCCACCAGTGGGATGCGGAAGCCTGTGGAATCCGGTATTCCCTTCCATCGAGGCCCTGGGGTCCCATTTTAGATAATCAGTATTTCACAAATAGGACTATTTTTTGCTTCTGTGGAAATAGCTCCTCAGATGATGGCTTCACAATGAGACAGGATGGAGCTCTCTGTGCTGGGAGAATGCTTTAAATAATAAAAGCACATGGGGTTTCATGAATAGAGTATTATGGGGATGTGAATGGAGGCTTTTTCTCCTCTCTCTCCCTTTCTTTTCTCCCTCTTTGCCTCTCTGCCTCTTGCTTCCTCTGCTTTTTCCAAAAAAACACACTCTGCCCGCTGTCCAGCTTCCCCCTCAGGAGATGCAAAGAGACAGATGGAGCGAGCAGAGAGGTGGGGGGGTGGGGGGTGTTGCACAACCACATAACCACATTAAAGCTTATTTTGTCAAGTCAAGGGCTATTACATGATCTGTGTGACAAATATTGACTTTAACGAAGAGGGCAGCCATTTATCTCAACTGAGTGCACTTAAAAATGTATTACATGGTGGGTCTTTTGTTGTGGCTGTGTACATAACATATTTGCATTTGAAGAGTTGGATGTTCAACATTACAGACACTGCTATCAGGGAAAGGAGACGAGTTATGCATATTGACACATTGAGAGCAAAAAACTCAAGAAAAACAAGTTAACAAAAGAAACTGGAGGGAATATGCAAAAATACTGTAAGGCGACATAATCTGAGAGCGTCGCTCTCTCCATCTCCTACAATTTATACTCAGGTTGAGCTGGAGTCCGAATTGGACAAGTTACATCTGGATACAGGTGCACATCTTCTGTTCACTGTCACTAAATATTCAACATTTTTAAAGTCACCACCAGCAGAGTCTGACTTCATATTGGATCAGCCTCCAAAACCACTCACTGCTTTCAGATAAGCTCAACTGCCGTTAATCCAACAACAAACGTGGATTAAAAAAATGCAGAGTCTGACTGATTAAACTTTGCTTTGAGTTCACGCTACCAATTTTCACCTCAGTCCTGTTTATGGAATCAGGCAGCGTATTGGATACTTGTGTTGTAATGTAATATATTATTTACACCTTCTAGAACTGGTACTGATTGTGTTAAAGGTGGTCATTGGTTGGCCCACCGGAGAATTCACAGACAATGACGCTATATCTCTAAAAATCTAAATAATCCCTGTTGTACACAACTCAGAACCGGGTATTCTGGTTTTCCCATCGTTTGGTTGATGGGTGACCCTAAATTGCCCCTCGATGTGAGTGTGTGTGTGGTTGTCCGTCTCTGTGTGTTTCCCCTGTGATGGACTGGCGACCTGTCCAGGGTGCATCCTGCCCTGGCCCACAGATAGCTGAGCTGGGCTCCAGCGCCTCGTGACCCTGAACAGGATTAAAGCGCTATAGAAGATGGATGGATGACCAGAGTGGCCCTGAATCACTTCAAAAGCCTGAATGCACACTGTCACAGCTGATATAGGTATGTCAAAGCACACTGAGCTTTCTGTCCATCTTCTGTCCATCTTCTGTCCAGCGTTCATTATGTTCACAATTATGTTGCCAAGGAGGTTATAAAATCACCCGCGTTTATGTATCTGTTTGTGTGTCTGTTAATAAGATATCTCAAAAACTACTGAGCTGATCTTCATATAAATTAGTACACAAGTGCATTTTGATCAAAGGAAGAATCAATTACATTTTTGTGGTGATCCAGAGCAACAATAATAGTTAAAAAAAATTATTTCGCTATATATTGTTACATGCTTAGCCTGTCACTATAAATGACAAGTGCATTGTGGGAAATGGAGTCATTGTATGTTTTGGTTTTGAGAAGTGTAGTTTGTGTTGTCTTGTGTTCTTACAAATTATAAAAGTAATATAATAAGATCACCAAACAAAAAAGAAATTAATAAAGCCAGTTGATCTGGGTGTGGAATGTGTGTCATTTCCTGTGTCCGTGTCTGCCATTGGCGGAGGTCTGGAGTCTCTAATTGCTTTTTGGAATGTTTCCAGCTTGCAGATGCATAGCAAACTGAGCAATACTACTGATGACCTGTGGGAGCAGTGTTGAGCAGTATTGCTCAGGTTCGAGCAGGCACGACTGTGTGAACGTATACATTGATACAAACAAATGCAACACAACAAACATTACCTCACCTGGACATCCCGACAAATAAGCTTCATATGACTTGTGTGAAAGTTATTTGCTAAAAACATTAAGCAATGAATTATCCCTGGCCAGATTTTCAAATTTGCTATGATGCCGATGTTTGGGTTAGAAACATGAAACCAACACTGTGCACTGCTCTCTACTGGATGTGTTGCTTAACGACAATGCCAATGTAAAGGATGCATGATAGTATGAATGCATGGTAATGTTTGAAACAAATGGAATAATTACCATGCACCGTGTACCAGTCCACCATCAAAATGTCCACAGTTCATTTGAGCTGAACCAGAACATACGAAAAGACGCTTTTACATCAAGAAAACATTATAGATAAAGGAACGTTTCATGGCGCAAACTTAATCCTCAAAATTTACCAGCCATGTTCATATTTCCATACCAAACACAGAGATCGCTGTCCATCACGAGGTGCAAATGGGTATATAGTGTCTTGAGCTCTATACTGTGCTTGGTAACTACCGCCTATCAAATAACACTGTGTGTTTCTGCATCCACAGCAGAAACACACGAGAAACACACAAGAGCCCCTGCTTGTTTGCCATCGGTCGTGTGTGAAGCCGTGAATTTCTCTGACAGGTGAACGCACACCCCGCAGCTTCTGGTCCTCTCCATCCACCAGTAGAGGATCCCGCATGTGTTCTCCTACCCCTAATCCTCCCCACTGCAAACCCCCAACCCACACACACACACACACACACACACACACACACACACACACACACGCACACACACACACACACACACACACACACCCCGCCCAGTTCACGCATCACCACCTGGCGCTCTGACAGCGGCGGCTGCCCGTCGTGGCCCCCTTGTCAAACCCTGTTGCCATACCCCTTGACACCTTTCCCCATATCTCCACTCAAAGTGCCAAAACCTCAGCCGGTGAGTGTTTGATTTCTATTTATTCATGTGGTTGTCTGCCCCCACCTCCAACACCAGCCCCTCGCTCTTGAATAACTTTCAAAATATACTGTATATCTAAAACACAGAGCAGGCTGCCTGTGTACGGGAGCTGTCAGGCAGCTGTCATGTTAGTCTGCTCTGCCTCGCATACACACTGTCTTATGAATTCATGAGCTTGAAGTATAAAAAGCTGCGTTTAGGTGTATGTGTGTGTACACATGTTTGCCTTCGATTATGCATTTTCATGTTGGTGGCATGACTCCAATGGCCTGCTGATGAGAAATGATCTTTACAAGTTTATGCAGTTTTTCATTAATATGTGCGCATGCTGCTGCTGCTGCTATGAGGCGAGCAATGTGAGAGGTTCAAAAAGTTGCCGGCTATCTGGTGCACTGAGCTTCACCACACTGTCTGATAGAAGATTTTACAGTTCCCCCAGTTTTATGTGTAAAAGTTCCCGTCTAATCAGCCCTCCGTCTGGTCTGATTTAACATCGCAGCCCATCTCTGCCTGTCCTTAATCAAGCCCTCATCATGTTTCCTGCGCTCCATCAATGATTCACTGTCAGTCAGCACGGAGCACGTGGACGGCCTCTCAAAGACTTGTTTTCTGTCTGCAAGTTCTGAAACATCTCACAGCCTTTAAAGATAAAACAAAATTATTCTGGATGCTCCAAGGATGAAGTAGGGATATTATAATGTCATAGAAACCCTCTCCGTGATAAACCTTCACTGCAGCGGTGCTCTGCGGCGCGATGAAGCTCCGACATAAGGCGAGAGCTCTGCCGTTAAATCCCCGAGTTCAAGTGAGGTTGTGAGTACATCCACTTTTAAAAACACAAATGCGGCTTTTTAAAGGCTCTGGGAGTTAAACACAACACACAGTGCATTTAAACTATGAAGACATAGTCAAGTTTCCATTAGTATCGCTGCAGTGGCTTTCTTTGCTCTGTACCTGTGCTTACCAGGGCTTAATGTGAGTTTGAAACAGTGGAAAAAGATGTAATGAGACGCAGATGCAGATCGAGAACAAATAAGTTTATCCTTTTATTTCTATCCTATCATTGCATTATGACCGTCAAGTCACAGACAAGAGTCAGTCAAAAGTAATATTAAAAATAGCTGCAAGATACTTAAAGTTGATGTAATCTGAAAAAAAATTTTTAATTCTTTTTTTATTTTTTGACAATTCAAAAGTCCCCAAATGAGCAGCTGTTGTAATTGCATAACATTTTTCCAGGCAGTTTGATCCGGTCTCAAACGTGAACGTGAATGTGAACGCCACCTGAACCAAATGAAGATGCAACAATTCCCGGCAGATACCATCTAATTCAAAGATCTCAGGAAGTACATTTTCTGCTGAAAGTGTGTGTGACATGATAAAAAACCGTTTTCATTTTAAGATTAGAACGATGGGAATTGTTTCTACAGCTTTTTTTTTGTTTTGTTTTTTGTTAAAGTGACAGACTATCTACAGACTGACTTGTTGCTTATAAAGACCCCCACAATGCTACGTCCTCGCACATTAATTCCTTGTCCTTCCTCTCACCTCCCTTCCTGACCCCCCCCCCCAAACACACACACACACACACACACACACACACACACACACACACACACACACACACACACACACACACACACACACACACACACACACACACACACACACACACACACCCCACTCCAATCCAACATTTGCTCAGCTAATAAGCATAACATTTCAGCTGAAACCATTTTCTCTCTCTCTCTCTCTCTCTCTCTCTCTCTCTCTCTCTCTCTCTCTCTCTCTCTCTCTCTCTCTCTCTTGATTTAGTGCGCACCATGGCGGCTCTCCAAATTAGAATGTTTATTTATGGCCATCAATATTTAATTGAGTTTACTCTAATCTTGCGTTAGTGGGTTCAGAAGTCTCTGCATGGCTGTTTAAATATTAAAATTAATTGGAGTGGAGATACTGTAAAGAGGCTTGACTTAATTGTTCAGGGAGAACAGGTAGCTTTCTGAAGCCTTGGCATGCAGATGGAACACACACACACACACACACACACACACACACACACACACACACACACACACACACACACACGCTCATCAGATGAGTTCTTTGAGATTTCCTGTTGAACGTGCAGACATGCTTCTTGATCCACAGTTGACTTGTTGCCAGAGTGTTTACCGAGTGTGTTCCTTCAGCTGGAGCACAGCTAACTTGTGCCAAGTTAAAATGTAAGTTATTACCTCCAGTTATTATTATTATTATCATTATTAGCCCCCTGGTGATGCAAGATGGGGACGCATTTCATGCAGTTAATTAGTTTTTACTTTTAAATGTAAAATGCCTATTCGACTTAACATAATCTGAAGGGAAAAACACTTTAACAAGGTAGAGTGCCACCATCGTCTAATAATTTAATGTTTTGTTCTGAGAGGATGCACCCGACTCAAATTTCCATGGTCCAACAGCGCATCTAATAATGAATGAATACGATTACCAAAGGAGGATATTAACAAAGTACTTGTACTTTGTTTGATTAAGGTGGCTTGACTGTATTTTACTTGAATACAGATACATATATATGTACTTTTTCCTTCGAGTTACAGTGAAAGGAAAGTTACTCATTCAATTTTATAAATCAAAGCTCCTTTAAAAAAAAAGAGAGATTTACATAAAACAGAGCCAAAATATTTTCCATTGTTGTTTTTTTTACGTAATTTACTTTCATGATTCATGTTGGGGTTTGTTCAGGTCAGGACTCGGGATGTCGCCTGTTGTTGGAGCAGAAGCTCTCTATTGCGGCACGTCAAAAAAAAAAACCAAAGTCTTCCAGATCACAGGACAGAAGGATGAGATGCTGCGAAGTCCAAACACAGAACACAAACTGAGACACTGGAGCGCGACTAACACGTCATGAACCAACAGCCAGAACACACAGAAGACACCCAGTATACACCACAGCCAGCAATTGAAGACAAGCTCACACTCAGGCACAGGTGAAACACATCAGGGAAGGGAGCGGCAATCAAACATGAGGCAGGGAAGTCAAGGAGCCTGAGGCCACGTTTACACGTCCCCATCTTTTTTTTTTTTTTTTTAATGGATATTTCCCCCTCTATGTTTACAAAAAAAAAACATTAATTGACCCAGACCTGCATATACAGCCGGTTCAGAGCTACTATGAGCATGCCACACCTGTAGGGGGCAGTGTAACAAGAAGAATGAAGCCATACTAGCCAATCACAATACTTGAAAAAGAAAAAAAACACAATGTCACATATTGTGATGTATGTGAAGAAACAAGAATAAAATATATCATGACAGTATCATTGAATGTGTTCTCACCAATGATTATTCTTATTTTTTTTATGTGCGTGTTCATGACAACCCAACAAAAAGGCCCGCGATGCCTTCAAAGAGTAATTCTTCACTTCTCTACGTGGAACATATCTCAGTGCCTGTACTTTTATTTTTTCATTTTCAAACTGTGTTTTGATAATCGCACGTCAACACTTATGACATTCCAATGCAATCACCGCTATGTTTTCCCGCTCTGTGTTGAGGAGAGCATGCTGAGCTGCCTGCAGCTCAGCTGAAGCTGCGTGTGAAATGTTTGTGTTCGGCTCCATCACCCACCGCTGCTACCTATCGCACACTTGATAGAAAATCATTACGCAATACACAATGCCGTTCAGATAACATAGCGAGTGTAATTTTATATAAACCACGTGAAATATCTTCATTTAAAATCAGCTTTCAAATGTAGCTTACGCCTTTATGAGGCCCAATATCAACCTGAGAGGGCTGGACTGGTAAAATAATGCCATAATTACTTGTAAATGTAATGTTTTTCTTTGAATAGTGGAGTATAACTTTTAAAAAAGGCAATGATTTTTGCAAAATAACACAATTGTGACAGAAAATTACTACAACCACAAAATAAAGCCAATTTTAATGATACTTCTCGTGCATAATTTAGTAAAATGTCCCAAAAACTGCAATATCTGCAGACTTTTGCACCCAAGACCACATGGCTTTGAGGCTAATGCTACTTTAATTGGCAGCATCAGTGATATCTCAGCTAAACTGTGTTAAATAGTCCATGGTTTCTTTGCAATTTTCTTTATATTTGCGTGCTCATTTTCATAAGCCAGATAATATTTTTGGGCCCACACAGGCCTCATGTTCAACACCGCTGGTTTAAAGCAATGTTAAATACAAGCTAAATCTACAAGAACACACAGAAAAGCGCCACACACACACAGAAAAAGATCATAATGAGGCAATGTTGACGCACTTGAAGTGAAACATGAGCGAAATAATGACAATTGCAGCTTCACGTGAATCAAGTTCAAATCATGGACAGGATTCTTCTACTGGAGAATAAATTGTGATGGTATCGATATTCACATTTCAGATTGTTGAAGCCGTGACAGCTGGGAAACGCAGTTTGTTACTAAAAGTCATTTGACAGAATCTCTGGGTGTCGTATAAACGCATGAAAACGATCAACCTCCCATCTCACGCCGTCCTTTCTCTTTTCCAGAAGGCAGCCGGATATTACAAAAGAAGCGAGGCGCATTTGGTGTATAGCTTTCACACAAAAAAATAAATGTAAAATAGCAAAAACGAGGCGGAGGCCTCAGCCTAGAAGGGAAAACAGGTCTCATTCTCTCTGCGTTTTTCTTTGTGGTATAATGAAATGATTGCTGAGCCTTGAGCTCGTTCTTTCATCCGATGATGCGGGGCTGAACTCTGAAATATTTACATCCGTGAATAAAATGTTTCCCAAAGTTCTTCTCCTTCAACTTTATTCCAGCTTTAACTTGCATCCAGTTTAAGTGGTGGCTTGTTTATTTGTTTGGTCAAATTCAGCATCTTGATGTTCAAGTGAAATATATGCAACTGTTTCAATGCATTTTTCAGTGCATACACGTGAGTTGTTTACCCAATTAAAGCCCACATCTCTCAATTCATTCATGTTAATTTGTTTGGTAGATATCTCGTTAAATTTTGTAGGATTGGTTCAGATATTTATGGATTCTATATTTATTTTGCCTCCTCTTCATTATAATCGAACTGAAAATATTTAGTTTTTAAGCAGATACGGATAAAATTAGACAGAAAAAACATTCCTGATATACTTATTAAACAATTGTTTACTATGGAAGGAAACTCAAATTCCAAACATTTGAATGCATCACCAGTTGTGTTGTTGGTTTGATCGCTTTATTGTGTTCTTTAGTCGAATATTGCAGAATGTGTCATCAGGATTTTGATTTTAAACCCTGAATCCACTGAACGCACACATCATTAATTCTATTGTAATTCTGAAAATGTTAACTTGAAGGGGCCAGTTTAAGATGTACGTCTCAGGAACACGCAACATGAGTCTGTTGAACTGGAGCCAACCATGTCTTGGTTATTTTCACTGTGTGCAGAACACAATGTTTAGGAAACCCCAGAAAGTTTTATTTCATTTTGCGTGGAAAGCCATTTGCCTCGGCTGTATCATAGTTCAACCAAATGCGAATGTGTGGCGGGCATCTCTCTCAGCTCACTGTCATATTCTCTCAGGGACGTCATTATCTCTGTTGTCCATCACAAATATACAACATCGATGGGAGCAGCTTCGCCAGAGGCACCGCGGAGCGAAGAACTAAAATATCACAGACGACAAGTGATACTTTTCATACAGTGAATGTGAAAAGCTTGAACTGAGACAAATCTCTTATAATACAAAATAGTTGCTGTAAAGATAAATATCTGACTCAAACTAGATGGTTAACGTAAACCCAATGAATCATATTAAAAACAAAAACAAAAAAGTCATATTAAAAACATTAGATTCAATTTTAGTCAAACAGAAACCATATAAAAACAATACAATGCAATATATTATCAATGAATATGATTGAATTAAATAAAAACAACTTAACAATGGGAGAACCAGAGACCATGAGAGAAGCTAAGCAGGGCTATGTAATAATAAGCAATGGGAAAACTGTTAGGGAGGCAGACCATGGATTAAGGATAACACCCAAAAACAATATGGATCAAAGTAATTAACACTCGGAGCACCAGAAATATACACACCTCGAGAGAGAAAAAACACAGAATCCACAAAACGTTTGCTGCCCTGAAGTCTGCCTCCTTAATGTGGCTCAGCTTTAAATAAATAGTCCAATAATTCAACGTATTGAAGTTACAACAAAATCAATTGTGGTAAAAACTGAGCTCCTTTATTTCAGCATCAGGCTCAATTAAAAAAAAAAAAAGGAGGAAGCCAGCAGACCAAAACGTTTGTTTTTTCAGCGAGAGGCTTGGAAATGATCACATTCAAATGTTTGATATAACTTCTTTACTGGCTCCAATCCCTCCAGATCAAAACACAAACTATATATGAGACGCCTTCCACGCAAAAAAGGTTTGAGTAGAAAGAAAACCACATCAATAAATGAAAAAAAAAAACGAAAACGTGTTTATGGCAGGCCTGTAGTGTCGCGCTGTACTCCATCATTATCAGTTGTTACTGCCGGTTCAGAGAGAAATCAGCCTTCTTCTTCTTCTCAATGTTAATATTAATAATAATAAGTCCTGACGCAAACTTTCTTTAAAGATACACAGATGCAATCAGAAACTTTTCCTTCTTTCTTCACGGGGAAGGAATAAAAAAAAAATGTTCTCTATTGGTTTACGTTCCTGTTCCCAAAAGCATGATGGGCTTTCGCAGAGCGTCACGTGACGACACCACGCTCTGCTTTGAGGCTAATCATTGGCGTTTGATTCAGTTCACGGCTTCACCCCGCCGTGGCCGGGTTCGCCGGGGTCTTCCAGCTTCAGTCGATTTAGTCCGAGTTTATTTGGACGTGATTGAGTTTAGCGTGGTCGGCTGAGGTATGAAAACAGGCGTGGAATGCGGCGGCGAGCTGGTGCTGGGCCTCAGGTTGTGCTGTTGAGGTGATTTAAATAACACTGTCTGTCTCTCATTTCATTAATACACTTTCCCTCTCTCACAGAGCCTCGGGGCACGCGGCTACAGCAGCCGCTGAATGAAATTCTGTTTTTCAAAATGAGCAGCATACTCGAAAGCGATGGTAATCTCAGATGTAGAAATTGGAAAAGTCAGCACAGCAAATGCATCAGCAGCTTTCCTCCAGACAAACATGCAATATTGATTCTCCTTCTGAACAGGTCATATTTTATGCATTTGTTTTAAAGATTTTGATATTGTGCTCCAGTGCTCTTCAGCGTTTTTTTGGTTTTTGTTGTTCCTGGCGAGGGGACTCTGGCCTGTAAACGAACGTCAGCGATGACTGAAGGAGAAGCACAATCCGGTCAATTGATAAATCTCAATCGGACGTGTTTGCGTGTGACAAGTGACTGCGTCACGTCCGCAAGAATCACCTTTGTTTACTCACATCTGCATTTCACTCCTGTGCTTAAAATTTAAATACGCAGGAAATCCAAACAGATGCATAAATCCCATTGCGCCGAAGCAGATTTTTCTCTCTAGTAAATAACAAATAATAATAAAAAAAAAAAAAAAAAAAAAAAAAAAAGACAAGGGCAGGCAGGATAAGGCAGGGAAGAAATGTCCTCTGATATTATTCCTCTAAAGCGCCGCGGCTAACAGTCACTCTTCCAGCCAATTCAGCTGACAATGAATTGTCAGATGGTGAGGGCATCGAGAAGATGGATACCTTCATAAAAACTGCCTTCAGTGCCACATAAACAGCAGCAGGAAATTAACTGGAGTCTGAATCGCTAAGAACTGCAATGTGGTGAGGTCTGTGGTCATTACACTGCAGAGCGGGAGGACGGAGGGACGGACGGACGGATGGATTCTCTCTACACTCACTCACCACCATGAAAACTTCTGCGTTAATCCACACTGACTCAATGACTTAATCAGCTACATTTAAATGTGACACAGATGACCTCCAGGCTTCTGCTTCCAACAAGTTATTTCTAATAAAAATTACACGTTCTTTTTTTTTTTGGCAGCTGCTCTCAAAGAATAGGAATGTTTAACCTTAAAAAGTGACTGATTCCATGAAAGTGAAAAGACCCTCAACCCTTCCACACACACACACACACACACACACACACACACACACACACACACACACACACACACACACACACACACACACACACACACACACACACACACACACACACACACACACACACACACACACACACAGAGGCACGTAGCATGCGCTACATTTTCAAGTGTTGAACACTCATGTGCTGAGTGACGACTTTCAGTAACAGAGAGGGATATGACTCCTTTAGAAAATGTATTCGTCATTTGAATTCCAAACAACTTAACAGTGGTGCAGCTTTGAATATAAACCATTTTTTTTTTTTTTTTTCTAAAAAGTAACTCCAGATGCTCCAGAACCACTGAAACGACATGAAAGGAAGACACCAGATCACTTTTGTTCTTTTTCTTCCCAAATATTTTCCGTGACTTTCCCACATATTGAAATCCCGCATGCGGAGTATTTGCGCTCATTCTGAGAGCGGCAAGGATTTCGTCATGGTTGTGAACCTGTGAGGCTCTGGAGGATTCGCACAGGAACTTTACCTTGGTGTCAAAGACGCACGTTGCATTCTCAGACTTCTTTCTCAGTTTGGCGATACGCTGACTAACATTTCAGTGACAAATAGAAACGATGTGAAACAAATAGTGCGTGTGTGCGTGTGTGTGTGTGTGTCTGTGTGCGCGTGTGTGTGCTCGTGTGCGTGCGTGCTAAGGGTTCTGACTGCTTTAAATTAGACGGCACATTGCTGCAACGGCTGAAGAATTTTATTAAGAGTCTTTATATCTTCTGCCTTAAGCCGCCTCGATCAGCATAATCCCTGTCCAAACAAGAGATAATGAATCTTCTCTTTTAGTATTGGGTTAGATAGAGGAACGCATGATGCCGGAGAAGGGAGGGAGAAGAGCACAAATTATTGGATTTAGATTAGGAGAGGCCTATTTTAATGGGTTTGAAGTAATACCACGACGTTAATGAAAAGTTGCTGCGGGCCTACATGATTGTGTGTGTGTGTGTGTGTGTGTGTGTGTGTGTGTGTGTGTGTGTGTGTGTGTGTGTGTGTGTGTGTGTGTGTGTGTGTGTGTGGGCGGGGGTGGGGGGTGGAAAGCAGATTGGCTGATAAACTGTGCTTAACATAGCACATTGGGAAACGCCCAGCTTTTGTCAGAGCGGATGTTTTTTTTGGTCTTCTGGCATGTTTTGTGTGTTAACTTTTATATTTTTAGCTTCTGGTCGTAACGTCTGCAGCTATGTGTGTGTGTGTGTGTGTGTGTGTGTGTGTGTTGTTTTTTTTTTTTTTGTGATCACTCACACATATGCGACCCACTCAAGAGTGTATTATTTGGGTGAGTGTTATTGGAGACTGCTTATCCAGAGTGTGTGCGCGTTCAATCTTTCATTTACATTTTCTCCACTTTGTTCAAAGGACCTTAAAGCAGGAGTGTGGAACAACACGTTGGATGAAACTCTTTTATGTTCGCTGGTTTATCTGCATCAGCACGGCTGCATCTCTTAGTTACTAATGACCTTGGCAACACTTTTGATCTTATTCAGCTCAGTAAACATGAATAAGTTTGTTGTTTGTTTTTTTTTTTCCAAACTTGCTTATTTAGATGTGTAAGGACACTTTCTTCTACGTCTAAAAGTATCCGCATCTGTAGTTTTTTCTTTTTTCTTTTAAATTATTGCAAAGTCGGATAAAGCCACAGAGGGAATCCGGTGGGACAGAGCTGATGTAATGCATCCCAATATAGGATGGAGTAGCTCACATCACACAGGACAACACCTTGGTTCAGTCTCATTTTTTACATATTTCTCTGCACAATGAGAGCTTTCGAAAAAGGATTTCTACCCGATTCGTCGAGAAGGTTGCGTATGTGGGAAACAGGTGCCGCGTGACCGAGACGAGAGATTCCAGAAAGTGTGAGCGAGGTTAAATCATCCTTTCAGTTTCTCCAGCTCACCGTCGTGTTGGCTCCATAAAAAATCTGCCGGCCTCAGTCCCCGAAGACCGGTTTACATGGACATGCACTCTTTGCCACTCTTTTCAAGCAGGAGCAGCGGCAATTAATCAAAGCTGAAACATCTCAACCTTGGCATTAAAATGAATAACGCATAAAGAGCGAGACGCGTCTGTCCTTTCCCCCCCCTTTCCACTCGATCCATTAGACAAAGTGAGGCGGCGTAGAGGTGGAACACGAGAGAGAAAGAGTGAGCGAGAGAGAGAGAGGGAGAGAGAGCGAGAGAGAGCAGGCTCGACTGTAGCAGACACAAAAGGAGCTGGATTGGCAGATATGGGCAAAATGTGAGACAGACAGAGATTGCAGACTGTGATGAGAGCAGACATGTACAAGGCTCTCCGTGGCCTCCGTCTCCAGGTTAACACGAGCCAGACTTCCCTCCAACAATCAGGAGGCTGCAGAGGAAACAGGCATTGTATTTCCCAGCTGGATGCACTCTGCTGGAAAAGAAATGTGACTACCGTGTTGGGTTGGTTTTCTCCAATACCGGAGTAAGAGAGGAGAATGGTCAACCCGTTGCTATGGAATAGTTTCTGGGAAACCTCCTTCGCCACTGTAATGGACGTTCAACTATATACCTGCAAATTGAAGGGCTTTAAGTGCCAATAAATGTCTATATATAAAGCAAAATTCACAATATTTAACAACTGAAATAATCCCTACGGTGGATAGAATATATAATAAGTTTGTTTATAAGATTGGCGACGGGTGAGTAAATGGATTATTTGCAAAATAACCCAAAATATGACTTATTTTAGAGGTATGTTTACAAAGGCGCGCGTTGGTTTTATTATGCCTTCACATTAAATATGACAATGTTGTTCACGGAGAGGGAGGAAGTCAAGCTTTAACAAAGGTAAAGAGGTGAAACATAACCGTTCTTCTGGGATCGTCGTCCATTCACAATGAATAATCTGGAAGAAACAGAAGGGAGTAACTGATCACTCCTTTCTGTCGTTTGATGTTTGACATGTGATTTCACTGCTGCAGGGGTTAATGGTTGTCGGCGTCGCGTTGACATCATCTGCCGCGTCTTCGGCCCGGGAACCCCCTCGCCGTCTTTATCTCCCGTAATCAGTATCAGAAGATGTCTATCAGATGTTACAGGCAGGGGATGTAATCTCTCACATCAAGGCATCATTAGTCGAACCCGACTCACGCAGTACCTCCTAATACCTTCTCAGCAAGACGAATGAAACAAATTCCCTCATCTCGCTAATTACGCCGCCATTATTTGTCCCTCCTGTGCCAATTACAGCTGTATTGATGAAGACCCCAGATGTGCCATCCCAATCATTAACAGGGCGATGTCGCACGTTTTCTGTGCACTCGCTGGGAGGTTTCACCTGTTTCGGAGCCGCGGGTAGCGGCGGCAGCCTGGCGCACGTCACGCCGGCGTGTGAAATTGATGCGGCTGTCGGCTTCAATTAGAGACATTATGTCTCGGGTCGGAGGAGTGGGATCGGCTCGGAGGGAGGGGCAACGGGGGAGGAGATGGGGTCAGGCAGAGGAAATGTTTTCAGCTCCAACCGAAGGAGGAGGTGAGGCCAGAGGGCGAGGGCGAGGGCGAGGGCGGGGGAGTGAGGGAGCATTCGGGAGGACGAATGCTTAGTCACAGATTAAGAAATGAAACTAAAGTGAGGCTGTGGGCGGCTGACCGGACACACAATTAATTATGAGATTTAAAGGTTTTAACTTTGTTTTTAATCTTCCTGCCAGCCAACTTGTCATCAGAGACCATTTGTTCTGGTTTGACTGTTGATCTCTCACCCAAAACGGAAAAAAACCCCACATGATCTGTTTTACAGGCTGTCATTTGATGACATTTGAGCCTTATTTTAATCTTTTAGTGCTCCAGAGTGTAACCTGCCCGCACCTATAGTCAACTGAAGTGATTTAATAATGTCCTATAAGAACGATGGATGGGTGGTACGGGTGGCTTCACGTATTCGAATGCTTGACTCTTTGTAAATGGAGTGAATTATTAAAAAAAAACAGAAAACAAAAAAAATCTCATGTGAGACGAAATGCTAAACATTTTCGTGAGGCCAAACACTTTGACAAAGAACACGGCAAGCTGCTCAAAGTGACAACAATAAATCCAGTGTGTGCATGTTTGTGTGTGTGTGTGTGTGTGTGTGTGTGTGTGCCTGCCAGGTCACAGTGTGGAGATTTATTGTAAATGCAGATTTGTCTGGACAGATTAGTCAGAACAAAACAAATCAAAGCAATCCCCCTTTTTTTTTTTTTTTGAATGTCAGTTTACACCCGCTGTGTGCTTGTATTAATTACAGGCGCACACAGGAAGTACAAATCCATGGACAATGTAGTCATTTGTATCCCCGCACCACACACCCTCGCCAGAGAAACGATAGCACCATGCTAATGTGACATCTCGTGGCGCCTCGGGGATGGGGATGAGATTACGCCTGTGTGTGTGTGTGCGCATGTATGTGTGGAAGTCATATGGCAGGAAGTTCATTACCGCCTTAGCGCTCAGTGTGAGGCCACCCGGCACAGAGTGTCGTGCTGGGACCCCCTCAGCATGCAGGGAGCTCAGCCTGAGGGGAAACACACCCGCTATGGAGGCCCCTTCCCAGCAGTAGACACATAATACAAACATGAAAGTATAAAGCTGGAAACAAATAATCCAACTGCAATTTACACCTGCTGTCTCCACTGTATGACTGCATACATTATTAACAGTCTCTATATTGTTAAACATCGATATTGTCGTGTGCCCAGGTACACCTGCAGATAAATTGCCTGGGTTAAATGATTTGAATTGATTTGCTTCCTGCAGCGTTTTCATATAATTATTAAAACTGTAAATCTGATTTTGAAACATACTCAGCAAAGAAATGAGCAACAAAAAAAGAAAATAAATATCTATGTATATCAATCCATCTTTGTATTGCAGCTTTATTATTTTCTGAATTTGAAGGGGGGGGGAGAGCAAAAGAAGGCACAAAAAAAAAAAAAAAAAAAATCACCTCCTGTATTTGAATTGGCTGAATTTATCTGTATAGCCGAGTCAGAGCCAGAGGATTATGTGGTGTTGGAGAGCTGTGTGTGTGTGTGTGTGTGTGTGTGTGTGTGTGTGTGTGTGTGTGTGTGTGTGTGTGTGTGTGTGTGTGTGTGTGTGTGTGTTAGATTGAGTGTGGGCCAGAGTGCAGTGAGACACAGGTGTATTAAATTGGGTCAGCGTTTTCATTTCCCAGGGTAATCACACACACACACACACACACACACACACACACACACACACACACACACACACACACACACACACACACACACACACACACACACACACACACACACACATCACCTAGCATACCTCCAGATAAGTAGGATTACAGTTTATTTTTGCATGGAGACAAAAGATTCTAATCCTGAGTCAGACAGAAGGAAAGGAAGTGGGTGTTGTTATTTTCCTTTTTTCTTTCGCTTGGTTTGCGACTGTGTTTGCATTTAAGTGTGTGCATGTGTGTGTGTGTGTGTGTGTGTGTGTGTGTGTGTGTGTGTGTGTGTGTGTGTGTGTGTGTGTGTGTGTGTGTGTGTGTGTGTGTGTGTGTGTGTGTGTGTGTGTGTGTGTGTGTGTGTGTGTGTGTGTGTGTGTGTGTGAGAAGAGTGTTTACATGGCCGGTGGCTCCAAGGTTCAAACTGAAGGCGAGCCAAGTCAAAGGAAGGTCAACCTTTTTCAAAGAGGACCCGGTTTCCGTGCACGCAAGCGGAGTTTGAAGTGTCCGCGCTTGTGCATCTGCTTTGTTTGGTGACCGCCTTTCCTGACGTTCACCTTCACATCCCTCAACTCAATTCTCAGACCATTGAAAGCCGCTCCGGAGCGGAAAGCGGCGAGAACGCCGAGCACAGGCGAAGATCAACAAAAATGAAAATGATACAATGAAAAGTGCCTTGAAAGAGACGTAAAGCTGTTTGATGGCGGACCTGCAACACTGTTTACTAAAAGGAAGCGCGCTGTTACAGTCGACGGGGGTTTGAAGTCCTCACAAAGGAGAGAACATTCACACAAACACATGTACTGACAGATGTGTGCTGCGATGCTTCCGTGCGGAGAGCAAAGGGCAGAAGACCAAATCATTCACGCATTTCCTGTGAAAGTCTTTTTGGAAGCAGTTTAAATGCAGTAAACTCAACTATTTCCTTTTAACTAGAACATGAGGGTTTTTTTCTTCTCCTTGAAAACCTATTGATTCGATTATTTCTTTTAGTTGGTGCCACATTTGTTAGAAAAAAAAACATGCATTTGTGGGATGAGCGGCAGAGCAGAGGTTTTGGTTTTTTTCCCCATTAAAACTCTGAAGACTCAGTATGGAACTAAGCCCAAGAGACCTACGACTTTTACTCGGGCTCCTGTTTTGTGAACTAGTTACAGCTGCCAAAAAAAATCTTGTTTCATCAACTTCAATCCTCCAATAAACAATTAAGAGTCAAAAGGAAAAAGCAGTTTGGCTTTGGCAGAGAAGATTGAGTGTATTTTTCTCGTACTGAACAAACATGCCCAGCTCTGCTCTTCATCCCCCCCCAAAAAATGTTCCGTACAAATGTGGCACCATTTTAGAGAGATATATATATAAAAAGAAGCTTTCTGATGGTATTAGATTGCCAAGAAGCATTATTACAACAAAGAAATAATCTATCAACCATAAAACTAAATCATTCTGCACTTTCTAAACACTCTTTTACACAGATCACAGTTTTTCAAAGTATGGGGCGAGGAGGATTCACACTGAAAAGCCTGGAATCATGATGAGAATGTTTTGTTTTTCTTTAATGCCTCACAGATCTTTACAGCCTGTTCGGTTCAGATAGGAGCCGAGCAAACCAAAAACTGAAAACCCAAGCAAACAAAATCCTGAACCACCAGACGCCCGAACCAACAAACAGAACACACACAAGACGGCCAGCAGATATACCACCGCCACCAGGTGAAGACAATCACGCGCTCAGGCGAGGCTGAAACACACCAGGACAGGAAGCAGCAATCAGACACGAGTCATGGAGCCTGAAATGAGACATGGCGTCCCATACCGTGGAAATCTCTGAAGAAGAAGGAATCCTACATTCGAGCATCAATTTGAGCATCAGTTGTGAAAAAAAAATCTTGTATAGTAGCTCACCTGTACAAGTAAGAAAGAAAAAAAAAGAAACGCATACATTCACCTGCTTCGCTTTAAAGCCGCTCATATATGTCCAGTTGCTCCCATGACTGTAAGACGTCCACTTATACAGCCTCAGTATTCAACAATATTAACGCTCGTCTTGGTAATCACAACCTGTCCGGTGATTTCGCCAGCAGAAACTAATTGAACTCAAAGGCCAGAGGCCGTTCTCACGCAGAAATAATTTGACGTGTCAGCAGGAAACATACTGCCCATTATGTGACCACATAATGATATATTATAATCTGAGCACCTAATGCAAGGAAACTGTTAATTGAATTAATCTAACAATCGTGTTCCCAGTGTAGATTTACTACAGGTGTCGACATTTTCCACATGACCGCGACATAGAGTTCACACTGTATTATTTATGTTGTTACGGAGCCAGATTGAAAAAAAAAAAAAAGACATTGCAATGTAATTTCGGAGCATGAAGTCAACATCATAGGTTTTAAATTTCATTTGCTCCAGTGAATTTCCTCGGGAAAAAGGTCAATCACCGCGAGAATAAACACCGCCGCAGTGGAACCAGAAACAAGTGACCGCATAATAAAGTAAGTGTAAATACAATTTATTCTGCATTGTCACCCAAGTGTCGTCTCAAGGACCCGGCGGGACGAGCAACGCCGAGACCGAGTGTCCCCCAACCACTGAAAGGCAATATGCTTGTGCTCGGCATCAGATTAGAGCTGATTAGAGACGAACTGGGTTTGTTGAGTGGTTGAAGCTACCGTCTTGCGGTTCAAGTCCAGCTGGGGAGTTTGAATGCGTGTGTGTGTGTGTGTTTGTTGTGTGATGGACTGTTGACCTTTCCGGTGTGTACCCTGCCTCTACCTGAAGCAGCTGGGTGCGTCCCGGGCCCCCCCCCCCCGTGACTGTGAACCGGATAAATCTGTACCGAAGACGCATGAATGGACGCGTTTGTTCGTCGAGACGGACACCCACTTGTGAGGAGCCGCGGAATGTGACTTCGCTATGCTTTTTTTTTTATTTTTAAAGGAGAAAAAAAAAAAGCTCCTTCTGAAACATGTTTCACCTGCTGACAC
The DNA here is from genome assembly GCF_963422515.1 of Blennius ocellaris. NCBI lineage: Eukaryota > Metazoa > Chordata > Actinopteri > Blenniiformes > Blenniidae > Blennius > Blennius ocellaris. The sequence continues at coordinate 8,227,104 of NC_137666.1, forward strand.
TCTTTTCCTCAGTCACTGCAAAGTTTCCACAACCCCTCAAACTTTGTGTATCCCCAGACTGAAGCCGACTTCAACCTGCTGTGGTCGACTCAGCGGCTCGAACTTACATTTACTGTAAATCCGAGGTGACAAGAACACCGCGCGTCTCTGCGTTTCCTTCACTTTTCTTTAATGATGGGTTTCAAACTGTTGGGGCGGGTGTGGGTCTGACAGAGGACAACACACACACACACACATTCCACACACACACCTGTTAGATGCTCTCTGTCAGCGCTGGGTGACACGGCAGGCCGGCAGGACTCACACCTGTCTGCATCACTCAGCACTGAAGCGGCGTAAAAGCAGCGGGACGGCCCCCGCCGCGTCGGCGAAGGGGGGGGATTCATCATTTTCAGCGGCGAGACAGATGATCCGGCAAGTTTGACTCCGTACAGTGACATCGTGAGACTGACGGGACGGCCCTTCTCACCGTCTGTCACGTCAGAGGCCTGAAGGCAGCAGGATATTTGTCACAGGTCACATGTGAGAGCCGGGGAACACGAACAGAGACTTCTGCATGCACGGGTTCGATAAAAAAAACAAAAACAAAAAAAACTGGATGATTTCCCAGAGCTGGACGACCACGGGGAGAAGATGAAAAACGACGAGGGGGATCAACATGGCGGTTGAACCTCAGCCTGCCACGTGCAGATCTTTTAATTTTTTGGGGGTCTTTTATCTGTGCCGTCATCGTGTCACGCTTACTTCTCTGGTATATCTCTGACATTGTTAAGCTACAAAGTGCTGTTTTGTCCATTATTCACCTAAAATGATGCTGTTTACAGTTGGCCATACTTCCTCTTTTGCCTGGATTTGTCCACTTTCCACTTCCTGTTTGGCAGCCTGGTTTTCCAAAGGGACTATTAAACATGTATTTAAACAGGATACTCCACGACAAGATCCAGCCTTTTGACCGGTTCTACCACACTCACAGAGGGAGCAGACGTCAGAGCAGATTTGCTTCTATTGTGCAAACAAAATAACAAAACACGAGCCTTTTAGAGGAGCTGAAGAAGAAGAATTCCCTCATTTGCCATCAGTGCCGTTTTATTTACTTATTTATCCAGAAAATATTGAGAAAAAAATGGCTTGTTATTCCATTATTGTATGCTGAGATGAACTCTTTGCCACTCGTTAAAGAGAGATTATTTTTAGCACAAAGAATGTTGAGGAACCTCTGACTAACCTCAGGACAGAAAAGCCGATGAACTCAGACCGTGGCTATTCTGCTGCTGAGAGGTGGGAGCAGAACAGATCTGCTCTACACAGGAAGTCCGATTACCATTAAAAGTGCAGACAACCCAACCCAAGTGCATTGTGGGATTTTCCGGCGGTAGAATCTCTTCATCATTGCTGCTTGACAACATTCGCAGATCACTCCTGCCGAGTCCAAAAAGGAAGAAGCACTCCGGCTCCAGCAGAAATAACACTGGCATTTTCTTTTTCGCACTCCGACGACGCAAAAGAAAATCCAGCTGTTCGTCTACGTCAGCCGAGACAGGTGCCGGGAGAAGTACAGGGATTCATTCATCAATCTGAAGCTCCGAACCTGCGACAACTGTGAAACACACACCACACACACATAGGCAGAGAGAGAGAGAGAGAGAAACAGCTGCACTCTGATGAATGCCCTATATTCATTCCACAGGAAGTCGCTTCATCTGTCACCACTGATGCAACCCTTCCACTCTCCTCATTCAACACACACACACACACACACACACACACACACACACACACACACACACACACACACACACACACACACACACACACACACACACACACACACACACACACACACACACACACACACACACACACACACACACACACACACACACGGCACAACTCTTTTTCTCTGATTATACTCCCAGCTGGTCTCTGCGACAAATGCTCCTTTGATGCATCTTCCCGGGGGCCAGAACCACCATCAGCACTCTCTTCCTCCTCCTCCTCCTCCCTTCTTCCACTTCTTCTCTTTCTCACTCACTGCTTCCTGCAGGACCTTGAAGTCTTCTCCAGACCCCCCCCCCCCCCTCCCCCACCACCGTCCTATCCATCCCCCGTCTCCGTCCTCCAGCATCATTCGGATTCATCCTGCACAGTTTGATGTCCACCTCACGATCATTTGTTTTTATTAGAGTGGGAATACGAGGCGTGGACAGACGTAAAACTGCATCTGCACCACTCCGCCATCACAGTGATGGGAGCCGTGTTTATTCTTTTCACCTTTGCAAAGAGAAAGCCATCAGGAGGCACAGAGATGATGTCGTATATCGGTGTTAATCGGGGAGTTTGACAAAGAACGAAGTGCTAATCACCCACCGAGGAGGCAGATGCCATTATTTCCACTGCAGGTTGAGAGTTTCAGTGTTTTCTTTTTGTTTTTTTTTTCCTTTCTTTTCCTGCAGACACATTGAGATGCAGCCCGCTTCCTCAGTAACCCAAAGTTGACACGATGTGTTTGATAATCAGGGTAAATGCCTGCTAGGATGTGCTGCAGCCTACAGCAAACATCTTCCACCGGCACGGCGAATTAAGAAAAGACGAATGGAGGGACTCTTTTGTTTGTTTTGATCCACCTGTGCTTGCCACGAGCTGATTGTATATAGAAACGCCACTTCACATCCAGTTGGCGTAGGAGCAGAATGAAAATGCCGAGCAGAGACCGGATTAAGGTGTGAGTATACGCGCACCTTTAGTCATTCTGCTGATGGGATTACGCTTCTGTTTTCAGCCCCAACCATTTCATCTGAACGACGCCGACTGCAGTGTGGGTTTTTAGGCTGGCACCATTTATAATGGTTGGATGTTTCACACAGAGGCAATCTGTGGAGTCAACAAGCGTCTGCATACGCACACCTGAACTGTTGACATATACAACATTATTTTATATCTCGTAAAATCATCCTACTGACTTAATAAACTTTATTGAATGACTCCAAACATAAATTACTAAGAAACATTTATATTGGAAAAGGTTAGGGTTAGGGCTAGGGTTAGGATTGAAAAGATTGCACCATGAAAATATTTTAATTGTTATTTTAAGATATAGATCCATGGGCGTCAACCTGGGGCTAAAAATGTTAGTTGCTATTTTTTGTCCACACTTCTACAAACTGATCTCATGAACTTCAAATATTTTTCAAGTGTTTCAATTTCTTTCCCCTCCTGTTCTCATCAGAATTTCTTTTGAAAAAAACCCCTAATAAAATAAAAAATAAATGCTTCAATTTGGATAATCAAGACTTATGAACTAAAATGATAAAAATACACATAATTTTGAGATTAAAACTAAAATCTAAAATTAGTTTCAGAGTTTAAACAAGGTAAAGCTTTAAACTGGAGTTATTTTCGGTGGTTCTTCATGTGTTTGGGCACAATGGTGATTTTTTTTTAATGCACCTTTATATCACCCTTTGGAACTCAAATCTTGCACGCACCAAATTGGGCTTTTGCTTTAATGACACCACTTGGTGTTTTATTTGCAAAATTCAAATTTCTAAATTATTTTTCATTCATCATCAGGTGAGTGTATTTGAGAGCTAATCAAGATACTCAACACACACTTGTGTGTTTGGTAGGTTTATTTAAGGTGCATTGTGTTGTTGAAAACACGGCTGCAGCATTCAGTAGTGGTTCAGATTCTCACCTCATAGTGTGACGGTCTGATTGCATGTTCTTCCTGTACGGTTGTTTCCTCCCACAGCCCAGCAAACCACTGGAGGCCGATTGATCTGTGGCTCTAAATCAATCTTCTGCAGGTGCATGTGACCGTCAGCTGGGATCGGATGCAGCTTCGCTTCTCCAGGTTGGATGAAGTTGAGAAGACGGACGGTTTGAAAGACGAAGAGCAGCACTCAAGTCGTAGAGCATGTTGGTGAGAAACTGCTTCCATTTTAAAAAAATGTTTAAGTTATAAATGAGGAAAAGGTTGGAAATATTTTAAAATCCTTGTTATGGTCAATGAGAACTCACAGTAAGATTTTTTTTTCTTTAACATTCCAGTATTTTAACGCATTCCTAAATAAATGCTTTGATCAATATTTATAAAAGATAAACATCTGAACTGAACTGAAAATGTGCTCGTCACTGTCGAACCTCTTCAACTTTTAAAGGTCCACGATGAGAATCGGGGTGTTGGGTGTTCACGCTTGCGTGACATTTAATGATCGAAACCATTTACGCGCACATCAGTGTGCATTCGAACACAGTTTGCGGCTCATTCGCTCCGACACGTGGCCATTAGCGAGCGCTTGACCTCCGTGATGAGGTCACCAGCCGCCGCGCCGCCGCGTGTCGTCAGTCTTCATTAAACCAGATCCGACTCTAAACAGTATCAGCAGCTGATGCACGTCAGCCGTCACAAGCGGACGTGGAGCTGGGTGGGGTGGGGGTGGGAGGTTGAAAACACCAGGCCTGATGCAAACCGTGATTCCCGAAGGGCAGGAGATACGAGATCTGCTCCGAGAAGGTCGGGCTGTTTTCACCAGCGATCGCTCTGAAACCCAGCCGAGGCCTCGGCCTCTCTTAAGGAGCTCAGAGAGTTCCTTTTCCCGGGGCTGAACTTTCATTTTATTTTCCCCGAGAAAAAAAACGGAAACGGCGCGTCTTACCTTTACACTCCTCGCCAAAGTCACGGCAAATCCAAGAGAAATGTCAGCGATTAAAAAAAAAAAAAAAAAAAAAAAGTGCAGAGGCCAAAGGAAGTCCAGGTAGAGGCAGTCAGAAAGAAGCTTGTAAATATGATTCTTTATTGCACACATGACATTTGTTTTCCTTTTTTTTTTTTTTAAATGTATTTATTTTTATTTTTTTTGGTGTGAGCAACAAAAACTGGCATTACACGTTTTACACCCTATTCAAAAACTTCTCAGTCTAACCCTTCTATAAAAACAAGGTAACACAAAACAAAGACTACTTCACATAAAATCTTACAACTCCACAAAAAAAAATAATCTCTCAGATATTAGTGCACCACTAAATGAATGAGGAGCTTACAGTCAAACTTTGAATCTGAGGAAGTTTTTTTTTAATTTTTTAAATTTTGTAACTTATTATTAAAAGGAAAAACACACAAAAATCCAGTGGGGCTTTAATAAAAAAAAAAAAAAGGTGTATTTTGGTAGCATTTGCCCTTTAACCACCTGAGACCAATACTGATCGGTTAACCTGCCGTTTAACTCATTGGAGGAATGTTTGTTAAACAGAAGAAGAAAAAAAAATAAAGATTGACAGGTGAGGAAGGTAGTTAGTAGGTCAATACACTGAATGCCCTGTGACAGATTTGGACAGGCACTGAGAGGGGCAGCCTCGGCAGTATGCAGACATACTGTGGTCCAGGAGCAGAGAGCAGCTCTCGGTGAATCCAATCCCCAACAGGAACCATTAAGCCGGAGTTTAATGGTGGGAAAAGGCCTCTGTGACCAAAACTCCTCACTTTTGGTCAAAAACTTTTCCCAGTTTAAAAAAAAAAAAAAAAGAGGAAGATATATGTACACTGTGCTGGGACAGAAAAATAAAAGCAATTCTGTGTGCACAAAAAAAAAAAAAAAAGCGTTTGGCGAGATAAAGGGAGACAGAAAATTGGCACTTGAATGATAAAGTACAAAAATATATAATTTCCCAATCTCAGACAAAAAAAAGGCACTTTTAACTTGGTGCTGCAGTATTTTAGGCAGTGTTTGTAGTACATTGTGCTTCGTAGAATAACTCGCCACTTACTGTCCTTTTCATTAGCTCGCTCCTTCCTTCTTTCTTTTTTTAATTATTTTTGAAGCAAGCCACTGAAAAGAAGAAAAAAGAAGAAGAAACTCCCGGATATATAAAAGCTCAAAAGATTTGCAACAGCATAAATATATGGACGGATCTTTTTTTCTTTTAAAAAGCTGCTTGTTACAGCACAGAGGAGCCAATCAAAAACATCAAAAGCCAATCCTAGATTCATAAAAAAAAAAGCTTATGTTGACGACACGTGTACACAAGTATAGTAACAATTTGGCTGCGTGTAATCCAATCTCTGCCTCGACTTGCTGGTGCGTGAGCAGGTGTTAAAGAGGCGAAAACACCCGTTTTCTCAGATCAAAGACACAAAATGTTAATTTGAGACGGCAGAGAGATGTGAAGTTCGATGTTAGACACTTTTTAATCCCGACTGTGCCGAGACATGAAGAGAGCTGCAACAGTTAAGGCCCAGTCGGGGTGTTTGTTTTTATTTTATTTTTTATATTTTTTTTGCTGTTGTAGAGATTTAGAGAGAGAAAAAAAAGAGCGAGAGAAAGATATGTGGAGGAACCACTCGGTGGGTTAAAGTCATAATCAGGATTAATGAAGTTAATCTTCTGCTTGTGTGTCAGTGTCAATACCTCGAATTAGTGGAGGAGGAAGGAAAGCTGAATGAACCCGGGGACGAGTCACAGCAGCAGAAAGAACAACACACACTCTGTCAGTGTTTCAGACATAAAGGACAAAAAAAAAAAAAAAAACGAAACAATAAATAGTGGCTTGCTGGGAGCCGTGTCGGCGTTTTACACTGGAAGAAAACAGGAAGGTTGTTTGATCCCAAAGTACTTCATTTTGGCGTGCTGGGGTGTGTCTAAGCATTATGGATGCTCCCAGACGGCCCCTGGTATTAGCTGTTCTATCAGAAAGCCCACCGAGGGGAGAGACTCTCACCAAGCAGCTGCTGATAACTGTAATGCTGCTATCCAGGCAGAACCAGCCACAATTAAAAAAAAAAGAAAAAAAAAAAAAGAAAAGCTTTAGACATTCATGTAACTGTCATCTTATGAATTTGCCCCGAGTATCTGTTGTAAATAACTCAGCACATCTACGATGTGTGGTGATGAGATGTTCTGCTCTACATATTCACAGTAAAATTAATCCCTTTGAGATGACTAATATGCAGTATTTCTGCACAGATTGTGATTAGTCCTGCGCTAAGTAATAGTCAGAGTGAGGACGGCTGTGGAAAATGGAGTTTTAGCTTTAGGGATTAGGGTGTTAAAAAAAAAAAAAAAAAAAAAAAAAAAATACAGTACTGTGCAAACATTTTATCAGAGGGTGACAAAACATGGCAAAGCGTTCAAAAATAGAGGCGTCAATAATTGATTTCCATCATGTGACAATGCAAAGTGAATGAAGAGACTTCACTATTTATTGCCACTCAAAAAAAAAAAAAAAAGAGAAAAGAAGCTAATCTTTGTCAGTTTTTTTCTTTTCTAAAGCACGTCTGGGATCTAGTTGTTGAGATTGGAACTCTTAAAAAAAAAAAAAAAACCAAAACAAAAATAGGCACTTTGTGAAAGAGTAAAGCACCTCGACTGGTTAAAATCCCTGAACTCTCGGTCACCTGGCAAATAAAGCTTTTGTTCCAATAGCAAAAACCTGGAACCAATCAGATGTTCCCTTTCTCGGTCTCACGGCAAGACGGTCCCCGGAGGGGGGGTTTGACTGTGTGGAGTTCACATGTTCTCCGTGGAATCTTTTTATGTGGCGAGGGTGATGGTTGAAGCCCGGCTCACCCACAGAAGACGTTTGCATGAATGGGGTTTATATTGGCTTCGATTAAAGCGTGAGGGACACGGTGGCCCCTTTAAAACACGACGGAGTCCTTTTAGAAACCTTTGCACAGTACTGCATATTTCGGAATAAACAGTGGATGCAAATTCTGCAAGACCACTTTTTTTTTTTTTAAGTGTAATATGGTGGGTATCGATCACCCAGTAGTTCTCAGACCTACGCGACTTCCTGTTTTTCTCTGGGCAGAACAAATGACTCCGTCCTCGCAGGGTGTGTGTGTGTGTGTGTGTGTGTGTGGATGTTAAGCGTACAGGAGTGCGTTTTGTTCAGGAGGGAACAGCTCACCAAGAAGTTAACCAGTTACCTCAAGCAGCGTGCAGAGTAACCCCCACCCCTCCCACCCCTCTCCCGGTCGCGGTGGGGTCAGTGACACAGAAGGACAGGACAACTAAACGAGAGAGTTGCCTCGGAGAGAGACGGCGAGACGCAGCAGCAGCAGCGGCAGCGCTGGAACTGAGCGGAGGACGGCAGGTACGAAGAGTGTGAGCAGGTTTTCTCCAGCACAGAGGTGAGCGGGGCGTGAGGGGGGGGGGGGACGCTTATCAACTCGTGCACTTTCCAGTTAGGGTGGTGTGTATCGTGACTCTGTGCAGTGTGTGTGTGTGTGTGTGTGCGTGTGTGTGCTTTTACGTAGTCAGTGGAAGTGGTGGCCAGACACTGGTTTTAATCGTGTTAGTCCGTGAACCAGACCAAGGTAATACATTCATGAAACTGGTTAAAAACACAAGACAAAATATCAGCAAGTTAGTAAAATTCTTACTAAGAATGTTTTATTAAAATAAATGCCAAGAGGTTAATAAGAAAAATAACAGCATACACCATGAAAACTAAATGCAAGCATGTAAAAATACTTATGACAAGAAAACTAATAAAGTAGCTAATGAGTTAAACAAGCTGGGGATTGGCAAGAAAAACAAAATATAACAGGAGGTGGAGGGGGGGAAAAAAAAGGCAACACTCCCCACAAGAGACAGCTTTCAAGGTGTAAAAGAGACGTGGGGGGAGGAAGAGAGGGCCGTTTAAAGAGGGGGAGGAGCGGGGGGTGGGTGGGAGAGTCATTTAAAAAAAAAAAAAAAAATAGGAGGGAGGGGGAAAAAAAGCACTCAAACATGATTAATATACATATAAAATGAGATTAGAAAAATACATTATAAACCTGTAACAATGGCTGTTAATTACATTATCATACATGAAGTAGGCAGGCCAGAGAGAATACGGTAGGTAAAGAGTCGACCTTTCACCTGATGGACTTATCCAGCCTTTCCAAATGACACAGCAAGTTGTAACATTGCAGAGGGAATTTTTTTTTTCTTCTTAATACTGTCAAATGCTGAATAGCCATCTCTTGCTCCACTTTAATATTGCATTTCAATTTAAAACAATAACACTGGGAAAAAAAAGGGAAAAGAATAAAGAATAAATTCATTGACCTTTCGGTGTAACAGCATGATGAAAGAGCTATGAGTAGAAAAAAAAAACCAAAAAAAAAAAACTGCCAAGGGTTATGTTGGATCTACGACTTCCTCGATTGAATATTATGAGTTTATTTCACCTTTTGGCAATAAAGTGCCAGTTGTTTCAATAGCTGCGAGACAGGAGACCCGTCATAAACCAGGTGATGGTATGGATAGCTTGGCCGCCACGCCGACTGGACGCGTCGGGTTTGCAGCTGTTGAAACAAACAGGCACCAAAGGGGGACGAAGCCCACTTTGTTTTTTTTCTTTGTTTTTTTCTCTTCATTCCCTTGTAACGTCATGCATTATTCTCAGCTCATGATCTGCAGACCTACCGGGCTGCTATTGGCAGTTCAAATTTTGTTCTAGGAAGTTCATCACAGTCAAAAAAAAAAAAAAAAACCCAAAACAAAACCAAAAAAAAAAAAAAAAGAGACAATATTTCATATGATTTAAAAGAAAAGGAGAACAGAGGCTGCTCAGACAGCAGAGTAAAGGGCCATCATCAAGTCAAGGAAAAGAAGAAAAATAAAATCATCTCAGGAAGACAAAACCATGGCACATATTTTAGCTGGTCAAAAAAACGACTGCTATTCTTTTTGCATAGAATAACTTCGGTAACGCCGCCGTGCGGCGGGCGGCGACCCTGCTCCGCTCTCCGGAGCGAGTTTAACACGAGCCGTTCCTTCTCTGCGCCGTCTTTAAGTGGGTGCTGGATATTATTGAACACAACTGGAATACTAGAAAACAGAAACCACTGTTGATAAGGCACTTTTGATTCGATCCTCTGAAACCGTCGAGGCGTCTTCCGTCTCGGGTCTGATCCGCGCTAACTGTCCCAGGGGGGGTCACCACTGTCTTCGTCTTCCTGTCCAATCATATTCAAGGTAACAGCACTTTTTCTTTCTTTTTTTTTTAATTTTAATCTTCCCCTCTTCACCCATTCCGTTTTCCCCTCCTTTACGGTTTTAAACTTTTTCTTTTTGTTTCTTTTTTTTCAGATTTTGTAACTGCAAGTAAAGTATCAAAAGCTAAAATTGCCAAAAATAGATTTTTCAATGTTTTTCTCATCTCCAGCACCCTGTAAAATTATCTAGTTTTTGTTCTCTTCTGTATTTGTATATGCAATGACAGATATCTACATTTTTATATATTTATATATACACACACATTTATATATATATATATATATAAATATATATAGATTATATATAGATATATATAGATACATATAACGCATGTATAAAGCAATTTGAACAGGCAGGCATGGCTTACACATCCTATTTTTTTTCTTGAGAGAGTTGAACAAAAGATTTGTGGGCTCAGAGGCTCGACTGCGATCACAGGGAGGTTTGACACATTGTGGATGCGCTTTTTTTTTTCCTCTCTTCTTTTTTTTGGAAGAGTGTTAAAAGTTTCCACCTAAAAACTGATTAAAAATATAGACGTTTACAACATGCGAGAAGGCTACAAGTGTGCCAACCACACGTCCCAACTGGTGGTAAAATGTTAATAGGGTTACAAAAATAAAAAATAAAGGAAAAAAATATATATATATACGCACAACATTAAAAGAAAAATGTAAATTTGGCCGAATAATGAGATGAGTTAAAAAAAAAAAAGAAAAATGAGGAAGTGAATTGTTCGGCAATGCGGCTGATAAAGCAACTGAAAACAGAAGCTGGGTATGATGACAAAAAGCGATTATGTACAAAAAAACTTCAAAGTGTCCTTCCCCCTAGCGATGCACTGTAATCGAGTAGCGTGTTGATTTAGTGTTAATTGCCTATGTTCACTTCTGGGAGGAGGAGGGGGGGGGGTTTGAAAACAACAAAAAACAAAAACAACAGACGCTAATGGGTCAAAAATCATCTACGTGAGTGGCTGTCTGTTTCAGCCGAAGGCAGGCACCAAAAACTCACACCCTTCCAAACTCCAGAATCACAAAGAGAGCCCTCTGTGACACAGATGCATAACTGCAGATATATAATTCACTTAAAAACCCTTTGGCTAAATATGCACACTTAATACTTTTTTTTTTTCTTTCTTTCTTTTTTTTTGTCTTTGTGATCACAGCTCAGCTAAACTCATTGAGATATTTTAATTTGTCTAAATACATCAGGCACTGTATAGTGGATGTAGTGTGGATGGGGGGCATAGCAAAAGACAGTCGCTCATCAGCACTGCTCCAATGTCCCCGAAGCCTCAACACACCCTACTTTCATTGTAGTATTAAAAAAACAAAAAAACAAAAACAAAACACACACACGCACACGCTCACACACATACACTCACACAGACCCATCAGCCCAAATAGTGACCTTCCCATCTTGCCCTTCATCACTTTCATCGTTTCTGCAGCCTGCTTCAAAACATTAGTTTGTGTGTTTATTCTTGTGTTATCTAGAGATAATTATCTGTTTTATTTTGGTTAAATCTATTTTAGCTAATTAGTCACATGTGAACAACAGAAAAATCAAGTGAAGAAAAAAAAACAAATGACTCAAAAGAAAAGCAATTAAAAAAAGAAGACAGGAGAAAATAAAAAAACACAAATCATGAAAAAGCTTTTTTTTTTTTTTTTGCAATCATTTCAGCCATGCTTAAAAAAAAAAAAGAAAACCCAACACAGCAGACAGGAAGCTGTTTAGAGGGGCACACCCAGAATGTGTCAGCTCGTAATTACATTTTAGAGCTCAACAACTGAACTACATGTGGAAAATGACAGAAATTAAACAAGTTAATGTGAGTGTGTGTTCTCGTTCCTTCTGTTTCTTTTTCTCTGACAGCAGGTGGGTGTCGGGGCGGGTGGCGAGCAGGTCGCTGCTCACCGGGACAAAAAAAGGACAAGTTTTTTTTTTTTTTTATATAGATTTTTGGAAAAAAGGGTGGGGGGGGGGGGGGGGGGGGGGCTTTTGGGGAGGATATCATGCCATCACTCTGAAACCAAGTGGTTTGCGTCAACTGGGATGACAAAACGAGTGAGGTCACCAAATCAGAGCAATCGGAGGAGGGCGGGGTCGGGGGTCTTTATTGCTTCAAAATTCAGTGCAGATTCATGAGTAATACCACAATCACGTCCACCCAGTGTATGATTCATGACGAAAAAGAAAGAGAAAGAATGGGAATTGAACTCAATGAACAGAGGGAAAAAAATTAAAATAAATGAATAATACACAACTTGGTTGGGTTTTCGTTGTGTTTCTGTGAAGATTCTCCTTGGTTTCTATTCTTTTTGTTCTTTCTTTTTTCTTTTTTCTTTTAATGTCAGAACGTGTTAGGGTAACTGTACGGGCAGGCGCCTCTCTCTTTCTCTCTCTCTCTCTCACTTGCGTCCGAGAGGCTAGCAAAAGGCAATTACCAGTTAACTGATCAGCAGGCAGGCTTGGGGCGGCTCGTCATTGGGTGAAGAGTTCAGAGGTCAGAAGGTCATGTGTTAGTTGCCGGTGGCGGCTAGGTGGTTAGAAACAAAAACAAAACAAACAGAAAAAAAAGATAGAAAGGATATTAGTGTCAGCAAGAAGAGACTGGAATGACATCATTTTAACAATAAAATGAATGCAATCTATAATTTCCCCCACCCCCGCCCTCAACTTTGCCCCCCTTAATCCCCCGGCAGTATGAGATGAACCCAGCTAATCTCATAATCATGACGGGCTCACGTCATGATCCCATCTACTAAGCCCCGCCCCAAATAAAGTGGTTTAATTTAAGCACACATTGCCCCCAAAAACAAACAAAAAACAACAACAAAATAAAAAGAAGCAGAGAGAAGTTGAACAGACAAACATAAATCTAGTGTTTTTAGTGTCTTTCAGGTTGGAGTGCAAGTTACAAACAGTGTGATTAGTGGTAAGGAGACTTAATACCAGTAACTAGTGTTTGGTGAGGAATAACTGGAGCTAGTGTTACATGTGCAATGAATAGATGAATCGATGCTTTCCGATTCCTTCTCTTTATTTAGCAGTATATCTTTTATAGAATATAAATATACACAAAAAACCATAAATACATTTGATATAAAATGCTCAAATATAAAATGACAGTACCTCCAAGTACAACTGAAATATTAAAAAAATGCGTGTTTAGCTTGATTTCAATATACTTGCAAATACACTGCAGAGAATGCGAGCTATCTCAGCTTATGCCTGTGCGTGTCTATCATCCATAGAAAAATAAAAAAAATCCAAAATAAATTCAAATTTCAAGGTGAAATGGTGACTGGCAGCAGCGTGGCTACTTGTCTCCTGCCTGTTGTGGCTCTCAGATACAGTATAGAAATGCTTCTCTTTCTTTTTTTTTTTTTCCTCTGCTCCTTGTGAGCCGAGGAGATAAATCATGTATGGGTACAAGCCTGCCCCATTTTAGGCTCTAATCTCACATCACAGGAATGTCATTAAACACCTTCCACACTGCCTGCAACACACTACCTGCCGTGGCTTCACAGCTGCACAAACCCAAACCTATTAAGATATACTTTTGCCTGAGCTTTGACATATACACAGTCTGCACACACTGTATATGTTAAGTACTACATGTAAACAAAATGTGCATACCACAATCAACCATTTAGCTGGCGTGTGGATGTATGGGGGGGGGGGGGGGGGGGGGGAGGGGTGGGAAAGGTGGTAGAGGCGAGGGAAAGAAAAACCAAAAAATAAAATAGGAAAAAACAAAAAAAATACAGACAATGTACAAACTCCCAACTAAGGCATTGAGGCATAATAATCATTGAAATGCATCAGTCAATAGCAAAGTGTAGCTAAGAGACTAAACTGACCTCTGTCAGCGGTCACAATCCTTTGGTAAGGATGGACCCGCGTGTCATGCCGTCTCACTTTAGTAGCCATTGCACCTAGATTGTAACAGGTCCACAAGGTTAGAAACCGTTCACTTTGGGGAGGGGAGAAACAGTCATCTTTTACAGTAAGAACATTCACATTTTAACCATTATCATATAATGTTTGGATAATACATCAATACACAGAATAACATATTACAGAATATAGTACATATACACATAACACTCATATCTGGTTTTTTTCTTTTCTTTTACATGTAAAAAATGCAGTAGAAAAAAATAATACACCTTATAGGAGATTTGCTTGGTATTTTAAAATAAAAAGCATAACTTAAGTACTAAAATTCCACAGTGCTCAAGAGTAATAAAAAGGGGGGTGGGCTCCTTGAAAAGGGGGGCAGGTAAAGGCTATGGGCTCCTGACTGTCTAGAAAAATAATGTGAGTCTTCCTGTGAGGTCCAGAGAGGAACTGAGAGAAATTTGTCTCTTTATTTTGAAAGGTGGGGAAATCCAATACCACTCTGATGGTAATTGAATCGCGCCAGACACCACCTGCCTCTCCCTCTCTCCTTCATTTTCTCTCCCCCGTCTCTCGCTACCGCTCTCCAGGTCAATCTGCTCATCGGTGGCAGGGCCTGTCATTTTTGCCCACAATATTTGTCACAACTGATTTCATCACGAGGCCGAGGCGTACGCGGCACAAACAAAAGGTTTGTTGTGTGGCACGGTGTGTTCAGGTTTCACGAAAAAAAAACGTGTAGAAGGAATTAAGAAAAAGAATTCAAGCCTTCCCAGAGGAGGCAGGGGGATGGAAGGGCGCATGTGAAATAAGTTACAAAATTCAACGGGGATTTAGCTCTGGCATTGTAGACGGCGAGCTCTTCCTGCCGACTACGCAGCCAACTACATGACTCCGAAAGTAGCAGATGGCCTGACATCTCCTTATTCTCGGAGAAGCCGGCGGAGGCTGGATACAGTATCGCGGGCGTCCCGAGCCAAGTCTGCGAGGGAGTGCGAGTAACGAGAGCGAGCGCGTTCCACGGGGGCCCCCCCCGTGTAGCTGAAGGCACCGATCGATAGAGTGAGTAAATAAAATGCACTAAGCTGGTGTAACCCTGCAAGTTTAAGAGAAAAGCCAGTCCGCTGCCCCGGTCCGTTCTGCACGTGAGCCGCACCGGCACCTCAAACGCACAGGTCGGCTGGAATCACGCCCGTGTCAGCCGGTGCCAAGTGATGCCACAGACTACATTATAGGAGCTGTGTGTCAAATTAAAGCTTGAAAGCAGCAGACATAGGCTTCTCCTGTCCCTACTGGCTCAAATACAAACATAGACTGTACATATTCGATTATTTTTGGCATCTCTTTGGTAGCAGAAGTGTCGAGCTTAAAGCACCATGAAGATATAAGCAATGGAGCCATCGAGGTGCCGAGCTGGCCTCCTGACACAGAAAGTAGGTGGGACGTCGGGTATTAGCACGGGGGCTCAAGTTCAAGTGGGGTGAACCTAAGACAATGGAGAGAGGGGGAAGGAGAAGAAAGGGGGAAATACTGGAGGAATTTAATGAACATCCCCAGTGGGAGCGAGAGAGGGACTATCTGCAGGCATCAAGGCCTGCCTGCAGAGAACAGCGCAGTGAAATGATTTCAAAAGCTGCAGAAATCCGGGGGGATCTGCCGCCAGACTGAATATGCCTCCAGGCCAGTGCATGAAAGGGTTAGAGAGCAGGCTGCGTGTGTGTGAGTGCGTTTCCTTCAGTGCGCCTCATTTCACACAGAGGCAAGTCCTCGAAGAGTGGAGGCAATGTAAACCTGAGAGCGTGACTGTTGGGCCAGAGTGTAACTGAAACGGGGAAATAACCTCAGCCTGCATAATGAAGAGACGTTTCCAATAGCCTCGCCCTCACAAGGTAACTGCTGTCCCCCTTTGCCACCATAACATAGAGTCCATATGAGCAACATATATCTGGTTTATCCCATCACCAAGAGCTCCACCAGCACATCCACCCAGTGACTTTGATTTGATCCTCAAGTGGACACGACATATTTACCTTTCAACAAGTCCTGACTGTGGCTCATGGAAGCCGCGTCCAGCACCCCGACTCCGGGGTAAAACAAGCTGCCCTCCTGTCCGGGCTGGCTAAAGTGGGCCGCGGCACCCATGCTCCCCCAGGCTCTCTTACCTAGAACCCCACTGTGCTCGATGGGGTACTCCAGCAGGGAGGTGGGTGCCAAGGCGTAAGGGTAGTCGTAAGGGGTGGTGTAGATAAGCCCGCCATCCGGTGTGGGAGGCACCAGGGTGGGGGTGCCATTGGGCAGCATGGCAGCCATCTGAGTGGGCCGGATGAGGTTCATGATGGGGGCCCCTGCTGGTGTCGGGGGCCGGAGTGCCTGGGGAGGCAACACCTGACCTGTGGGGGCCGCTATGAGGCGGGGGCCCTGAGCGGCTGCTGCCGCCGCTGCAAGAGAGAACGCAAGGGTGGCTGCCATAAGCAAGAGAGCAAAGGACAGGAGAAGAAAGAAAGAAAGAAAGAAAGAAAGAGGACAAGAGATAAAGTGCCATGTGGTCGATCATTATCACAGATGAACAGTGGAAAGGTGAAAATACAAAAAAGAGGAAAAGAAAAGGAAGTGGCAGGGACAGAGAGAGGAGGGGAGAGAGGAGAGGAGCAAAAGGGAAAATTAGTCCATGCAATGATCATGGTGGTGAACCACAAAAGCGACAATCTGTTGCAAAACAAAAATAAAAAGGTCAACATAGCCAAACAAAATTAAAATAACCCCACACACCAAAACACAAAAAGCACATAATACTGCTGTCATCCCAGTGCATTTGAAGCATACCGATCACCAGAGCAGCTACACATCAAGCCACTGGAAATGGCATGAGACAAACATGTCAACAGAAGCCGAGCCGGGACTCTGTGCGAAGGACACCGTTTTCACGAAAGAAAACTAAAACCAATTGTGAACCTGGCGTGAGTGAGGAGGCGCCCCCAACTTTGAGGCGCTCGCGATTTTACAGGAATTGCAGTCCTCTGCACAGTCACCAGTCGATTTCAGTTGCATGACAAATGAACACACAGATAGTTTTCTTCCAGAGGCTATGCATCAGCACGTGCTAAGAGCCGTGCCACACAAGCTTCCCCATAGGCAGCTCTACGGAATCAAGTGCTCTGGAAACCGTGGTTAGCTGGTAGGCTAGTTTATCACGGCTACCTTCTGGGAAGTTGTTAAATATTGAAAATCCAACACCGATATGAATCACTTAAGCTTTTATACAATACATTTCAGCCCAAGCATACAGGATAGCCCACTTTAAGACTGCATTTCCAACATGGTGCATGCACAGGTTCTGGATTAAGTGACATATACATCAAGGATGAGGGCTGGCTGTGATTTGCTTGTGCTTGCAATTATAACTTGGAGATTACAGATCCAAAGGATGTACATGTGTGATCGAGTGACTGACATGCAAAGTTTAGCAGGTGAAGTACGGCAATGTGCTCAAAGTTTGAAGTCTGCCAGGAGCAAGTAACACAGAGCATATGCAGGGGAAAGGTGGATGGAGGGATGATCCAGGAGGAAAGAAATATGGAGAACGAAACAGAGGTACTCCTACTCATGGATGGAAGACAAACTGAACTGTTCGGAGAGAGAAGTCTGCATGTGGTCAGAGATAATATGATGGTATGTACACAGGAGAACCGATTACACATTAATTTAGTCAACGTAAACAATGTTCGTTAATGTGAAATAATGGGAAGGGGGGAAAAAAAGCTATATTTTCCTAGTATAATTAAATGTAGTCTGTTCAGTTAAAAGATTAGTCGTGTTTGGTGTAGAATGGATGGACTGTGTGTGGCAGAAGTGTTCTCACTGCAGCTCACTCACGTGTTTTGATGTTGTTGTCTCTATACGTCCCATTGAGAATTGCGAGCTCCATCAGCTGCATCTTCTTCAAATTGTCTTCTCCCTCCGCCTGCAAAAGACAAGCATTTCAAACATACATTAATTCGTCATCTCATGCTAAGTTCACGTCCGCTGACACCCGTTTATAAGCCACAAGACAACCACTTCACCTGAGCGTGCGTCGGGGTGTTAAAAAGCAAGAGAGGGGCGGCTAAACCAATCGGACATGACGTGTCCTCTTGTCTCCACCCCACGCGAGTTGGATTTGGTTATGGGGAGAACAGAAATGGAGATAAGCTAAAGTGCTGTTGTCATGGCGGAGTGCCTTGTTGTGACTAAAATGCTGACAGAGACATTAAGTGTGGGAATGCATATTCATAATCCATATCAGAATGATAATTACTGTAATTTTCTTTGCTCCCATGTGCGCAATCAAATGCGCAATAACCGCCCTGGCTAATGTCAGTCCTGTCAATTAATGTTTGGATAAATAAATACAAAAGCAGCAGCCACTGTCATTATCGCCAAATTAGGGGACTGAAATTATTCACGGAAAGCAATTAAGATAGCACCCCTCCTCCCACTCTCACCCATCCATTCCTCCCCCTTTTCTTTCTGCCTACCCCCCCCCCCCCCAACCCACCACCCACCCACCCAACTCCATTTCCCCTGAAGCGACCGAACACTCAATAACCATGACAACACAAAAGCCCCTGTGATTTTCCAGGTTGTACATCATCATTTAAGCAGGGCCTTGAGTCTCCCACTGAAGAGTGCAGAGAGGCTGTGTGATGCCTGTCTGACCTCAAGTCAACCTCATGATTTCAAACCTTTTACATCTGCTGAGGAGGACATTGTGACACTGTTTTTGCTCAATATTGCAACACACACACACACACACACACACACACACACACACACACACACACACACACACACACACACACACACACACACACACACACACACACACACACACACACACACACACACACACACACACACACACACACACACACACACACACACACACACACACACACACACACACACACACACACGCACCTTCTGCATGTAAACACATCATGTGGCTGTTAGCAGAGCGCCGACACTGGACCGCCTCCGTTCCTCTACTCTATCTACACACTGTCTCCTGGACTAATTCACAGTTCAACAACAGTCTGCCGCTTCATTCGGGGAACGATAAGGGAAGAAAAGACGCGGAAGGGGAAGAGAGAAAGAAGAGGAAAAAAGAACGAGGGCTCAGAGTTAAGCCCTCCCCTGAGACTCCTCTTCAGCGCAGCCACAGAGAGGGAGGAAGAGAAAGAGCGAGGTTAAGCAAGAGAAAAAGTGACAGAGGCTGGTCTCCCTTGACTAAATATAAGGCAGTGGCTTCAGAGCAGTCGCAATATTCAGCTGTGTGTGCCTGTGTGTGTGTGCGTGCGCAATATTTAGTGTACCACAGAGCTGCCAATTAACGAAGCAAGAAAATTCTCCCTCTCCTTCGGTACCTCCACTGTGCTCTGCCTCTATTCTTTTAATGGGGGGGGAAGTCTTAAAACACAACAGTGGCACCAGATTTTCCTGAGCTGCAGCACTTCTCCCTGCTCAGACAAATCAGATGCTCCGAATACAGGCGCGAGTGATGTAACATCCATGCTTAGCCTTTACATAAAATACTTTTCAAGAAATTCCGTCAGATATACAGCTGCAATGTTGTTAATAATCATTTTTGTGTGAAGTTGCAAAATGTTGTGCTGTTCACTAAATTAAATCATCAGCTGAACATCACATCAGCACGGTAATTTAAAAAGACACTTTATCTTTTAGAAACAATCACAAACAGTTTTCAGTCTGTGGGGTTGGGTAAGGGTCATTTAAGCAGCGTTGCCTCTAAATGAACATGGTCAGGGTCAATGGCTAACATGCTAACACGGGCCACTGAACCCTCTTCAGCAGCGAGCCAAAATCACTACTAATTAGATGCTGCAATCTCCAAGCAAACAGCTCTACGCATGAATGAACAAGCCGTGAAATAGCTGCCATTCACACCTAGAAAACTCCTGGGTGGATATTATTGAATCACATATTTCTTCTATATCCCGTTTCTTCCATTTCACTGTGATGCTGGTTTGTTACTTACACCACCAAGTCAATCAGATCTACACAATCTTCCACAACAACCCCGCTACAAATGCGTGACGTTCAAGCGGCTGCTTTTCTTCTTTGATTCTCTTTGTGCATGTCTTCACTACAACTGTGTCAGCAATTCTTTGGAAATGGGTCAAATTGACTTTCTAGACAAAACAGAGAAAAGTAAAGAGAAAATGACTACCCAAAGTGAGTCTAAAGCCACCAGATGCAAATTGTGAAGAGTGCTGCATGTGCATTACTATCAGAGACTAATAAGTAGGAACAACAACAACTCATCTTTGCATTTGTTGCCATATGGAGACCCGTAGACTCTATACATTGTGTTACTGAAACTATACGTGCAGTAAGTCAGTTCCCTGATGCCGTTAAATGTAGTGCAGGTACACAGGAACACACTGTGTCCCAGCAGGGCCCTAGTTGTTTGGCTGCACCCAACAGCAGCCTAACATTATAAATCAGATCACAATAATGAGCACATTTTGGGTGTCGTTAGAGGCGAGACTCTATATGAGAGGTAGATTATATGGGGGCTGCTTAGTAACAGGCTGCAGATCGAGACAAGAGCATGCTGAGATATGAATGTTTAAGAGCTGCTTGTGTGTTGGTGTGTGTTGTATGATGATGGATCGGCAGGGTTGTGGGGGTTAAATGGACGCGGGGGAAGAGGATGCCACCATCCATCCAGCTCTGCATACGTGGCATGCTGCCTGTTGAGAGGAGAGAGATGCTGAACAAAGGGCAGCGAGAGGGGAAGAGCACAGATGCTGCTGCTGCTGCTAGGATGAGGTGTGTGCTGTCTGGAATGTGTGTATTCTCAGTGGAGGACAGCTGATATTGCTCCATCTCCTCAGCAACACCGTTTTTTTTTTTTTAGCTAAACCTAAAAACCCAGGCAGATAAGTTTCTGATTTACACCTGAAACAAGATCATTTTTCACGTAGATCGAAATAGAAATATTCTGTCCGACAACAGTTCTTCCTTTCCATTTTTACTTTTCTTTGTAATACACTGAGGAAGTGGAAGAAGTGCGAGGAATTCTGGCGCTAAGGTCTGAGCAAGACAACTTAGACAGCAGATCCAATACGGCTGAGGACTGGAGGTGTGAGATCAGAAGAAACAAAAAAAAAAGAAAAGAAAAGAAAGAAGAGCTGGTGATGCTGCTGGAGTGGAGATGGATGGACTTGAATTGGGTAGCCGCGGGTGTACTATGCCAGCTTCCTGCTGTAGAGGTGCAGCTTCGATAAATGATGAAGAGTGCCAGGGAGGGCAGTTAACACTCTAATGTTGCCTTGCTCAAGGTGTCGTCACAATTAACAGGCTCCTCCGTCAGCAGGCGCAGCCTGCATTAAAAGACTCACTCGGATGCAGCTCCCACCAGGACCGTGTGTGTGTCTGTGTGTATGTGTGTAATCATCTGGCTGCAGGAATTCCCAGGAGAGGAATAGCTGCTGGATTACTGAATGAGGAAGGAGGAAGTTTTCCCTTTATCATCGCCAACATGCATGTGCAAAACACACACATCCTACCGCTCCTGTCCATCAGCGAAAAACCCACTCAATAAAGCTGCTCTATCCACAAGAATCAGATTCAATCAATGAGGCCTATTTGTGAAATCAGCAGAGCGGCAAAAGCTATCAGGGACAAGCAAGAATGGAGGGATGAGGGAAGGAGGAGAAAAGGGGAGGAGGGAAGGAGAAAGGGGTGTGATGAGCTAAAGTAGGTGAGCCGTGTCCCACTGCCTACCTGACAACCCAGCCATGAGGTCACTGGATGCATGCTTAATCACTGTCATGCTTCAACTCTTCTATGCCTCTTCTGATCAAAGCCGGTGCCACTATGGGAGACGCATACAAACTGTAGCTAATATACCCATTATTCCACACAGAAGCGCTCGTGTTCAAGGGTATGTGCTGCATTTGTTTTGGGATGTTAATAAGTAACAGGATGAGTGAGGGACCTTGCACCCCACACGTCTCGCCGTTACCCCCGGCTCCGGACCCTTTGTTATCCATCTCGCCCACAGTTGAACTCAACAGGCGCCTGGATTAGGCCGGGGCAAATTTGCCTGTGTCTGTGGGGGAGTTTTTGCTCATATCTGGCAGGAGTCACTGTCTATGCAGCTCCGCTAAGAGTTCAGATAGATGAAATGACGAACAAAGAGAGACGGAGAGATACAAAAAGAGAGGTGGAACAAAACAGTACCGGGAGGGAAAAAAACAAACAAAAAAAAACATTGCACAGCCAAGTACAAGAGAAACCATGAAAGATGGTCGTTGAGTTGGTGGACGGATGGAGAGACATGCAGGAAGAAGAAAGGGATAGCTTGAGAATATGAGACAAGAAAAGACAGACAGCGGAGTGAAAACCAATTTGTCTGCTCCCCAGTGGGCTGACACTGGCTCAGGCCTGCTTTCCTTCCCTGGCCTCACTGCCAGTCATCACAAACAGACGTATGCACACATACAACTATACGCACACACACACACACACACACATATCTTAGGCCTGAGCGGGGCCGGGGTCAGGCTCTCTCCAAACTACTCCAATTACCTCAGCAGTAAACACAGCCTGCCCCGGCTGCCTCCTGGGATGCAGCGAGAGGCAGTATGTGTAGACCTGCGGATGAGAGAGGGAGGGGGGGGGATCTGCAGAATGGAGTGGAGGACGAGGAGGTGGTAGCGAGAGCCTCCGGGAGGGAGGAGATGACTTGTAAGGGGGTGGAACTGGTAGTGGCGGCAGCTGGTCTCCCCCCCCACCCCCACGATTTCCCTCCCTTTCTCTACTCCCTTTTGGTTCCTTCCCAAACTCTAACATCTGGAGGGAAATGATTACTCTTGCCACGCTGCCAACACGACTTATCAACAATTCCACACTCTCCAGAAGAAGTGGAGGGTTGGAGAAGAGGAAGGAATGAGCACTTGTAGCGAGCTTCAAAACATCTCCACACTAAATAAATAAGTGACGGGAAAGTTTAATCAATTCAAGGCAAATAAAGCAAACTCGCAATCTGGATTGCAGTAGAGACGGGGGGGGGGGGGGGGGGGGGGGGGGGGGAACTAAACAAAACCTGCACAACAAATCCTATCTTCATGTTTTCGTTAAAAATCAAACTCTGAGGTAGCTAAAAAAAAAAAAAAGCCACTCAGAAATCACAAATAGACATTGGTTTGTTTTCCAAATACAGCTATATATATCCAGTACACAATACACACACATAAAGGTGCATCAATAATTATATAAATAGAAAAAAAAACCCTGCTGTTTTTGGATGTACTGTTTCAGGCTTTTTTAAAAATGTTTTTAGCCCTCTAAAATACATCTGCTTTTATAAATCATTCAAACTTTCTGAGGTACTGTACTTCTGATTTTCATCATTTCTAAGCTGATGATAAAAAGACTAATATGTTGAGGATTTGAATTCATGTGGAATAAATCTAAACTATGCTGGAGATGTACACGCATGCAAGCATACACACATATAGAGCTATAGCCATACACATACGGCACACAAAAACACAAACCTTTTTCGCTCTCCAATAACAAGACTGTGAATCAATCAATTACGAGGAAGAAAACATAAAAGATAACTCAAACACATCTAACGGTTTTCCTTTTCTCCTTTATAAGAAACATCTTTAAAGAGTGCTGCAGTAAGTGCTGTATGTCCTCTCTCAAATTCACTGTTGCGCTTTCAAAGGCAATTTTCCTCCCTCCGCCGTGCGTCTCAGCTTTTGTGAACGTATCTGCCAAGGGAATCAAGCCTCAACTGTATTTTCCCCTTTCCCCAAAAGACTAACAACGCAATCTCCTGCAACTCTCCCCTCTTTCACTGTCTTATACCTTCACAACACTCCCGCAAAGCCTCTTTATTTCTCCTTTACACCCGTCCACACTTCCAGACAGCTCTGTTGGGGATGTGCGCCATTAGTCATGCTAAACCACCAACACACTAGCTCATTAGCATAGAAGTGAACCTGACTCCAGTCAGATTATTACAACACATCACGGCTGCTCCGCCCCATTACTGTCAATCACGCAGCTTACCGGGGTACAGTTGAAAGTGGCACATTACAAAGTGGAGAACTCTTTCTCTTAATCATTCCCTTTCTGCATCATAACAAAGCTTATAAGTTCCGGGGCCTCAGACTTAAAGTGCCGACGCTGTTCAGTCTGCTGCCGCACTGGTCTGTGCTTGGTATTAAAGACAAAATGTTGCAAGGAAACATTATTATAACTGGCAGGGCACAGCCTGGCTGAGGTTAAATCTCGGGGGTAACGTTGAAGGTAAACATTAGGGTGGCAGGCCCAGGCTGAGCCCTGGAACAGGCACTGGCTTGTGGATCATTGGGAGTCATAACAGCTTTTTATTGTGCTGGAGTGGGCAGCCCTGGTGCCTTTGTGCTCGTCCTATCAATATCTGCTGACAGACCTGCGCACAGACTTAGTGCCACCAACAGGAGAAAGGAGCAGAGGAGGAGAAAGAGGAAGAAAATGTGTTTTTCTTCCAGCTTACCAAAGAAAGGAGGGGGAGAAAAAAATGGCCCAAAAACACGTTTTCTTTCCCGTCAAAAACATTTCCAAGAGTACAAGGGGAAGGCAGGGTGGAAATTCTGAGTGATCTTGTTTATCCTTAGAAACTGGGCTGGTACTTCATGTAGCATAACAGCATTAGGAACGGATTAAACTTCATATAAATATCCTAGGAAAAATACATACAGATTTAACAACACGATTTAGATACATTATAAAAGCTTGTTGGCCTGCTCTGGCTTTGACAAACAGATGATGTTACAAGTTGAAAGCATGAGGGATCACGCAGTTCCACCATGTTGCAAAGCCTAATAAACAGCTGTCTCCGTCTCCAGCCAGCCTCGTCATCAGCTCACCTTTTCCTTGCAATAAAAGGTTCCGCCTTTCCCTTCCACTCTCCCCAATCAAGAATCCCTCCCTCTTCCACAACCATCCACTTCATATCAATCTCTCCTTCCACTTTGACCTCTCTCTCCCTGCCCCTCCCTCATCTCCTCGTTCCACCGCGCTGCCAGACGGGGTATTGTTCTGTTGCTGCGATCCTTTAATGCCATCCAATCGAGCAGGGAATATCTTGAAGGGATTTGGCCAGGGATGATTTGGGAGCTTTAAATACTGCGAGGGGGATTTGCATCAGATTCAGAGATCCTGACTCGGAGCCGATCACAGAAGCTTTCTCCTGAAACCGGGATCTCAGCACCTCCTGCAGGTTGTGGTTTCAAATCGGGAGGCACGATGGATGTGCGGGCCAGAACTACCTTTCAGGCAGCTTCCTAGGGGGTCCGGAGATAATCTAGCTCCAGGGATTGTCTGCAAATGTGTAAATCTCAATTCGTTCAAAAAGCCTCAAAATTCACGTCTAATGCCCACATTAACAGGGCCGATTAAGGACGTATTAAGAAGTCCTCGCAAAACCAAATATTCTTCTGTTTCAAAAGGTAAGTTCTGATAAGGTTCATTTGATGTCTAACTCCATTGCAAACTAAATATTAGAAGCTTCTCGCAATTTCTACTTTGCAAAGTTGAGAAGTTTCGTTATCATTTTGGTGTTCGTGCTGTCGAGTGCCGACACTTCCCCCGATCAGGGAAAACCCCTGATTTCAGCAAAGCTTTTGAAAACCAACAACAATAATAAAGAAGGCAACCCAACCCAAGTTTCACCACAGTGGGACAACCAGTGAGCAGCAGACTGAGTGAACATCAACCTTAAAAACAAAAGAAGCATGAAGGAGACAGAAAAGAAAGGGATTGAGATAAACAAAGCAAATGAACCCAAGTGGCATTAAAATGGAACAGAGGCAAAGCGAGGAGGCGACGCGAGCCATCAGTACGGGGCTGGCTGGTGGGACTGAGAGAATGAAGTTTGAAATGACTTGAGCGATGGCTGGCAAAGCGAGGCATCACACACTGTAGGACTGTGAATTTGATGGGCAGCCTTTGGGCTCTCTGAACGCTGAGCCCTACACAATCCTATTTTCCTGCCTAAACACTGGGACACACTGTCGCTGGAGAGGCAGAGATGAAAGCAGTGCGTGCGTGTGTATGTGCGTGTGTATGTGTGTGTGCGTGCATGCGTGCGTGTGTGTGCACTCCCACTGAATAGATGTTAAAGCTTGGCCTTGGTGCTAGCCACGGGGAAGTTTGCAAACTACTGTGGGTGGACAATGTATAAAGTGGCGCGTGTGTGAGAGACAAAAAAAAAGAAAGAAGGCGAAATGCCAGTGAGACAATGTGCACGACTCTTGATCAGCGTTGAGCCTCTGGAAACGAGTCGGAACCGCGACTTCGCTACCATCGACCTACAGGCATATGCACACTTCTGCATTTCCTTGCCTCTCTGTAAAAGGATTAAGGAGACCTTCAAAGAGAGGCAGGGAGATTGGCCAGGGGCCTGCGGGGGTCCCTCTTCTCGCCACTGGAGGACCAGGGCAGATTAAAACTGCCCAGGCCTCTCAGCCTGCCTTGTTACCCGCCTCCGCTTCCTGCGTGCTGCATTAGGACAGTTGAAACCCCCCCCCCCCCCCCCCCCCCTCCGGAGGGAGCAAAGCACAACCAGGTGGATTAAGGAGGAGGTTATTTTACAATGATGTGTGGGACCTGGGTGGTTAAGGGACTGCAGCGCATGTGTATGTGTGAGCGCTGAAATTAAAAGGACTCTACAACAGTTGGAAAGGCAATTTTCTAAACGGTCCAAAAGGGCCAGTGTACACAGAACACACCTTCACGGGGGAATGGAGCAGACTTTAAAAATCTAAATGGATGAGACAGCAGGAGAAACAGGACCACATCCCCTCGGACTGAAGAAATGAATAAGATGGATTAGCAACAGGATGATGTTTCAAGGAGAAATGAGAGAATGAAGTACCCAGGAGAGGGCATGAAAGAGAAAGAGCTAATTGTGGTGTGACGGGAGCAAAGGTTGGGCCCAGGGCCATGTACGTAGCGGCTTCACAGACAAGAAGCAACCTCGGATCTCCTCAGAGTTGTTTAAATGGTACGGCTTGGGGATTCATTGTTTGACAACTATTCACTGATATATTATTTAAGCATATTTACTTAACTTTAGTAGACTACTCTTCCTTATATTATATCACTAGTTGGCTGGTGGAAGGCGGAGGGATAAAACATGCCATTCGGCACAAACGTTATTGCCATCTGAATCTTCTCCCCGCCTTGGATTTCCACCATTTCCTGTGGCTCGCTCCGTGAGCAGACTGATGATGAGCGGAACAGCATGGGGAGCAAATTTCCGAGTCACACGGAACTTATTGCTTGTTCTTATGTCACCATGTGCTTATAAGCAGCATTTTTCTGTCGTACAAACTTCTCAGACGCGCAACAAAAATCCCATCCATCAGAGGAGGCTTTCACACCTAACCTGCTTAGTTCGGTTAAAGCAAACTCGGGTCTGTTTGTTTGCTTTCTTTGAGCAGGAGAAAGATCTGAACCCGTGCACAAAACCAAACAACTGGTCTGAGACAGCTTTAAAAAAAAAAAAACCAAAAAAACCTGCTCTCAGTTTGAGTCCAAGCAGGCGCTGCATCTCTATTTACACAAATTCTTTCTTTGTGGTCTGAAAACAAATGGAGCGACCAGAGTATTTTGTTATGGTAGATGTTTGATCTAATGTTGGACTCGAAAGCTTAACTATTGCTGGCGGTCATGAACTGTGAAGGAAGCGACCCTATATTCATTCATGTTGCTCATGATAATCGTTTCAATGTGGAGAAGACGTACACCTCTCAGTAGGTTTCACAACCGATCAATCAAACAAAACCATATTTATGATAGGAGCTCTCATTAGAGGCTGATGAGCAACAAAATTAAATCATTGTTATTGTCTGATGATGGATTTCCAGACAATAAGAATGAGATGCTGAAGCAAACAGAGCTGAACGTCAGAAAACTAGAGACTAAGATCAGCCGTATGGTCACAGTTTAGTGAGACAACAAATATAGTTATATATATATACACACACACTAGAAGCAATTCATCAAAATAGCAGAACACACTATAACAGCTATTAGTTTGCATCAAAAAGAAAAGCAATTAAAAATAATTATCTCAAATATTTCACATTAGACCTTTTTTTTTGTTAAACGTGACGCTGGTGTTCAAAAATATCTTCAATTATACAGGAAAATAACTTCCCATTTAAAAAAAAAAGCTTGTTTTTGTAACACTGACAATATTAGTATTTCCCATTAAAGAAAGACAATTAACTGCTGTCATAAATTCTATATCAGTGCATCTGCAGTTAAAAGTGAGGACTCTATTTACGATTTATTAAAACGAGCACTAATAATCCCCAAAACACTTCTGTGCAAAATCATTTTATTGTCTGACGCCGTCAGTTAATACTAATACACTGCACAAATGTTGCTCATGGCAAGTATTCTTTTTATTGTTTTTATAATAACTTATTGGTGAACGTCTGACTTGTGAAGAACAAACCTCACTGTGTGCACAGAATCTGACAAAAGGACCCGATTTTCTACTGAATCGATTCATTTTCTTCCCATCATGTTCAAATCAATGGTCCATCTTTCTCTGTACAAATCCTAAACATACAGACTCGGTAAACTCTTAGTGCCAGTACAAACTCGAACTTTCTATTTAAAACGTGATTTAGAGGTTCGAGTGAATTCAATTGTAGAGGCTTTACGCAAATCAACTGCGGCTTCATCCAGTATTATTTTATCTGCACCTAAACTGGTTGAAGTAGTCGGCCTACGGACTAGTGGAGAAGCCAGTGAAGGCAACGGGAGGAAGACGGGGGCAGGGAAGGTGGCCAGGATTGAGCAGGTTGTTCTCTACGGGATTGCTGTGTCTTTAGGGTCAGAGCCACCTGTCTGCCCCCGAGAAGAGCCGGAGAGCTGGAGCCGGAGAAGGGATGGCAGATGGAGTACAGGGAGGAGGAAGATAGGGAGGGTGGTGGACACTCCACAGGCATGACCGGACCTGGTCCCTACCGTGATGAAATGAGCTTCCAGGAAAGACTCGGCACATACGATGGAAGCTGCAGATCCAACAGAGCCTGAACTAGAGGAATGTGCACTATGTGACATGAAAGCATCACATTAGCTGCATGTGGAACATCCATTTCGTCCACTGACAAAAACACAATTTGTTTTTGTTGTTTGTGCTCTATAAGGCTATATGTCACTGGAATGACAGACATGGGTACTGCAGCCTTCTTCAGAGGTCTGTAACTACTCCAATGCAAACGGGATGGTGTGACCTTCACTAGTAGAAGCGAAGAGTGACCAGCATGGCCCTTCTCCACATAGAGGAAAAAGAGAATAGCACACAGCAGCAGGGAGGGAAAGAACAAAGCCAAAGAGAAACAAATACTGGGGGGGGGGGGGGGGGGGGGGGGGTGCAGCTGAAAGAATGTGGCTACAAGGGGAGTCATTTTTTGAGAATGTTTTTGAAATTCAATCGGAGAAACACAATGGAAGACAAAAAGGTGAAAGTATTTAACTAGTTTACTGTCTGCTATAACACCCCCAATAACATCTGAAGTATAATAAACACACACCACTAAGAACAGTGTGATTGACCGAGGAGCATTCACATTTCAGAGGTAATGTATACAAAAATATTCTCTTTTTGCTTTTCTCCCTTCGTAAATACAAAGAGGTAGCTCAGGTAAAAAATAGCCTCAATATCCATGTGTGTGCAACTGTGGGTGTGAAGCCATGTTTTTCCTACTCTGTACTGGTGGTGTAGTGGGATACTAGAGAAGGTCCTGTTTGAGCTTCCCCTCACGTGTTTGAAGTTAAAGCCAACATTATCGACGTGTGTGTGTGTGTGTGTGTGTGTGTGTGTGTGTGTGTGTGTGTGTGTGTGTGTGTGTGTGTGTGTGTGTGTGTGTGTGTGTGTGTGTGTGTGTGTGTGTGTGTGTGTGTGTGTGTGTGTGTGTGTGTGTGTGTGTGTGTGTGTGTGTGTGTGTGTGTGTGTGTGTGTGTGTGTGTGTGTGTGTGTGTGTGTGTGTGTGTGTGTGTGGTGTGTGTGTGGAAAGCAGCTG
Organism: Blennius ocellaris; assembly: GCF_963422515.1. NCBI lineage: Eukaryota > Metazoa > Chordata > Actinopteri > Blenniiformes > Blenniidae > Blennius > Blennius ocellaris. The sequence goes on from NC_137666.1 coordinate 8,257,108, forward strand.
AAGAGGAGCTGTTGGACCTGAACTTGCCAGTTATTTAGCAAAACCTTAAAGTTGAAAAGAAAAGGGAAAGGGGAATGTAAAAATGTGCGTCTATGCTTGAGTAAGTAATGTTTCTACCCGACGGAACTGATGTGGTCACATCCGACAAACGGGTCAATCAAAAGGCAAAGGATAAAAGGGGAAAGTGGTCCTTAGTGGCATAAGTGTCAGAAAAGCCACATTTCCTGTGGTCAGTGGTCAATGCCAATTATCCACTCATCACATCTCGATCATTAATCGGAGGTGATGTATACATCACCGTTTCAGTGTTTGCTCTCCAATGCTCTCCTGAATGCAAGGTTTCAATACAAAACTGAGGTATCTGCCTTGGATGTGCTCGCTCGAGCACAAACGAACCAAAAGGCCGCATAAATGAGTGAACAGTGAGAGGATTGAAGATGGATAATAATAAAAACGGAGGACAAGTGGGGTGCTGGGAGTCAGGGGTTATACTGCTCCAGGCCAGAATGCAACATTCGAAAAAAAACAAAAAACCAACACTTGCATTAACATACACACACAGGCAAAGCAAAAAAAAAAAAAAACGGCAGCCCATGAAAAAGAGAACATAGTGATTCAGTCCTGCCGTCTCAAGTAGAGGTCACCAAGTCAAGGAAGCCAATTAAAAAGATGATTAACATTCATGTGGGAGATGCAGTGTCTTGGTGCAAGTGGGATGGGCTCGCCATTCTCTCATACGTACACATATATAATGGGAGCAGTGAACAGTGCAGTCCAGCCTGTTGTAGCTGTGGTGTCCAGGGAGGTGGAGATCAGGAGGTTAATATGATCCAATGCAGCTCCTTCATTAGCTCGATGAAGGTAATAACAGTGTGGAGGGGGGGGGGGGGGGGGGGGGGGGGGGGGGGGGCTGCCAGGTGGACTATAAGTCATCTACATACAAGCAGCCTGTAAGCTTTAGAAGCCTACCAGAGCTGGCCAAATCATGTTACCACCGTGTTTCTAAACCACATTGTTTCAACAGTTTCTGTCCTTACTGTGTAGATGGAGCTCGTTTTCATAATGTTGCTGCGTGAATGTAAAAATCTTCTGAAACGTTAATGGAAAAACCATGCATTTTTGATTGAAACGTTGTCATGTAAACAGGACCTAAGGGTGCATCCAAACCAATCAGTCAACAAATGAGTGATTCTGCTCGTGGGTAAAGCCGACTATCACACATGAACGAGGGCAAGATGCGGGGAAGTCGATTAAGAGTAAATATGAGAAGAATGGTAGTGATAGGTAGGTCTAACAGAGAATAAACATCATTAATTGGAGAGGCACACATGGATGGATGCAGCCAGATGGTGTTTTGTACTCATTTGTCATACACTGCTGACGGAGGGAGAGAGGGAGAGAGAAGGAGAGAGTGAGAACCAGAAAGAGAAGGAGAAAAACAAAAAGAGGTGTTTGCTGATTGCTAAGTCAGTACACTGCTGCCGAGAACAGACTTCCACTGTTTAAATCGAGCTCTGATTGTTCTGCCTCATCTTCTCTCGGTGCCTGTGCCTTTCCAGACTGAGTGGTTCTGATGGCGCTGCCATTGTACACTCTGCCAAGCCGGATGCATACTGGTGAGTACAGACACAACACCCCGCAGATCGCCAAGCTTGGCATCCATTAAGGTCCATCTGCCTGCCTTTCACAAAAAAAAAAAAAAAAACACCATCTACTGCATGTTTGTTCCCAAAGGTGGTCCTTCGCAAAGAGGAGAAAGGACAGAGAGAGAGAAGGAACAGAAGATTCAAGCTAGCAAAAGACACAATCAAGCTCACACAAAAGAACCTTGGTCTTGGCGTACGAGAACCAGAGTGAGAGACTCAACTTGATAACCGATAGAAAGTTTTAACTTTCCCGGATGCTGCCAGGTCATCTATAAAAATAACAAGTAAAATTATGGATTTGCTCAGAAAATCGCAGGAAGTGTTAGAATGTGTAAAACAGAACAGAACAAAAAGGGGCCGACAGACGGATGGAGGCAAGAGTGATGGAGGCAGGCGTACAAGAGGGAGCAGGAAGCTGGAGTCAGGACACAAGACTGGTTTCCCACTGTCCCACAAATGGAGAGCAGCGCTCGAGGCCACTGTCTGCTCGGTGCTGCTCGCATGCTCACTTTGTTCTCGGCAATGACAGTTTCATTCAGGGAGACATGCGCTCGCCTCTCCGGGGCCAAAGTGCCCCCAAAGCCAACCGGCTCTTTCTTTCTGTGTGCTGCTCTCCTTTCAAACCCAACCATTCTTGTGTTTTGAATGTACTATATGCGAGTCAGAGTGTGTTAAGAGTCTCAAAACCACACAATCCCCCTGTCTTAATGTACTGTTGGTACCTTGCAGAGACTCCCCTGCCATCACTGCACAGATTCAGGCAACACTGATTGACATAATCTCAAAGACCTTGCAAATCAAGTAATTTCACAAGTATAACAGGGAAAAAGTCATTATGAAAGAGCACAATCAACTTTGTAAGGAACCTGCTTATCCCAACAGAGAATATGAGGTACTGCATCAGAGGTTGATTTCTGAGGAGATGTATCTACACTCAAGTTTTAATAATATAGAATGTATTCATGTCAACAATGTTAAAACTGAAAATGTTCAGATCAAATATGTATCTCCATCTGGCAACATGGAAAAAACCATTGATTTTATTCTAATAAATAAAAACAACAACAAAATCTGCAACGTGAACACCAAGAAAAGAAAATCTACGCAAACGCTCCTCGGGCGAGACATAGTGCCATTCTTGCGTCCCTTTCATAAATCCTACTCCAAGACTATCGAGTTGAGCAGAGGCTTTCTATAATGAGCTTGAGTGCTTAAAAGCAAAACGTAAACAGAAAGACATTTCTCTCATCACTTGAGCACTCTTCTGTAGCCATTTGACAAATAGGAAATACAAGCAACGTCGACTGTGGCCACATGATCAATCAATGATTTAAATAAGTTGTCATTGGGATTGATCAGATTACTGCAGATCACACAATAACACATTTAAAAACTGCGCCAATTGGCATAATATCACAGACGTGGCACAGAAGAAGACATCGAATCCAGTAGTCTCTTCTTTTTTTTACGACTCCCCCTTCCTCTCTCCATCACACCCACTCACTGTGTAACAGTCTATGTATTTTAATATAATTTAATACAAATTTAATGTATCCCTTGACTAACATGGTTACTGCCAATTAAAAAGTACATCTGCACTAAATCATTTGGAGAAGGCTGGAGCTACGTGGCGTGTGGCTGCACCCGGATCTGTGACGTCACCGCAGGTGTTTCCCCCCTCCGCTCACGGAGCGAAAAGATTCCTGCTTTAACCTAATTAAACAAGACTGACACAATGTGTATGAAGCTGGAACCTGGTGCAGAGGTCTCGCTTGGCCTTTTAATGAGGATTATACACAAACCTGTCAGGAAGACCAGGTTCAACCGGGTAGAAACTCATAGGGATGTGTCGTGTCCTCTGCGCCGTTTCCAGGCTGTGATTTCCCTTTTCTTTTCTTTTTTCGTTTCTGTGGTTGTCATCCAAGCTTTGTTTGACATGGGGAGTACATCTCAGCAGAAGATCATTGATAACATATGGAGGTGATTCACATGGATTTGGATTTAAGCTGTTGTCTGTTTACACAAGTCAGATGAGAGATGACTCTTATTTGTTATGACGACGCCGTTCTGCGTAATCTTGGCAGAAACACAAGTCGGGCTTTTTGCCGCTCTCCACAGTTGGTCAGAGTCTTCATGTCAGTCGCGTGACAATGAATCCCCGCAGGGCCCGACCATTCCTGCTCGTCGAGCGACAGGAAGGGGAAGTGGAATAGGCCATTCAGGGTTTTCTCCATGCCGCTCTGCCAGTATCTGAACTGGGGGTTACCTGAAGTGCAGTGGGGCTGCGCTGCCGGCTCCGTTCGAGGGCCTTAATGAAGGACTCAGAGGATCAGCCGAGCATTTCGGTTCGTGTGTGCGCGTGTGCATGTGCATGCATGTGGGAGCATTTTTCTGGGCCTGCAAATTTATGTGTGTGCGCCCCAGAGTGTATGTGCGCACTAGGGCAGGATCAGTGGAGTAAATCCACACTTGAAAGAGTAGCTCAATCAAGCTCTCCCACCCAGCTCTCTCTCCCTTCCTCCCTCTGCCCCTCTCATCTCACCCATGCTCCTCCACTCCCAGTTCACATGGAGTTGAAGAGTTCACAGGACTCGGGTGCAAAAGAGCAACATCGGGGGCAGAAAGAAAAGCCAGTGTGAATTTAAAAAAGCTTCTCGTGTGTACTACCTTCCAGCTTCACATCTGCAGTGAGAATGTCAACGGTTATACGCCACAGAGTTTACTATTTGATCGTGATTTCCTTCAAAGTTAAATGTTAATGTTAAATTGTCTAAATGTGAGAAAGTGAGCATTGTGAAATGCCGCTATGTAGTTTGGTGAAGGGGTTGTAGAAGGTGTCAATACTTTTTTTAGTGCTACATGTATAATCGGATAAAATCTGTGTGAACTTTGCAGTCAGATAAAGCACAAAAATATATCATCAAGGAAATTTAAGCATGTTGAATGAGTTGAATACCAAAAGCAGAAATTAACTGAATCAAAACACAGACTAACAGTAGTATTGGATCAAAGTTCAAAATTCTGCTATAGCAAAAGCTCTATTTAAAGATTTGGAATAAAAATACTTAACACAAAGTGCATTTTTTTTTTTAATATCAAAAGGACCTCTTCCCTTCTAAACATCAGTGCAGTTGCAAAACTAATTTCTCAGCACATAATTGGACACTATGAGCCAGACTGTGCAACTATAGCTTAGCTGGTTAACTATGGGTTTTTCCATGCCAGACATCCTGGTCCTCTGTTGCCAAATCAGTCAATTGTGAGATTATTCTAAAACAAAACTATCATTATAAAGCCTTTTAACATCAGCTCAAGGCCAGGCCCGCAGACAAAACAACCTCTTGGTTATCACTCAATCCCCTGCACTCTTGTTTCATTTCCGCAGCTGGGCCCTTTTCAATGACAACTGAAGCCTTTTCCTTGAAAGGGAATAAAAAGCGTGACCTCATCTTGTTTCCTGCGAGATGTAATAAAAGCGATTTTACGCTGCCAAATGTGGAGAAGATGCCCTTCATTAGAACAGTGCGTACTCAGCACGTCCATACTTTAATCCAATTTAGTTTAGCACGATAAAGGGCATTACTGCCAACCAGTCCTACTCCCACTCCTAACACGTGTACATACCGATGCACAATGACATGAACAAAATCTGCAGCCCTAAAGGGTTTTTGGAGATATATATAAAATGCTCCAAGAGCGACTAGACACTTATTCCGTCATCGCGAACTGAAACCTTTGCTGATATCGATTCACGAGATGTTGGTGGGTGAAGCCATTGTGATGCCATCAGAAAAATCCTCATCGTATTTCGTCTACATTTGAGCGGAAACATTCAACCAATGTGTAGCTAATGGCAGGATCTTTTCATGGTGTGTAACTGAGCAGAGAGTTCCTCTTGAAAGGGGGAAAAAAGGGTCCTTTAGTGGACTGCGTTGTGAATAATTAGCTCTGTAAAACTCCTGTTTGAATTATGGTTAGGCTGAAACTTTTTATAAGCAGGGTTTGACGAGTGTCTCAAAAGAGCCAGAAGCTGCTTTCTTGTGCTTGAGAAAGAAAAAAAAAAAAAAAAAAAGAGCCTCTCTTAAAACCACTCCAGGTTTCAGGTGCTGATTCACAAGACCATCTTTAATGGACTTGTCAGGCTGCAAAATGCACAGAGATTTCTAGAAAAGCGAGAAAGCTATTTTTTGCGGCACTCCATTCAGATGAATTTTAGCTGCCAAGAGCTGTCACCGACTTAAAAGGGGTTCTGTTGTGTATGTGCCGACACGTGTGCTAACAGCGAGTCATTCTGTGCGACTGTTCAGAACATTGTCGCGTCGAGATTTAAGCTTCATCCCCGAGTGTATGTGTGCAGACACACATGTTTACGTGCATGTGTATAAGTAGTGTGTCGGCATCCTTTGTGTATATATACAGGCTGTGGGGATCTTTAACACTCAACAACGGAACAAGTGGATTTCGGAATGATGAGGGGGACTGAACGAAGACAAGTCAATCCAGAAAAAATGGGACGAGAATTAAAGTGCTTTTCACACTGTCAAACAAAGCTGAGACCTCTATGAGACTGAAAGGCAAGAAATATCACACTCAGAAGGAGCTACAAGAAGGCATCTCGGTGCAAGATGTTTGTACATAAGGCTGCGCTGCCGAAAAAAAAGTCTTATAGCTGCAGAACCTGCCACAGCAAGATGGACGAGCCGATTGTTGAATGTCTTGTATTGAGAAATTTCATCACAAATTTGAATGACTGCTGTGTTATTCTCACCAAGTCAAGTAGCCGATGACCTACAGTCTGTTTTAATTTGTGAGTGCCGGCTGAGAAGAAACAGTCTAACATGAGTGAGAGCACTGCTTAATGAGGGATGTTCCTTCTCTGAATTACTGAAATGTTCATCCTAGAGTCATGCAAAACCATATTTTTCTCAAGTTTCTCCACAGTAATGTTATCCGAAACGTCACGTGATCAGTTCCATGAAAGTGTGTACAAGTGCTGGTGTTTTCATTCGGGTGTTTGTCAACCTCTCTATCCATCTCTTTATAATCATCAGTAATGTGCTTCTCTTCTTGTAGTGGGATGCAGGAGGAGGTTTTTTATTTTTTTGGGGTGCACATTTTTCATCCAATGGAGACTGTTGATCAATGTTAAAAAATGTGCTGAGCCATGCAAATGCGTCATGTTGCATCTTGCTCTGCAGGGAGAATAGCATATGTGTTTCCCTCGGGTTTTCTGTGGGGGGGGGGGGGGGGGGGGGGGGTATTGCCTTGTTGTTGTAGAAGGCTTCCAAACAATACTACTGAAATATTGGATGCTGATAAAACATGGTGCGGTTACATCTGCGGCAAATGTCCTTGGTATCTTTAGTTCCTCCAAAGTGAAAAAGCGTACAAAGAAAATGCACATCATTTTGCATTAACAGGGAAAAATGTACGAAGGAAAGCAGCGTAACAAGGTTACAATTCAAGTGAAACTGCATATATAATCTAACCTTGCATGGCTGGCCCCATTTGCACAGATCACCAAACCCTGTGCATTGCCACCTGGTGGTAAATATGGGTCTTCAGCTGCCTGCCCACATGGTCACCACCAGTTTAGAACAAAAATACACACAGCCTGCCAAAAAAAAAAACCCCCAGCGGCCCTGACCAGTGACATAGTGTATGAGGATGTGTGGGCAGAGGGGAAGCGGAGATTAAATGTGGCGGTCGCAGGAGGTGTGAGCAGCGAGCTTTTCCTCTCCACTGGAGGTACAGCCAACCTGTTCCCCAGGTCTTATTTATGGGAGTAAACAGGATGCGAACAGTGGGGTAGAGGTGATGTGCCATATGCAACTCTGCCATCCTGTTGTGTCGACTGCGAGCGCTGGGCACGGGAAAGCACTGCGGTGTTACTAAATCAAAAGTGAACCGTGTCACTTATCTTCCAGGAAAATTCAAATGGTGGTGCTCGTGGTAAACATTAAACGCCTAATCAAGCGAGAAGCGGCTCCCGCTGCACGGAAGAGCTTGTGTATGTACTCACAGCGGGCACGAGGAGCTTCTTGACCTCCTCCACTGCTCTCCTCATCTTGATCTCAGCTCTGGCCTGTGTGTCCTCCACTGTGATCAGGACGTGAAGTTCTTCGTTTAGGTGTTCCCAGTTCGGCTTCCCTCTGTTCTGCTCCTCCTGGACACAGAAACGGGACGAGCGAGAGAGAGAGAGAGAGAGAGAGAGAGAGAGAGAGAGAGACGGTGAGTGGATGTGACAGTGTGGGTGTGTTGGAGCACCAGTGCAGTAACGCAGCATATCAGAGGAAGCGGAGGCAAGAGGCAGGCATACACAGAGGACGGCGAGGCCCTGTGAAGGGAAACAGGATGACAGCACTGGCCCTTTAGTCAGCTATTTAGGTTTAACTTTGAAAGGACACCCTTCTTTAATAGATCCCTCGCTTCACAGAGGCAAAGATGACAGCTCGCCCTGCAGCAATTAATATCAGTGAAAGATGGATGGATGCAGGGATCAGAGAGCGATGGATGGGGATTTTCAAGCCACGCCAACTTTACTTGTAGGAATGAAATTATGATGTGGATGGAGTTCAAAGCGCTGCAGGACAGAGTGAAGGTACATAAGGGTCTGCATCAGGCGAACAAGTTTGTGAGGACAATACTGTCGAGGCAACAATAGCTCTCTCAGGGAGTCGTTTTCCTTTCTATAAAAAGGCAGAAGCCGAGATTCTCACAAGGCCCCAAACTGTACAATGAGCATACCTGGAAGGCAAAATGGGCTGTATTCAAAAAACAACCTCTGCTGCTGGATTTTTCTTTCAAAATGGTTAAATGGGGAGCATTTTCATGATTTGAATTGGTGAGGCAAAGGTGTCAAAATGCTTTGTTTCTGAACGCCTGTGTAAAAGTAACACTGGATCGAAACAAATGGCAAATGGTGGCCTCAATACATTCAGAATTGTGATAATAGCACACGCACTTGAGCCATTTTCTTCCACTCTTCTAGTTGCCCCATTGACAGTGACTGCAGTGAGCCCACATCAAAAGCTTTTCAGTCAGAGTCAAACATCACTGAAAGCTGGTGATATGTTAGCGGACCACGTCGGACGAATGTGAGAAGTTGACATCTAGTTCGTTTAAAAAAAACAATCTTGCATGCAGGATGGGTGATACCGTGTTCAAACGACTGAAAGGGTTCCACAACCCTCAATTGTTGAAATTGCATCAAAAATTATAAATTGTGAATTCTTTAGTAAGTCTCAAGCTGTCACTTTCTCCTGTTGGTGCACAATGATGCGGACTGCAGCTGAATGGGGTCCAGTGAGGGTGTCTAATTACAAACAATGCACTGTGGAGCACTGCAGGTGATCGAGTTGACATAATTTCAATACACTCACCAAGCACCAACAAAGTGAGAAGGAACACACACACGCACGCACGCACGCACGCACAGCTTAGAGCCAGAGCCAGAGCCGAGTGCCACCCACCTGCTTTCTACTCTACAGAGAGCTGTTGCCATGGCACTGCTCTTTACAACACACACACACACGCGCACACACACACACACAGAAATAAAGTTCAATATTCCACTCTCGTTTTCCCTTTTCCACATCCGGGTGGGTGGGCAGGAGTGGGGGCTACTTTCAGCAGTCAGGCCATTATTTAACCATGGCTGTTTGCTTATGGCCTATTAGGGGACATGGGGACTGGAAGGTGACTCAGCATTTTCTACAGGGACAAGATCGACAGGCCATAAAGCATGCTTCTGTATGCTGGGAGATAATATGAAGACACATGCTAGGCACACAAATAAGTAGCTAATGGCAAATTACTTAAATGGCTTAACAAACGTCCATCCAACATTCCAAATCGGCCAATTCTGATTCAGAGTGAAGTGCAGTCAAATGGATCTGGGGGGGGGGGGGGGGGGGGGGGCACACACACTCGTACCAGCCTGACTGCCTGTGAACAAGGTCAGCGTGTGCCCTCTGAGAGAAAGTGACAGCACAACAAACAGGAAGAAGACTGGTGGGGGAGGGAGGGGAGGGGAGGGGAGGAGGGCGGGCGAGCCGGAATACTGGGAAGGCCTTCGAACGCAATGTCCGCACTGGCCGAGCTTAAAAAGCCAAGGCAATAACCACATACCGGAGGGCAATCGGTTTTGGTAAAATATGCAGTGTGAAAGAACAGTATGAATACCGGCTCGACAGAAGAGGATCACAGGGAGAGACGGTTAGTTATGTTGTCCCACTTCCATCGTCTGAACAGCACCTGTTTGCCTGCTGGATTTCACACCCCTCAGCTTGAGCCCAATAAAATTGAAGGCCCAAGCTTTCGCAACATGGCTGACACCACATGCTCAAGGTTAGGGGGAAAAAAATAGCACAGGGTTGTTGTTTTTTTTTTTTATCTTATAAGGCACAGTGCAAAACAACAGAGGCACCACTGTTTTTATGTTACTATAGAGACCCTCTTCAGTCTGGATTTGTTGCATAGCTTAAGGACATGTAGGACAGTACACAACTGCACGATACTTCCAATCTCTGGTACTTCAACAGAAAACAGAGTGGCACTTGATGCATGTGGAAGCTGTTGTTTTGTACTTAAGTAGCGAGGTATGAAACATTTTTACACTCTACTTGTGTCCCACCCTGCTCCGAGTAGAGCCTATGCTAATGACACTAGAGAAACTCCCAACTGAGGTCAGACCAAGTGAAGCCTGACGCCAGCAGACCTAACAGGTGCACAGTGGGGGGGCTGCAGGGGCATGGAAGGATAAGAGAGGACGTATGAGGCCGGATAAGAAAAAATATCAGCATTGATCAAGGTACATGAAATTAAATGCGAGTTATAAACCGAAACGGGTAAAAGCAAGAAAACGCAAATGATTGATCTAATTATAACCCCCCCCTTCAAGATTGCATTTTCCTGCATTTCTTTAAAACATATTGAAAAGTAACAATAGCCACCATTTTCTAATTAGCTTGATTGATATTGAAATCACAATTACCATGAAGGAAAACACCCAAAATGAGTTAAGAATTAATTTACCCACAATGGGGACTTTATTAGCAGTCTGGGCATTTAGGGGTGAACAGTACAGGGCACTGAGGTAGAGAAGGGAATCAATGCTCCAATCAAGTCTCCAATGACATCATAAATAGTTGCCGTCACTCAAAACGTTTCTGTAAACGAGTCGCAAGAGAAGTCTGAAAACTGAAAACAGATGTGGTAACATCGTTTCATGGATCCAGCGTAGGGTGGTTTGTGGTGGGGAGGTCGAGCAGGTTCGTTATGCTGTTCTACGGTGCAGACACAAGTCTTTATTGGACATGTGATATGTGCATGTTGAATTTAATCAAAGCAGCCAAGGTCCTGATCAAAATTTTTCTAATTGCCTCATGTGAGATCTGAATCTAAAAAGGCCGGTAAGGTCACACTGTGTGTGACAAACTATAGCACTGGGCAGCTCGCTTAAATGTCACTATTTCCAGCTCTGTGCGCGAAGAAGTTCCAAAGGATATAGTATCAATTATAAGCAGTGAGACACACTGTAGTGGTAACTCCACAGCCATTTATGTGCTGCGAACCACTGCATTTATCCACCTTTTGGCCTTTTAGAGCCATTTGAAGACATCAACCCTTGAGGCACCCGAAAAGTAATACCGGGTCATTGTAACACTTGGACTCTTGAGACTTAATAAAGACAAAACAAGCTTCCAGTGCTCTGGGAGAAGAGATGAGGGACAAAAAAAAAGGTTGGCTTCTGATTTAAACAAAACAAGTTTGCTCGCTGCTGTGCCAGCAGGCTAATCAAATTCAGCATATCGGCTGCCAATGTCACATATTAGTTCATAAGCAATAAAATGTAGGAGCTGTGGTGTGACATCGTCGATTGGCTGCCAGAAGTTGATAGTGCAAACCAGAGGCTTACTCGGCTCCTCGAGTGACTGTGCTGATGCCACAGTTTTGGTTATTATGTGTTGGGGACAATCAGCAAAAAACCCCCAAAAAAAACCAAATCAAAGCAAATTCGTTTGATAGAGAGCGCCTCGAAAAGTCTGAGAGGACATTTAGTTTGGCTCTGAGTAACACAGCTGTCTGTTGTGCTAACCGTAATCTTGGTGTGCAGCAGGCAAAATACAATCAGGGAATTGTGTTCTGCAAAAGGGGAAGGGAAATCCCAATTCCATGAGTGCGCCGGTCGATATAACGTACCTGTAATTTAATTGCAGTTGTTTTGCTGTTGTTTTGCATTAAGCAAGAGCGTAGGAGTGAAAAACAGAGACAGAGACAGAGCTGCCACGGCAGATCAAAGGGTGATGGGAATGCACGCTCCGGCAGGAGTCCTTCATAACGGCCTGGACTATAATTACAGGCGGGAGAGTTCGTCTATCCTACTTCAACAAATGTGTCAGGCAGACTGCATCCAGAAGCCCGAGAAGTAAAACCAATGTTGCAGCACTGGATCGCTCTCCTCGAGCAATCTCATCTGCTCCCCGTCAACCTGAATTTCAACTAAAACTGGTTTAGTTAGTTGTTTTTTTTCACAGTGTTTTCAAGGTGCGGCTGTTGGGATTCATAGGCAATAAACCGGATTACATTTTCGGTGTGGGTTAAAGCTTTTAATTCAAAATATCCCATCTCTTGTGTCTGCAGTTTATGCTTGAGGTCCTGCACCAACGCTGTAACTTTCAAATAATTTCAGTTCTGAATATATGCCAATACGTAAACACCGCATATTTGTAATTCAATCATTTTAAAGGATGCTAATAAACATTGGTCGTCTATAAGGAAGTACCTTTTCCACCTGCAGTCAAAATAATAGGGACTTGACCTAAAGGGAATTCAACAGCATAGCAGTATTCCTTAATGAAATGCAAAAACACTGCTAATGTGGATAAATATGAAGCAAAAGTACACATCAAATATTAAAAGAAAATTGACAGTTGCGTTTGGTTAAGAAGTATGGAATACCATACCAAGATTAAACCCAGGTGAAGAATAGATGGCTCATGAATTAAAGATATCCATGGGAATTCAATGCGAAATTTGATTAACATATCTTTAATTATAAGCATTTGATCGTTTGTTTGATACACGAGTGTATACTTATTCTCTACCTGCTTATTTTCTCTTTGATCTGCTTTCGTCTCTCACCACGGTGCTTTATTTCACTCGGCTTCTCTTTCTCTCTCAGTCCCTGCCTCGCTCGCTCCCAGTGCGCGGCTCCAGTGAGCCGACTCGCCGTCAGGCAGTGCGGCCCAAGAGGGAGTAACCAGCTGAATTATTGAGAGCATAAAAATGCTGCCGCTAATGGATCCTGAATAAACACACTGGCTAAGCTGCTGCCGTGGCATCCTCTGCTGCCACGGGGCATCAAGTTGAAAATACTGAGGCTGAGGAAGGACTTGACTGGAGGCTGCTGCGAGCCACAGCGATGGCACTCTGGAGCCATCTCAGAGCAACCGGGGTTCCGACGAGTAAACCTCGTGATCGGTCTGATTCATGGATGGAAAAACAGATTAATCCAATGAATCACTGTGTTCCCGAGAGAGAGAAAAAAACAAACAAACATCCGTACTACAAGGCTGCATCCAAAAAACAAAAGGCATCTTTGTTCCCATTAACTTTACGGCTTCAACCACGAACCATCAATGACGCACTTTAAATGTTGGGTAATCCTGAACGGCTTTCAATTTAAAACGCAGAGTAAAGAAATCGTCCCGCTTGCGTTTATTGATTTGTAACACTTGTAGCACACCAATTGTGTCGGGGGGGGCCGTTTCAAGTCTCGTCGCGGCGCTACAAAAACAGACGAATCAGTGAGTCATTAAGCTGTAAGATAGTGAGAGATTCTGAAGGTGATCACAGATTCACGTCATGAGCTGAAGCGAGCTTCTGAGCCCAGTGCGTGCGTGCGTGCGGTGGGGTTTCTAAGCATGTTCCCTTCCGTTTAACTACTTCTGGATCTAATTCAAAAGAAAGCGCCATAGCGGAGTGTCTTCATCTTGTTCTACGATAATGAACACACTCCAAGGGAAATGGGGAGATGAGATAGAAATTAAAAGACGCGTGGAGGAACCATAAAAAAGACGGACAAAAACGCTGGCCCTGCAGCATACGGGAGCTTCGAAGATTATGACTCGACTGAAAGTCTGCAGGTCTGTGTGTTTTATCCCCTCTGCTACTGTCTTTTATTATGATATACAGTGAACCCTGTGTGTAGAAAAGGATGGCTGCCATATCAAGTGCCAAAAACTGATTCATGCAAATAGGCTATGATATTTCATTACTGTCTGGCAAGTCGAAATAACTAGGAAGTACAAGCAAATAGTAAAGAGTGATAAAAACAAACAAACTGATTAATCTCTAAAAGGTGTCACTCAGTGATAGAAAAAAACAAACAAACAGGAAAAACAGCCCAAAGCTGCCATTATAGCGCCGTTTGAAGCCTATGGGCAAATATGCAGATGCTTGAAATACTACAATTTTCAAAACTGTCAATTTGTCCTCGCGGTGACTTCAAAGTGGATCACTAAATCTGATCTGACACACTTGAGATCCCTGTGGGCATGCATGTGAGCTAGTGCTGCTTTGGCAATTAAAGTTTAAGTTTGTTCAATTATCTGCGTTGGCTGGATGGTATGGCGAGTCAAAAATGGAACATAACTGAAGTATTCCATTACAGAGCAGGCCGGCCAAACAGAACTGCAACTACCAAACATGGTCCGACTTCATCAGCATGACTTTGGATGGTTGCAGTTCAGATTTTAATCATTCTCTGGGAAAGTGCAGGTAACAAAACAGGGCAAAAAAAAAAAGAAAAGAAGAGGTTTCTACACAATTCCCCCCATGTTGGTTTGAGGACATGTAGACACAGAACATTAGCCTTTTATGTCTACAACCTCAGCTCAGCAGGTCCAGAAATAGAGGCTGCCCTGGCCTCGGTCGCCTGCCTTTACTACTGCCTTCTGTATTTTCCACCGCACAGCATTTTGCAAACAGCGCTATCAAATGTCAGCATGCAGCCACGAGGCATCCACCGAGCGTGTGCCTGCGTCATACTTCTACAGGGATAGTGTGAGGTTTTTTTGTGCGACAACTGTCGCACCGAATGGCACGACACCGAACGTACTGTTCAAAGCCAGCAGTAAATTATTGCACAGAAAAATACATCCGCTTCAGTGCAATTTGCTTTTGTAAAAAAAAAAAAAAACATAAAAACACACCGATCTGTTTCTGTGTGAGTGAAATTTGATGACGTACACGAAATGAACTGGGCTCGATAAGCTTACCTTCTTTTTGTCTCTCATGGAGCTCTTGCCTCGCACCATGATTTTGCATCCCGTCTCTGCCTCCAACTGTTTGGCTGTGAGTCCCCGGGGCCCGAGGATTCTACCCACAAAGTTATACTGCAGAGACACAGAGAAAGGGAGGAAAAAAAGTAAGTCTCACTGTTAAATAAAAACAGGCATTTACATTCCATGTACGTCAAGATTTCAAATCAGCGTCCATGAATCGCGCTGGAAATCCGTCCTCTGCTGCAACGAACACAAACGACACAAAACAAATACATGGAAATGCTTCATTCTGCCTTTTTTAAGACAAAGCGGCACACGCTAAAGCCACATGATGTGAGGTGACCATGCAGCATGTAATAATATTCTTTGGCACTGTAATAAGAATATGATTTGTGGTAAATACAAACACTTATGTAGATGATGATAAAGTATTTTTTCTTGCAAATAACAGCATTCTGTCTCTTGCCTCCAATTTACACCAGCTGGGTTTTTTTTTTTTTTTTTTTGTTGTGGGTCCATTTTTTTCATCCCCACATGCATCTGCAGCTTTCAACACTGGCAGCAGAGCGGTGTTCCGTCTTTGACGACATTTTTTCTTTAATTATTTGAATGATTCCCCCCCCCCCAAATGAACCGATTCATAGTGCCTTTTCCTTACAAACTGCATAGGTTGAGGTAGGTTTCATGAATCGTGAGCACGTTGGAGCATCCGTGGAGCAAAAGACTGAGCTCTTACAGGTGGAAACTCAAGCTTTGCATAGAAGGACCTTGAAACACTTTGAAGGCTTCGGCGCATCCATAACTCACTGGAGCAGTGACCGACTTCACACGCCATCCGATCGACAAGATAAGTTGAGCATGAATGCACAGTTGGTGACAACATCTATCGCGAGTCAATTTTTGCAACGTGTTTTGTTCAAGGCGATGTCACAATAATGACAAATTTGCAATATTGTGCGCAGTCTACGTACAACATTCGCCTCATAAAGAGGACTAAAGCAGCCGCGATAGCTGTTCCCCTACCTCGCCATGGTGGCAGCACCGTCAAAGTCCACAGAGAGATCTGCTTGCCCTTATTTTAAAACCCTTGCTATGGTCTAAATATTTTATATAAAAACAGAATATTAACTACAGTGTATTACTCAAGCAGGAAGTGGCAGGGAGGAAACGAGTGGAAAAATGGGGCGGAGATGGTGTTAAAAGGAAGGCGAGCTTTGGGACGTGGTAGTGTGGTGGTGTGATTGACAACCTTCTGATCAAGCGCGCCCCCCCCCACCCCCACCCGTTTCACTGATGGGCGCCTCTGGAGCTTTACCCCAGAAGGAAATACATTTATTGGTGTAATCCTTCACACATGAAAGTGGTTTGCAACAGAACATGCTGAAATAATCCAACACATTTCTTTTTTTTTTTTTTTGCCAAAACAAAAACAGGAGGAGAGGAGGAGCACGCTGATGCGAAAAGAGGTAAACAAACCAGCCGTGTTTCAACCGAGCGTGCAGCGTCTGGTCGGGAGCATGATGGGTAAGACAGCCCTGACACCATTAAAATGGGATCTTTTTACCCGGGCAAAATTTCCAAAACCTGAAATATTCAAATGCTCAGCGGCGTAGCAGAAAAGCTTTCCTTGACAATCACAAGCGCAACTATTCGTCTCTTGGGCCGGTACAATGAGCCGTGACACGTCTGCATTAAATTCTTAAATGCAGTCACATCTGCTTATGCACTCGGCTGCACCGCTCGCGCAACCCAAAAGGCCAGTCAGTGAAGTCACATTTAATTACGGTGGGATTACGCATTGAACAGGGTGTTGATGTACTCCCCGAAAACAAAGTAAACACTGGTGAGGACAATCAGAAACTCCGGAGTGGTGTTACTCCTCCTCCCTGTCGGTGGGCTTGCCAGCATCACCTCGGCATGTGTTGAACAGAAAAGACACACCCTGTGGCTGCAGAGACGCTGGCGCCCTTACAGATGATCTTAGCACGGGGAAAGCCGGGCTTTGTGAATGTTTCTCCGTCACAAGGCAAATGTCTGTTCGGTTAACTCCAATAAAGGAAACTGGTGCAGGGGCTACATCTCAGGCTGTGTGTGACACCTGAATTTTGAGGTCAGCCACCGACCAAGCACAATATACATTGGCCTGCTCCTGATTTCGAAACACACACACACACGCGTGCGTGTACATCCCCAAGAGCACCGATGAGGGAGCTGTCTGTCTGCATCACAGTACCCGTTGCAGACAAGGGTGAACCCTGAGCTCCGGGCATGATGGTGCTGCTTTGGTCCACACACACACACACACACACACACACACACACACACACACACACACACACACACACACACACACACACACACACACACACACACACACACACACACACACACACACACACACACACACACACACACACACACACACACACACACACACACACACACACACACACACACACACACACACACACACACACACCCAGCTGAGTGACGCCACAGTGACAAAACCCATGTTGTTGTTATCCAGCCTTCTTTGCACAGGCATTCACAATTATTGCCACACACTCATAAACAGCACCTTCAAAATAAGTCAAAGTTTCCAGTCACGAAAAAAGGCTTTCCAGCTTTAAAATCCCGTCAGATTCAAATGCTATAAATGTATTAAATGCTTACAGTATGTGACATACAAAGCAAGCTTCGCATATGAAACAGAGTAGGGTAAAGGAAAAGAGTGTCTAGTCTTGAATCTGGGGAGGCGGCGACTTGGAAAAGTGCTACAGAAAAGGCCTTTGATATCATATTCGAGGCCTTTATTCTGACTGATACTGCGCTCTCTTCGACGGCGGAAGGTGTTCATGGAGAACGTGAATATGTTGATGACAATTGCACTTGACAGAGAGCAGCGGTCTGCTGGAGCACAGCCCAAAGATATAAAGAGAGAAAAGGTTAGTGAGAAGACGACACAAAAGGAGAGAAGACTGGGGGGGAAGTGACAATCATTTTGTTTTTCCCAGCACTTTGGAGGACTATTATGGGCGTGAGGGGGCCACGCATTTGTGCATTTTCCCAATCCGCCTGCTGACGAAGCGACGAGTCAGCTCCCTCAGAGAGGCCACAGGAGTAAAAGTATGTTTCTGACTCACACACAAACACACACAGATGTGCACAAACACCACTTAAAGAAAATGCTCCACATCAAAGATTTTCTTCAGTGGTTTTTAAGAGAGTGGGGCGGGCTGCTCCTGAGAGTGCTAGAAGGCTTCAAGGGTTTGCAACAGTCGAAACAAATCTGTCAGGAGTTGCCACTTCCCTTTTTTTATGTGCAACAAAGAAATTCCCAAATGAAACAAGTAAATTTATTTACATTCTAAAATAAGCTTTAGAGTAAAACTATCAATGAAACAGTTGCCATGGATAAAGAACCAAGTATTTCAAATTAACTCGAGCTGTTCAAAATCCAGGTGTAGTTTACAACATTCCCAGCAAAACGAGTCTCTGCACATTCAGATCTGGTGCCTCGATTCCATATATCGTCTAATTAGAAAGAGATCTACTTTCAAATGTCCCAGCCTGGATTGAAGAGTCCGAGTCTTAAGTGGTCTGCTTTGAAGAGACCTGGTAACGTCTAAAAATACTGACTCTCAAGGGAAGTTCAAAATTTGCTTTAAAGAGTCAAGGAGCACGAGTCTGGTTCAAACAGTCCAGGTGAATATGAAAGCATTTGGCTGTGATTTGAAAAATTATTTCACAAAACAACTGCTTCAAAAGAACATTGACCAATGATGCAGAGAATAAGCAGAGCTGTAGTGTTCATTGCCTGTGGATTCAAACAGCCGTTAACAATAATCACTTATGTGAAAAACATTAGGGAGTCTGAAACTAATGTGGAAAACAGCTTGGTGTGAGAAAAAGCATGTGCTGTTTGACAGTTGGGGGGGACGGGGGGGCTCATTAGGATACCTTGTTTTTCTTTGAGTTTATTTGTTTCCTGAAATCTGGATTTATTACAGTATAGTTGCACTTAATTTGATAATGTATACTGAGGATAGGGCTGCATTGACTTTTCATGACTTCCTGTTCCACTCAGTGGGGGTTGGACATTGTCCTCGTGCATGGTAATATGGGGAGGGAGCCAACCTTGGTTTTAATCCACTGAAATAGAGAGACAATGGACGGTGGTCAAATGATCACAAGGGTACAGGGCCACCCGAGTCTGCCAGTATTTCCACTTAGTACGGCCAAAGGAGTAGGTTTGATTCTCCCCTGGAGCTGCCAAATACACTAGCTGTTCTCTTGGTCCACTACCTACACACACCAACTAAAAGAAAAAAAGAATAGGTTTCATTGTCTGTATTGGTGCTGTTAAATCGACTGCACTGGCTCCCCAGACTAAGGTCTTAAAAAATGTACTGTCTAGGAAGTACAGTGGCTGCTGGCTTGATTTTCAGAGCTTTGTACCCTTTAGGAGCCCTTGAAGCAGCCACTAGTGACGGGGAACGATCATTAAAATTTAACAGGCTTTTAACAATCAAGTAAAATGATGATGATTATCAACGGTTAAAATCCGCTCCCATTTCTCCTCCCTAGTTACACCAAAACATTCCAGGTAGTAGCTTATCTCATCTATATTTAAGTTTCTACATTAACACTAGCATAAGAGATATGGAAAGATAGTGTGCAACAAAAAAAAAAAAACCCAGAAAGAAAAACCTACACAGACTCTTGCATAAGCATAAAGCCCCCTTCAGGACAAGGGCTTACACTGACATTAAAAGGGCCTTTGTTTAGCCTCAGTTATCGCCACTCCACAGGCGTGTTATGTTGTGAGCATCTACACCGCAACGTACAGAGTGAACTCTCCCAGACACTCTCGACACCCAGAGCTGATTATCGCATGCATTTGTGTGGACGGGGTGTCCCGGTTTGTTGGATTTTTTTTTTTTTTCTTCTTCTTGTGTGCGAACAACTAAGAAACAACAGCGGTTCCACCAACAACGCTAACAGAGGCAGAACAATTGTGCCTTTGACGAACGCTTGTTTGTGGTGGTGGAGAGACAGGAAATGAGATCATGCTGAGCGCTCTGGCTATGTGCACGGAGGGCTTATCGAAGAGCCTGGCCGGGCCAGGAG
Organism: Blennius ocellaris; assembly: GCF_963422515.1. Taxonomy (NCBI): domain Eukaryota; kingdom Metazoa; phylum Chordata; class Actinopteri; order Blenniiformes; family Blenniidae; genus Blennius; species Blennius ocellaris. The sequence goes on from NC_137666.1 coordinate 8,277,173, forward strand.
GAGAATACCAATCACTTATTAGTCAGCCTTGCTGGGCTTATGGAAATGAGGGATGGTTCATTCAGTGCAATGTATCAAAGCAAGGTGGAATGTGGTTTTTCCACTACTGCGCATCGCTGCAACTCTCAATCTCCCACCATCGCGTCGCTCACCCGAGTATGAACCTCTCTTAATGTTGGAAAGCATCATTGTGAGACAATAATACTAACCATTTATGACAGCAAAACTCCCACTTCCCCTCATACATTCCACCTCATTTCACTAAAGTTAGTCTTTGAAGGCCTTACCAGGAGCAAAAGGATTAACACCAGTCTCGGACTATAAAATCCCATTTCCTTTAGCAACTTCTACCTTCTTCATCCATTAATATCTTCGAGAAACCGAGCAGGTTCTCCCCTTGATGTTCGTGGTGTCATACATACATCCTGCAAGTTGAAACAGGCCCAGCAGAAGCTTCAGTCAGCCGGTGTGGTGACATTTCAAAGTGTAACGATTTCCAAGCTGGCATGAGCTGCAAGTTTTCCCAAAAGGTGATTGCCATTTCTAATTGTCCACTAAGGGCCACAGTTTTAGTCCGATTAGGAGACAACAACACAACAATCCAACCTAAATTTGAACGGCAAAACAACGTTGCAGAGTATATTAGCTAGAGCACATCAAAGTTTTTAAAAAGTGCAATCTGAGTAGCGACAGCGATATTTTCCAGACAAACAATCAATGGGATTTTTAGGATTTTACTTGTACTTCTTTGGAATGAAATAAAAGGGAAAGCTTGCAGGTATTAATAGAGTAATAATCCTAACTTTTAAGGGTTTGGCTCAATTGAGACCAAAGTTGGTTGCATGTGAACTCAACTAAGTTTTGCCTGCTTGCTTTATGTCTGTATGCAAATGACCTTGCTTTTCTTCTTCTCCTCATCTGTCATCACCCTGTAAGATGTGGGTCGCTTGAAGAAATAATCAGTTACTTTTGGCAATACACGTCCTCCATAGACATTTCCCAGCAGTGTGCATTTAATCGCTTGTGAATGTTCCATCAGAAAAGTCACTTCATTCTTCATATTCCATTCTCTATTATATTATAGAGCCGGACAGTCATGTGCAAACCTCCACAAGGTCCGCATCTAAAGAATAATACATAGAGTTGAGAAAACCCAGACATTATTGTCACGAGTGTGCATACTTTATATATAGGAAGGACAGGGGACACGAAGTGAGGGCGATGGAGGAGTGAAAATTTACACTTAAATTCCTGTGGTGACATTTTCCCCTCAAAGCCCTACAGACCTCAAAGCTCCCCATTCAGCACACCCAGCATTTAGTGCCTAATCCATAGCTCCTTTGATAATTCTGCTTGGGTTTATTTCGGGGTTGCAGGCAGGGTGGAAATCCAGAAGAGTGGGGATGGCGAGATGGAAAGCGTGAAGATTGATGTCAGCTCCAAGTTTGGGAGACGCGGGTGCAGGAAGCACAAAGCAAAGTTTGTGAACTTGGATAAACGAGCAGCAGAGAAATGTGGAAACACTGAGCCAGAACATGCAAAGTACGGTGCAGTTTCTCCTTCGATGTTCGTTTAAATATTAGTTAAGTCAACACCGCAGCTTGACAAAGCAGTAAAAGTTGTGGAACGACGAGAGTCACTCCATTTTACATAAGCCTGTATTCAGAGGGGAGTAAGGGAACAGTATGATTCGTCCCAACACGCCGATATCTGGTTTTTGTAATTGGAAATCAAGTAAAACCAAGCAAAGCAGTGAAGCCACACTCTCACGAACTGATTAGCCATCAGCTTCTTTGCCCACGATTCATCAATGTTTGACTCATTCATCATTCAACTGGCAAGCAGGTAACTAGCCAATCATATTCATGCCGGTACACAGAACAGGCTTTACGACTTGGCAGTTATTCAGCTCTCCTCTGATGCTCATTTCACATGCAGGGCTAAAACTTTTGGCCGGTTTGACGATGCACAGATCCTGCATTAGTCTGGATACCATGCGGGAGATCTGGAGGTCACGTGGAGATATGGGATCTCTGAGCAGGGGAGCCGCTGATGAAAAATTGTTCAATAAAGCTCAGATCATTTTGAGGAATGTGCTTATTTGCAACAAGAATTTAAATCACGGCAATGCCAAAGCCAGCACACTGCATCTAATAGCAATCTATGTGATATTCTACTTCAGTATGACTGTTTTACCTTTTCAAGTCACAAAGAAAAGGATATTGATGCTCTTAACAACAATGGCATTGAGCATGGTTATGGCCTCCAAAATCCAAACATCACTGGGATGTCGTTTGTGCGCGCAGGTGCTATAGAAAAAGGCAGACGCTACATCTATACTGTCGGGTTAGATCCTTGTGTGCTTCGCCTGCTTCATTCCCCTGTGACTCACCACTGAATGATGTACACGCAGACTGGCTGAAACCCAGAGCACTGGCTACCTGATGCGCGCGAGCACCAGTGGTGTCACGCAGGCAGAATTAGCGCCGTTATCAATATACTTTTAACAGATTACACCGCTTTCCTTTGTCATACGAACCGACAAAAACAAATAGAGCTTTCTCTGTTTAAATTATTGCTGTAATTGCATCCTTATCAAACGGCTAACGAGGAAACCGTCCGTTCATTAAATTATTATCAGCATGCATGGATGGTTAACTGCAGTTATCGAAATCCACCACTCGGCCGTTCTATCATTGAGGCGAAGCAAGGTGTGGGGCGCTACAATCCCAGAACTAGTAATGACTTAAGGGGGTCAGGAGGATATCAGGAGCCGGCATGATAAGTGATGACGCCCACGTGGGAACGAGCTTAATGACTTTCCCTGAGCGAGGAACTAGCTGGTTTGGCCGGGCAATTTTACCGCAGTGAAACTGAGAGGGCCGACAGTTTGTCGGCTCTAAAATCAGTCCTCCCGAGTCTCTGTGGCTTGAGGTGAAGCATACACATTGCACACCATCACTAAAATCAACCCCTCGAAAATAATACTTCCACGGCAAGTACATATCCTAAAGGAGTTTGTCTGGATCATAAATTTGATGATTCATTGATTGGACACATTTTAATTGACAGTGATTAGAACATTTATAATTCAAAATAGAGCTATAATTTAAGGCTTGGCATGAGGACAATAATAATAAAAAAAAAAAAAGATTGTCACCACAAGTTATAAACCATAGACAATTATAGTATTGTGATCCCATTTGTTTACAAGTAATACAAGATGGCATGTATGCACCATGTTAATAATACATTTTATTTTTGAGTGCTTATCATAAAGCTGAATGACGATTTGTCGGTGGTATAATGTAACATCTACCCATATATGAATAAAACATTAACATGAGTGATGCATACATCTAAAACAAGTTTTTAAACATGCTTATATTGCTAATTTCTTATTCAAACAGACAAGTCACTTGCAAGTGTACTACTCGACTAATTTACTTTCAAGGCACAGTTTAATAACCAAAAAATCTCAACCTGCAGCAGGGGGAACAAACATCTGTTCCTTTGAAGGCTCCTTTGGAGACGATGGGAGGAGCATTCAGGGGGGAAACGAGTATGGGCACGTTTCAAAAGACCGAGGGAAATTACTTAAAAGACATGACAACCCCTGAACTCTAGACAACCGCTAATGCCACACGAAGCAACAGCACAGCTTTATTTGCACACTTTTTACAGGGCCATCTCTATAATCAATGTTGCCTTCATCCCAGGTGTCTACAAGCTGCTGAGAGGAATTCACACCCCTGTTTACCAGTTGCTCAACAGCCTACGTCCTGAGGGTCCCGTTTCACCGAGTCAGCACAGCTGAGGTGACGTCCGTGTGTGTTTTCAGTCCTAAGCATTTCTTACCACAAAGCGACCTGCCCACAACCCACCTGGGCATTTAGCAGTTGGCCAATACAAACACACGGAGGGTAAATTAGAGACGGAGACGCACTTAAAAGACATGTCACACATCCCATCTGATGCCTGAAGGTCAACGGAAATGACACGCTGAGCTGTCAGTCAGTTGTCTCTGTGTGTCTGTGTGTGTGTGTGTGTGTGTGTGTGTGTGTGTGTGTGTGTGTGTGTGTGTGTGTGTGTGTGTGTGTGTGTGTGTGTGTGTGTGTGTGTGTGTGTGTGTGTGTGTGTGTGTGTGTGTGTGTGTGTGTGTGTGTGTGTGTGTGTGTGTGTGTGTGTGTGTGTGTGTGTGTGTGTGTGTGTGTGTGTGTGTGTGTGTGTGGCACGCGCTCGGGAGAAAAGCGGAGCCACAGATAGCATTTAATTGAAGGTTGAAGTTATCAGATAGCCTGCGACTCCGCTGTCAGTCAAGATGCAGTCGCCACGGCGACGCTTCACAGTGTTCTGCACTGCTGACGACACCAGGAAATGGCTGACTTTGAAGAACGGCGAGGGGATGGGTGGACCGACGCAGACAGAGCGCCGGCGACGCAGGCAGACACACAAACACATTTGCAGACAGATGTGACACAGAACACACACACACACACACACACACACACACGCACACACACCCACCCACCCACCCCCACACACAAAGGCTAGGAGGGGGACACACTTAAGGGAATTAGAGTAGAAGCGTGCTGGCAAAGCAAGTTATTTTAGTAGAACTGACATGCTGCACTGCATCGAGGCACCAGGACAATCTAATTATCTACTGGTGACGCCTAAAGCAGGCGACATGTATGTGACGTGATGGAGAAAACCCAACCGGGTGAGCATGACCTCAACCTTGGAGTGTGATTAAGAAAACTAGTTAGAAACTGAGTACATGGGGATATACTGTCAACAATGACAACTGCTGCACTGGAGGTGTGTCAATCAAAGAACAAAACAGGCACGCTGGCCATCATTCTATTCTTTCTCGGAAGAACCTCAAATTGCATCAGAGAGCCAGACTAATACATGCATTTTCAATAGGGGAATCTGGGAAATCGGACAGAAATGTGAGAGTGGGGATAGGACTCCCCAGTCTAATAATCTTCATTACACTTTCCTTTTTGCAGTGGGCAGATGAGGATAGAAAGTGACATGTTTCTTCCTCCCTTCATTTCTCTCTGCCTTCCCTTTCCTCACTGATCCTGCATCATCCCCGTTCTTTCTCCGAGGCGGAACGCTCTCCCTCTTTATCCTCCTTGGAAACACAAACTGGATCTAAAGATACTGTGGCTCCCTCTGTGTTTAAATTATTCTAAACCGCAGAGCGCGAGGAGCTTCATGAGGAAATCAGCTGAAAGCGGAGGCACTTTATGCCATTGTCTGCTGTTCGAATAATGAATCCCCACATTTTATTCTCCCTCTACCAGTCCCACAAGATTAAAATTACAAATGTCAGTGAAAGCAGCAGTAGAAAAAAGGGAGCAAGATAAAGGATTAGGTGCATGACTTATTAGAGGTCGCTGTGGTCGCATTCAAAAACTATTAACCTTGGAAAAGAAGGGCTGGTGTTTGAGTGCACCTGTTGGAGTTTTTGCACACTAACCCTGTTTCAAACAAGTACATTTTCTTAGGAAAAGGAGAGGTAAGGCGAGGAAAAATTAATTTCATTTAGATTTGCTGCTGATTTCCCTCAGCTCCTATCATCACATCTATATATATCAGCACTATCTGGCATTTCGCCTTTCCCGGCTGACTTAATGACCACACTGGTGGAGAGATTGGAAAAAGTGCAGACCAAAATAAGAGCGAAAAAAATTTCCACTTGATGACATCTCTTCTATTTTTATGCCTTCGCGTTTGCCTGTGCCTCGACACTTGTATTACCGTGTCCATGTGCGCGCGCGCGCTCTAATTTGTACTTCCTAAGGTCATCAGTGAGTCATCTCGGCCACCAGGGGGAAGCCTAATTAATTTACTAGCCTTCCCGACAGCTTCGTAAACACAATACAGATTTACAGCAGGGCTGTGCGCAGAGCAGCGTAACACAGCCAGCGCAGAGAACACAAGGGTCATCCGAGGATGTGCCACACTTTTAATAGTGTGTGTGTGTGTGAAAGAGTCTCTACAGTCACAGGTGGTACAGAATGTTCCACAGACCAGCCTTTGACGGAGACCTTCCTCCCTCTGCTACAAAAATCTTATAAGGCTGTTTGTATGGATTGCACAAAACCTGCAGTCTGATGTCGGCAGCAATGAAAGGCATGCCTTATGTCTTTAAATAGCAGCTTCTGCACACATGATGAATTCAGTCAGAGAAAAGCCGACAAGGACAACCGGAACTGGGCGGAGAGCCGTAACACGCAGCACATACCACAATACAAATAACTTCTTGATGCCTTCTTAAAGTTTACAGCCAGCATTTTTCTTTTAGATTCACAAGGGGCTTTCAACAAAGGTCAATAAAATGTTAGTAAACACATAATAAAGCACTTAACTGAATGAAGTGGGTCACTATAAGCACTGCAACTCAAGAATGTCAAGCATTTCCATATATGAATAAAAGGTATTTCCTCCTCAAATAGTCCTACACTCTGGTCGGTCCATGAACTAATCAAACATGCAATTTCTTTGTTTATTGATTAGTTTATTTCAGCTGCAGACTTTGCCCAGCTTTATTATTGCAACTTTCAACATTAAAAGCCAGAAAATTGTTCTAAAAATGCCAGACTGTCCCAAACTGGTGATGCAGCCTGAAATACCTTGTTAGCCCCAAATAAAATGTGTTTAATTTAATGCCAGGGAAGGACAAAGACAAATGGATAATACTCAAACCGTTTAAACAGCTTTGCAACTGTTAATTAATCAATCAATTGATTGGTTCAGTCATGAAGCCAATACATTACTGTAACACTGAGCAATCTCATTAAACGTTAAGAAGCTATTTATAACGTCACAAAGGCAAAGCTGGAAAAGTTACGCTGAATTTTGCTGAGGCACCACATAAATTCAATTAGACAAGACACTAACTAGAGTAAAAAATATAGCAGCGCTTAGTGCAGACATGTGATTATGACGTCGACAATTGTGGGACAGTCCCTGCAGACTGGAGTGAAAGAGCAGATGTGGTTGGTTGCGTTAGCGCCGAGCTCCGATGCAGGGTCTGGTCTGGGAGGGTCAGTCGGAGCGGAGCTGATCCCAGCCGGCCCCCGGTGTGCTTTATCAATTCTGTCAGGGGGAAAATGCAATCCATGGCTGGCTGGGCCCTGCCCTGCTCTACAGTGTGTCTTATCCTTTTGTCACCTCCCTCTATTCATTTCCTCACTCGGAGCTGCTGGGATTATGAAGAGAAACGGTGCTCCTCAAGACGTGACACAGTCGCTCATGTGTGTGTGAGCAAAGATTAACATGAGGATGGGAAGGTGACGGACTGACACACACATTACAAGGACTTATACAAAGCAGACACGTGCACACAAATGCAAGTCCACTATGCAGACAAGAGAAGACTGTTTCCACCGCGATACACTGACCATGCGCTTTTCTTCTATCCAGCTGTGTGCATGCAATTACATGTGGATGTTTTTCCATCTGGTCCTCCCCACTGCTCCACCCAGAGTGAGCAGTAAGTCAGAAGATTTCCATCTCTGGCAAATGAATATTTATGAAATCACAGCTTACTGCTCATGATGCGTCTCCTCTCAATCCCTTCCATCATATTCTTGCAGCATTTATCAGCCGCTAAGATCGTTCATAAACACCACTGCATGCTGGCCTTTTAGCAAAGTAAAGTTCAGAGCAGCTTAAGTAATAGTTCATTATTAACTGGGGACATCTGACTAACAGCTACTGCTTAAAGTGAGGAGCTGCTTATTTACCAACCATAAATGAAACAAGGAGCTAACAAGAAGATAAATCAAATCAAAGGGGAATGCACGAGTAAAGCAGCTAAGTAAAGCAGCTACTGTATGTACAAGAGAAAGTATGTCCGGATAACGGCATGAAGTGATTTGGTGCTGCCGTTTCAGTGATGACGCATCACAAAAACAAATGGCTTGAGGTTAAGGGGATGCGTGCGTGCCTTAAAACAAATTAGTATAAGAAGCATTAACGGGAACATTTTATATGTAATACTCTATTTGCCATTAGACAGTGATTCTCACCTTTTTGCCCCTTTGAAGCCCCAATTTCTATCTCTGATTAGCCGAAACACTACAGTGAAGCCAAACACTAATTAACCAAACAGACAAATGTCCCTCAGGTCTGCCGTAGACTCTAAAATTCTTATTATAGTCCTCTTCACAAGTCTAATTTTGACATCTTTAGAGCGAGCAAATGCTTGAGGCATCTGAGAATGTCCACCAAAGGGGGTCATTGCACCCAGGTCGTCCTGAGACACTCCATTTGCGTCTTGATTCCAGTCTGTACTTACATCTGGATACTCTTTGACAGGCACAAACAGTTTTTCCTGCAGGTGAACGATGGGTCCGAGTGGTTCAGGCAGCTCCAGCGGGTGTCTGTCCACAAGGCCATTCACTGTGTCACTGTACATGTCTTTGCGCACTCTGTTGATCTCTGAAACAAAGGGAAACATGAAAATTGGGATTAGCACCTCCACAAAAACAAACAGTATCCTTTTAAAATCTCCCGGTTGAAATAAATCACTGTCAAATTGATTTTGACTTGTGGGTAAGAGCCTAATGTCGCATAGAAATCTTTGAGGAAAACAAAGATTCAAACTTTAATTTATCAATTGCCTTGAGTAATGTTGGGTTTTTTTTGCAGGAAAACAACAATGTAACTTTGTTTTGGAACAGACTAACACGCTTCATTATCATGGGCCATGAGCAGAAAACTGTACGAGGACAGATGGCTCTCAATACCTGCAAGAAGCAGCTTTATTTCCACCAAACAGCTCAGAATAAAACGGTGAATCAGTGCTTGTGAGCATGTTATTTTATATGCCGGAGACAAAAGTTAAGCGCTGCATTATTAACGGGTTAAGGCCACCGTCTTTTCTCTCTCCCTCCCCTGTGGCTGTTCTCGCCAACAGAGCAGCCTGTGCGAGCGGCTGAGCATGAGACCAGACGCGGAGAATCGCTGAAGCTTGGGTATATACCGCCTTCAGATCTGATCCCTCTGTCAAATGAAACTAATGGACCTCTCTTTTGCTCACACACGATGACTACGGAGACTTCGCTTCCAATCCTTTCATATGGGCATGTATCTGGGTTTCATTTATTTATATTTATTTATTTCTTTATCGGGACGGCTGCATCAAAGTCGAGATGTCAAGTATAAAACCCAACATTCCGTCTGCACTCCCCTCACCCACCCCCAGCTTCACGTCATGTGAAACTCATAAATCCATATGTCACAGGAAATGCTTGAAGGAATGAAAAAGCATTCATGCATGCAACCCAAACGGTATGTCCATTCGTGTCAGCTTGTCACAGTTAAGATGGCGATGGACGGCTGCTGACGGTAACACCGGCCGGAAAAAAGGACACACTACTTGGATGTCACTTCTGCTTCAATCATCGCCATCACTCGCCCCATCAAAGCAACATTTCCCAAAAAGGTATTGGAGGAATTTGTGTTCATGCACCATCTATCATATATATATTTTTTTTTACATGAAACTTTTAAGCAGCTGGAACAAAAAAAAAAAAAAAAAAGCAGAGCTGGTGAGGTTTTCAAGAAAGATGTGAGTGGGTGTGAAAAGGGGGCGGGTGTTTGACACTATTTCCATCTCTCATGTGGGAGCTCTAAATTAAACTCCAGCTGGGGAACCTGACACTCAGCTCTGGGTGTCCTTTGTGAGGCATGCCTGACCTCCAAATCATACTCTTATGGTAATGCAAAACAGCGAAGGTGGATTTAGCTTACACATTCAAGCTGTAGTATAGTTGTCCAAGTGAGTTGTGTGATTTAAGTTTCAACTATCCAGCAGCCAAAACAGTAACACCAAGACCATGTTGACCAGAAGGTGCAGCTGTGGAATTAGCTGGGTTTTTGTTTTTTCCTCACAGAATCACAGGGAGTTTCTGGATCTCATCAATGACAGACTGAGCCTGGAACACCAATAAGGTAACAGTCAATGACAGCTGAACATCTGGGCTGCAGCTGCTTGGACATAATCTCTTGACATTTCTGACTGTGGAAATACCCCGAACAATGCAAACAAGCCAGAGGACCCAACCCAGAGCAACTTCATCCCAAAACACATGATCTCAACACGACGCACTGTTCGGGATACTCCCAGTCCTCCTCAAAGATGAAGTCATCTACATGATATTCAGCCCAAAGACCGAACTGTTTGCATCAAGCTAGCTTATGACGTGGTCCCGTCAGAATTGTTGAAAAATAAGTATTATAATGAATGTGTTGCCATAACGAAATCTTTTGCAAACACAAAAACACTATTCAACATGCAAGATCAAAATTTTTAATAGTAGTAGCAATGGGTCTGAACCAAGTGCAGCACAGTGAGTTTACATTATTTGTGCGACATTCCTACAGATATACAGAAAAGCTGGTTTACATGAGGTTTCTCATTTTACATGTCATATGCATGTTATTTTATATTCTGAGCTCGAACAACATTTGACAATGAAACTAAGCAAAAAATCTCTCCGGTTTTTTACTTGTGTGTTGTCTGCATTTTTTTTTTTTAATTATCACTTTAGCAAAAAACAGAAGGTGTACCAGCAAAGTATTCATTTGATAAATTGTTAATATTTGATACACCATGCAACTGTAGCACCTTGTGCCACGTAAACTGTGTGGTAAACCCACAAATGACATGTAACAAAGATATAATACTCTCTTGTTTAAAATATCTAAGTTAACAGAAGAAAGAAAAAAAAACGACTGCATACTAGGCTCTATAGATTCAAGACTATCTGTTCTTCTCATGAGAAAGAACAAAAAGTGAGGTATTCACTTGTGACATTGCAATCCAACAACCAGCTGCAGCGCCCACCGCCCCCCCCACCTCCCCCTCTATTTCCTCTTGCTGAAATGCCACATTAACATAAGGGGGCCGTGCTGGGCCATCAATGGAGACGTGCGGCATTTGACAACCTCTAATTTCAGTGCGGCAACTCTTTTCTGAAACGTTGCGCTCACCTAAAAATTACCCCCTGCTTTGCACCGACGACAAAATCATTTGTCTGGCTGTCCACCCCGGCAGAAAAAGGCTGCGTGCACATGTACGCGCGTGCCCGCTTCTGGGAATTACTATCTTCGGAGGAGGCGGGAGAGTGTCACCACCTTTAAAAAGGAACCGTATCAAAACGTCCAAAAAAAACCCAAAAAACAATGAAAAGCCATTAAAAGAGATCCATAATCAAAAGAGAATTTTTTTCTTGAACTGTGGCATTGCAATGTAAAAAATGATTTAATGCCACACTTGCACAGTAAGCCCTGTCGGCCCTGTTCAGCCATCTATCAGCTCAGTGCGTCAAGAGTGTCAGGCACAACGCGACTCAACACCATGCTCTCTGTCAGGGTACACACACCTGCGTTGGACTGTCATGAACACACACACACTTAGCAGAAATATTCAAGGCTTTGGATAACTTTTTTTAAAGCAGACGTGTTAGGAAGAAGCAGAAATCGACCTTGAGAGTAGTTGGAGGGCACAGATGAGACAAAGACGTGAAAAAAAAAGAGAGAATTATAACCACAGTGCTGAGCAAGCAAGAGTGCAACTGTGTTCCTCTTGACTCGTGCTGCTCTCTTCTGCCTTGATGTCAGCCAAGACGTATTCCATTCCATCCTTTTTCTCCATTTGTGCCCTTCATTCTCAAATCTGCATAAAAACAGGCTGCGGCTGCACATCCATCTGCCTTTTGTCACAGAGGAGACGACTTCTCGTCTTGTCTGTGATCCTGGTTGTTGGGAGAGAGGCGAGCGCGCAGAGGGGATGATGTGGGAGAGGGGGGTGGCAGGTAGAGGGGTTAGTGAGGCAGTGGACTGAGGAATATGGGAGAGGAAATGTCTGCAAGATGAGAGCCAGAAATCAAAGCCTGGTGGGCGGATAATAAGTGGAAAAGTTTAGCTTTGACCTTGGGGGGGGGAAATAAAGTGAACAGGAACACTTTTTTTTTGGGGGGGGGGGTCTTTCTATCGCCTCACAATCTGTCCAGTGGGCCGCTGCTGGGTCATTTGTCAGGTGGCTCAACTATTCTGCAAAGAAACTGTAATGATATCTTTTAGGTCTCTGCGATGACAGTTCAGCCTTCGGCAAGCGAGATGATCAAACTCCATCTGTTGAGCAGGACTGCGAGATCCTGCCAGAAGCTCTCAGAAAAACTGGCAGGTTAACCGTAAGTTAATTTACCAGGGTGCCTTGACATTGGCGCCACGATGGCGGGAAAGAAGGCATTTCAAGGAAAACAAATATTTCAACAAAACACACCCATGAACAAGATTTCAAGCAATTAAAAGCCTCAAGTATATTTTGGTGTAATCTAAATGCCAGCAAATTGAGCATGTCTAAATCCTTCACATTGCAATTACCATTTTACAAATAACCAACATGAAATGTGCAGATATTGTGTAATAAAGCCCAAAAACCGTACGACTGACAAATAATCTGTGCAAGCCCGTCACCCGCATGGCTCTGCGGTGGCTTTAGAGTATGCCCCTTGGGAAAGTGGCGTTCAAAAAGCACGGTGTGGAGCAAGAGGTCACTTTTCCGACTGTACCAAAAGCATTACCCCTTCACAGCACAGGGCCTAAGCTTGAGAATCACGTGCATAGTGGAGAAAAACAAATCCGGTAAGCGCGTCAATTCATTTGAGTGTGCAATATTGTTGGCCAATCGCAGCAGGCCACTGTGAACAAACCAACATGGGGTTGGGAAGCCTTTCATGCATTTACACAGTCTGATGCCAAATACATTTAGAAGCAGCACAAAAAAAAAACAACAACAAAAAAACAGGCAAACAGTTCAGGGGAGCTTGAGATGGAGGGAGAAAAGGCACAGAAGAAAAGAATAAATAGCTTTGCGTCATGTGATCTGAATTTAAACAACATAAGGAGAAACTTGGGCAGGGGAGATCACAGTCAAGGTAAAAGAACGAGGGGAAAAATGAAAAGACTGGGTGGGAGGCATTGTAGAACTTAAACCAATGGAGACTCCAGAAGGAGGCACTATAATCAGATTTAAGACAGGTGAACATCTTTCAGTGAGATCTGCTCCATAAGAGAATGGGAGCAAGTCCATTAAGAGCCCAAAAATAGATATGCTCCATAACTGCTTTGTCCTCACTCTGGAGCTCACAGCAAAACGTCTCCCGACCATGCAAGGCACGTCTGTCCACACAAGCAATGTGTGCGCGACTGTGAGCCATAGAGAACGGAGGGGACAAAGAGAGGGGGAGAAAGGGCAGGCAAAAGAAATATAATGGGCGAGTAATCAGTGTGATCAGCTTCGCCAGAGTAAAGCTGCTTTAGATGCCGTGTGATGCCCGGTATTAAGCTGATAATATCTGGCACCTGAAACAGATTGAACCCAACACCAATTAATCTTCAAGCCAAAGTGATCAAATGTTGGGTGCTGCAGAAACTGAACAAGTGCTTCCAGTTTATGGTGATTCAAGATTTAAAAATTTTTTTTTTTTTTTGCAAAACCCTTTCATCTATACCTGCTTTTCATGTGCACGTATGCTCTATTCATGATTTAAAAAGGCAAAGAGCAGACGGCCTGGGAGATGAGATAAATATAGCCATAAAAATGTGGTGTGCCGCAAAAAAAAAAAAACTACAGCAATCACGGATAGACCCAAATGTACCAGTGCTGAGTGAAACAAGGCTCAGGCGACAAACAAGCCTTTTCACTTTAAAGCTCTGCACTTTAGCAATCACAAAGCCTGGGTACCCGTTGCAGGCGGAAGGATTTGGGCGTTTAATGCATTCCTGCCCTTTATTCACAGCACAGACGACTTTATTCAAGACGACACTCCACTTCAACAGTTTAGGGGTTTGGCAGGCCAAGCATATGAAAGACGGGCGGGTTCTTTTAAAGCAGGGAGCACAAGTATAGCGAGCATCGGTGGGGGTGACTGAGCCATGAAAACGTATGCATTTCTGGGCCTTATCATCAACTCACAGCTGTCTCTCTCGCCCGCTCCCTTTTTGTGATGGGCAAAAACTTTCCTTATGCTTCTGTCTTATTTTTACTTCCCGATTGTTGATTTATGGACACAATCCTTTGATGTTTATGCATTAAGTCCGAGCTGCACACAACACCATCAGTCCAGTTAAAATTGGACTGTGTACTACTTCATTTGTGCCAGAAAAAATAAAAAAAGTCAGCTTCAGTATCGATATATCCTCGTCTAAGAGCTTGCATTGGAGAATACGGACATCAATAGGCTTAAACTACAACATTATGTTGCTCTGTGCTCAGTATTTGACTTTAGCTTAAAATCACCAGATTCCAGATGGCAAACAGAGGAGGCTTGCAGCATCTCATGTGTTAATCACAAACTACATGTGCACATGTAGTACTTAAATGAACCAAGATGCAAAGCAGACAGAACATACTGTACCAAAGAAATCCTGTCTCATGCAAGACACTAGTTTCAGAGCAAATAAACCAACACTGAAATATCCGACAGCTGGAGATTAACACTTTAATTCAATAAAAGCAACTGTGTGGCAGCGCATACGGCCACATCAAATGCAATAACTAGTTTTACAAAAGCAAGTGTGTCTATCACGCAGGAGTCTAAAACACACCGGGGTGCAAGTCATTCCCCCAATGCCATCCTTTAATAAAGAGAAGGCAATAACCAACCACACACAAGGGCTCCAGAATGAGATTGTGTAACCGTACACAATACCAAAAAACACTGACTGCAATCTCCCATGATGATGTTCATTCACATTCAAATAGTTTTGTAATTAAGCTGAAGCAGAAAGGAGCATTTTAGTCCCGGGCTCAATCTTTCTAGGATATTCATGTATATCTATAGATTTTGATGTCGAGATTTCCCTGCTGACAGGCAACAGCAACTACATAAATGGGTGATTTAATACAAAAACAATTGTGAATCTAGAAAAATGTGTTTGAGAAGCGCAGATCGTTGAAGAACTGTACGAGCTCGGGCTTAACTTGTGACACGGAATATTTGGGAAACTATTAGCCGGGCCACACCGCTCCAACTCACATGTATTAAATGTGGCTCCGGTTTGTGATCATTTTGAAAGAAACCTGGCTGCCTTTCTCACTACGCACGTCAGTGGTAAAATTCCAGCGAGTCCAGCGAAAACGTACATCTCGGTCGTATTTTGTGGGGACTGATCCTCACAGTTGCTTAACCCTGACACGTTGTGGATAGCAGCGCCGACCCCCACAGGCTGAGGGGTCTAAATGGCTCTCGACAAGAAATGACGATGCGGTTTGCAGCCGGAGGGAGAGATTTATATTGTGTGTCAGGGATTTTCCGGAGGCAGGCTCGGTAAAAAAAAAAAAGCTCCAGCGTCAGGTCTTTAAGTAGATAGGCCAGTAAATAAACGACTAGCATAACAAGGTTTTTGTATTGTGTCCTCCTGGAGCCAGGCGGGGGGGGGGGGGTAAATAAAAAGAGAGAAGCAATGAAATACAGAAAACATTCACAAACACATAAGCCTACCCGTCACACAGGTAAGCAGCAAATCAAGACACATAGGAGCTACTCTTTCACCCAAACTGGGGATGAATGGGCGACACACACTTCCCCGAAATATGCTTACGAGTGCTGGAGCAGCACAATCTCTGTCTGAGGTGTACACTATAGCACAGAAACAGCAGAAAGTGTATAAATCTTTGGCATGAGTGGAAAAATCCAAGTTCCTAGCCAACTACCTAACGCAGTTATGTCCAAACTCCGTCCTCGAGGGACCCTGTCCTGCATGTTTTAGGTCTGTCCCTGCTTCAGCATACCTGAATCTAATGATGATGTCATCACCAAGGTTGTGAAAAAGCCCAATAACAAGCGTTATTGCATCCACATTCACACATTTTGAGCTACAGAACAGCCGATGCTCCGGTGCAAATGTAAGTACATACAACATATACAAAAACAAACATCCAACCAAACATTAAAAGAACACCCACACACACATGCGCTAATGAGCCGGTGTGTTTGTAGGCAAGGCTCCCCTGAGAGAGTGAACCCACAGAAATAACACTCCACACAGAAGGAGGAGGGGAAACCGCCTCAGAGAAAAATCTGCTAAACAAATACAGCAGGAAATAAGGAGGAAATCACGCTGCATCTCTCCTCGAGCTTGCCTCGCTAGCCACTGCTTCATATTCAATCTGGTGGCACAGAGACGGCTTAAAAACCCAAATTACAGAAACACACAGCTGCTCTGCATTACACTACACGTCAGCCTCCATTACTGCTTCAGTTGTTTGGTGGTGATGACCGAGCAGGAGGAAAGCTGCATCTTGTAAAAGGTGAACCTGTTAGAAAAATACTCCTTTCCTAGCTTTAATGATGGAACGAGTTCCCATTAGGCATCACATCTAGTGAATTAAACAGTGTGCACACAGCAGTGTTGATGGGAGGGTATCCCCCCCCTCTGATGAATTAATTTTACAGCAGGGGGGGATACAATTACCTACACTGCATATTGATTATTGCTACTTCATGAGAAAACCAGACAAAAAAACAAAACAAAAGCTAAATAATTAGCAAAAATCTCTAAGGCCCTGTTTGCACAACTTTTACAAGTGAAAACTAAACTGTTTCATTGCGTTTGGATTGGCTATTCCTACAAATGTAGGAAGAACACTGGCGACTATTGGTCTGAAGCCTTGTAACAGTAAAACCAGTTATGGTTTCGCTTGTACTTATTTAAATTATACTGAAGGCAAAAAGGCTTTCTTTAAAAGAATTGGGCATACATGGAAAACATCCAACAACAAAAAAAAAAGCTAAACAATATGCATTGTGAAATCAAAAGTCTATAATTATGAATCTACATTTGGTTTTCAGGTTATTTTCATTGCAAAAGTTTTAAGTTTTGTTTTGCTCAAATCATTGACAAACTGAAGGCAGGAAGTGAATCCCACAGTGGATCAGACGCATCGCTATATTCCAGATTTCGTGAAAAAAAAAAAAATCCACAAGTCTGCCGTCACTATTTACTAACCTCTCATAATTCTGGCTGAAGCCCTTGTGAATATGCAGGCTAAAGTCAGAGTGTGTAGGTGTGGTGATGGCCAAGAACAACAATCAGCAAAGCCATTAATCATAACCAATGGCAAATGCAATGTTTTCTGGGGCCGTCAGTGTGACTGCATGTGGGAAGGGGGAAGAAGTGCCAGGCTGAATGTGGCTTTAGGTGGATGCTGGCAGCAATGATGACGGTGCGCTATAAAAATGTGTCATAGCACGTTAGTTTGGTGATTAAACAAAGCAAACAGACAAACGAGGGACGGGGCGAAGGAGAGGCAGAGCTGACGGGGGTGGAAAAGAAGCCGAAACAGACTGGGGGGGGAACAAACGGGGACCGAGGAGTGAAATGCAGTGCCGAACACACGTTTGGATGCTCATTATCCTTATCTATTATGTAACATCGTCAGGCAGGTCCGTGATTGGTCCAAAAATCTATGCAGCGTGTTCCCCGAGTCAAAAGAGGCTGTTTTCACTAAGAGGAAGAACAGAAAGCCCTGCAACATATGGTATTGCCCAAAGAGAAAACAACCACGATCGCCTGAAGTCAGGGAAGAGCTGCTCTCCAAGAGGCATGGCCTGCCAAATGCTCAGAAAAACACAAGCATGCTCAGGAGGGCGTTTCAAAGAAAACCCTTGATTGTACACATTATGGGTTACATTAGGTTTGCCTTCTGCCTACTAAATGAACTGAAGAGAATTAAATATAATTCTTAAGTTTGGGTACTGTAAACACAGGCTGGGATTGCGTTTGATTCAGCTCCACCAAACAGCAAAAACGTGGAAACAAAAGTTGCAATGTTTATTCAAGCTGTAACTGTCACTTAACAACTCCTACACCACCAGCGATGGATAAACAGGTGCAGTGATTGTCCCACAAAAAAGAAAAGAAAGAGGGGGAAAAAAAGGCTCTAAAGTAAGCCGAAATGACTGAGACTGAAGAGGGAGAGTGAGTGCCAGTTGAGTTCGATAATCAGTGAGGCAGAATCATCAAAAAACTGTCATGCGTCCAAGAAACACGGTGTCATGCGATGGGCTGTGATAGCAGCTCAACCAAGTGTTTAAAAAGAAGAAGAAGAAAAAAGGATTCGAACATAAATAGCAATAACATCCCAAATCCAGCAGCTTCCAAAAGAGTCTGAAAAATCAAGTGATAACATTCATGTTACTGAAGCTGCATTTACACTTCATCTAGTGATCACTTTACATCTGTGAGACTGCAGTGTGTTAAAACACTCGTTTGTATTACTTTGCTATGCTGTCATGCATAATTTTAGATACACAACAATTTACCTGCCAGTCATGCCAATATGGACATTCCCATTGTGAACAGAAAAACACCACCGTGCTGAACACAGTGGAGTAGGATATACCTTACTCTTTGTATTTCCTCAGATGGAATCATAACAAAAAGAGAATACAACGAATTGGAAGGGAGCGTGAGGTAAAATGTGATAAAAAGTTACAACAACATAATAGCCTGTGATACCACAACGCTCGTTGGCATTCATACCGAATCTGATTATTTACACACACAAAAAGTCTCTATTACTTAATAGCCTAACTTGAACATACAGGGACACAAAAATGGGAGTCAAAACTGATGATCACTATCAATCATGAGATCTGGCAGCCCACAACCGCTCAGACTTTAAAACAATACTAATTTATAAATTCTTAGTTCGGTCTGCTTGTGATTTGCTTCCGTCCCAGCGATCATTTAGCACCAGAGAGACCACACTTTGATCAGAATGGGAGGGGTACCAATGAACTCGCTCTACAGAGTACAAGAAACGTGTCGTCTTGTTTTATAAAAACATGTTTTCATAGTATTCTTTCATATTGGGTTAAAAGAAAGTGGGTTAATCATTGCCATGATGCCTAAAAAGAGCTGGGGCATTAATCTGTGCTCCCCCACATACACCATTTTACTCTCCCAACCCCCAGCTTAAAAGTGAAATGAGTGTTGCAGACAGTATCTGCAGAGCTATTAGGACCTCCATCTAAAATTAGAAAAAGGGATCATCACATTTGATGATGTGGAACTGCTTTATGGGGCTGTCTGTCGGTGTGTGTGTGTGTGTGTGTGTGTGTGTGTGTGTGTGTGTGTGTGTGTGTGTGTGTGTGTGTGTGTGTGTGTGTGTGGGGGGGGGGGGGCGGCGGCACGGGGGGCTGCTAGCTCAATGAGCCATAGGAGTGCCAGTTTTGTGCACTCGGTGGGGTCTGCTGTAGAGAGTGAGGTGAAGCCGACGGGGTGGGCCAGCTCAATACTCAACCATAATGGTTTATTCCTAATGGCTGCCGCGAGGGGCCAAAGTTCATTACTCACTGTGTGGGGGGTGTTTTTTTTTTTTTTTTTTTTTTTTTTTAACTTGTACGTGCATGCACAATATCAGATTTACACATGAGGGAAGCACCCTGAGGCGAATGAATAAGGTGGGAAGCTTCAGAAACAGTTTACTCTCCTTCATACACTCACACACACACAGAAACAATTCCCAGAGAGGAAGCACCAGGGACTGCGAGTGTAGTAGTTAACGGCAAGCTAAAAGCTCTTTCGCATATTATTCCTAATTATTCCATGATTGTGAAAAAATGACTTTTTTCTGCTAATACATCCTCTCTCCTCGGTTCACCTTTTTAAAGTAGCCCAATGCGCCAGCTAAGCTGAAAAAGCCAACCTCATGCACACAAATGCAGACTCAGGCTCCCTCTAAAAAAAAAAAAAAAAAACGCCAGCAAAGATAGGCGATTTTACTGCTGCTTTTGCCATCTGAACGGGGCTGCGATATGTAGCGTTAAATTGGAACCCACAGCAATAGTCATTTAACAGGCCGGCTTTAAAAGAGAAGCCTCATGAACTGAAAATGGTTTCACAAATTTGAGAGGATATACTTGGTCAAAGAGAGAGAAACGACTTCAAACTGAGGAACAATACGTGGCGAGATCGTACCCGACCTCCTTCCATTAGACAGTGCCAGTACACACTCCATGTGAGGCATCCTGCATCCAACAAAGTGACTACAACAGGTGTCAATATGGATTCACCGATCCAGGTTTTTTCACTTCCGATCCAATCCCGATATCCGAATTTGGACATCTGCCAATACCGATATCATTCCGATGCCACAGCTCTGTTCGCTTTAATATTATCATTAATAATGATAAGTGCACGACAAAGTGCAAAACAGAAAGATGGAAAAGAAAGAAAAAAAAGATTGTTGGTTTTTCTTTAAGGTAACGGCTTTCTCATTCTGGTGAAATGAGACCAACGTGAGCACTAAACAACCCTCGTCGCACTCTGCTTTAGCCCATTTTACTATATCTGAGTGTTATTTAACATAAACATCCATGGAGTAACAGATCGCTGTAGATCTATGGATGTGAAGGTTGCAATAATTGATTACAGTAATACACACCCACACACATCTAAAGTCCATACAATTAATCCGATCAAATATATCAAATATGATCATAGTGGGGTTTTTCTCTGCGTTTATCAGAGAAACTAATTTCTCAATCAGCAAACTGTGTACTTTGATTTTGTCATAACACCTTTCTATACACCGGCGACAGCGGCACCAGGAAACAGCCATGTTATTCCCTCAGGCCCCACACATACCTTACAAACAAGCCTTCACACTTGCAGACACAAACATCCTACAACAATGCAAAGGATGCCATGCCAAATGAAGCACAGGATGCAAGCTTTGAGGTCAACTTGATGTGAGAAAATGAGATAAGAGGAGGGAAGAATAGCAGGATGAAGAGTCAGGAAGCATGGTTATAGGATGTGTGTGTCTCTGTGTCAGTCCTTGGCACTATTTTAAGGAGACTTTTCCAGTGAAACGACGTCCCCTGGCCTTTGTCTTGAGGGGTATCCTTTTCCTTTGTCCACTACCTGCGAGGACTTAAGAAAAGTGACATATCTTGTCAGGGGCCAGAGTGACTCTTGAAGCAGAGGCGCCGATGTACGGCAGACAGCAAGGCAGAATAACCACAAAACTTAAAATACCAGCCCACCACTCAGAGGATGTACAAATGCTCGCCACTCTGTGGTTCTTAAATACATTTCTCCAGTGTGTGCACGCAGCTGTCCCCTCTGTCATGCAACAATGGCAGGAAAGGTCCAGCTGTCAGAAGAGGAAACGAGAGAGGACGAGGCTGGAAGGAAAGGCTCCGACTGTCAATGTGACTGGAGAAGATAACATGCACTGTGCTTCCTGTTCCCACCCCCTGTAACTAAGGAGACCATAGTGCACACGGCCAATAGTAAAGGATGGTGGGAAAGAGGGAGGATAATTTGTCAGACTCCATACACTCGTGTTTAAAAAGGTACGGCTACACGTCTATGTGATTCGATCTTTATATTCACTCCCTGAAGGGAGCCTGCATTCATACAGTAAATGGTTAAGGAGGAGGGTGTGTTACATTTAGAGGATCATTTACAAACACAAACAAATCATGCGAGAGAGAACGGATAAGACAAAAGCTCCTTTTTAACTGAGCATCCTGGCTAAATCCTTACATCAACTCTGAGCACTGGTTTTTTGGCAAAGAACAGATGGGAGCAGCAGAAGCCTGCCACAAGTGCATAATTGAAAATGTCAACAAATAAAAAAGTCTCATTTATTCTACGTTTGGTAGATGGATGAGTGACGAGGTTTCTCTATGATAGATACTGATGCCACACAACAGTGACAGAAGAAAGTACGGGTTGACTGCCTCTTAAGTTTATTTTACGGTCTATGAATTAGCACCACTTTCTGCAAAATTTTTGTTTCTTTATCCGTCTGCGGGGGGAAATTGAAGCGCAACAATGACCTGTAGCAAGAGAAGCATGAAAGAGTTTTGTTACTTAGAGAAAACTGGTTAAATACAAAGAGGCAATAAATGGAAACACATCTGAGAAGGTATGCAGAGTAACATCTGTCTGCCCAGCAGGAGTAACATGACCACTATTCTGGAATCTTAAATACTGTTACTCAGAATAGCACTTTCACGATGAAAAAAAATAAATAAATCAAACAACTCAAAGCCATGCAGATAGACAATTTGCCTCAAATGGTCGATTAACCAAGTGTTTAAATGTTTGCTTTGCCTAAAAGATGGATTTTTAAATGGTGTCTTGTTTCAACAAGCAGCCCACACCTAATGATATTTGGTTTATTATCACATAGGACCAAACAGAAACAGAACATATTTATCCTTATTAAGCAGGAGATAATATTAGCTTGAAAATGGGGGGAAAAATAGCCTCAAAAATATTCAATTAAAAGTGCAATTAATTAACTTATCATAGCAGCTTGGGATACAATCCAATTAGACAGCCTGCATTAACTCCTGCCGTTATGAATATTGTGTTGTCAGTCTGAATCACACTGCTGGAAATAAAGCTAAGTATCTCATGATTTTAAACTGAAACACCTTTCAGAAAAATGTAAAATAATTTGACAGGATGTCAAAACTAAACTTGAGTCAGGTAAGTTGACACAGTGATTCAGTGGAATCACAAGACTGAGGACTGAGCCAGAAACCGCGAACACACTGGCATGCAAGTCACCAGTTGATACCTGATCTGCAAGACTGATGCTCCGAAACTCTCCAGCTGGTGTTTTGATCAGATTTTTGTTTGGTTTTTCTAGCCAAGGAAAACCTGCTGTTGTTTTACCTGTGTTCAGCAGTCAATACATTGAAGTAACTTTGCAGTTGCGACGCCGAATCTGAGCATGACGTCTACTGACGCGGCGCTCTGAACACGGGGAAGCAGACAGGTTACATCACAAAGTGTGCGTATTAGTCCGTCTGTGTTAGCTTGTTTCTTCCCCCCCGGCGCAGGGCCTGCTGGGACTTGTAGCGACCATCTTAAGTTCCAGTCCAACAGCCACTCAGTCGCTGTCCCCGGGTGTGACAACACACAGACTTGCATCGCAGCTGCTGTTGTGTTCTTTGTGCATACTCTTCATTGTCTGCACAGCCTGACGGGCCTTTTTTTTTTTTTTCCCTCCAGGATCTGAATCTTACCACTTCAAACGCCTACTCTTGTACAATACAAATTAGACAAGTGAAAAGAAAAAAAAAAAAAAGTGCTAAATAACTGGGTAGATATGCATGGTCCTCTGCCAGAACTTTGATTATTCTGTGCCAAGTATTCAGGGACGGACTGCAAGTGATAGGCAGCCAAAAGTCAAACTGGATGGAGAACATGCAAGCGTCATTTAAAGACAAAAGAAAATTATCCTGGGTGCACTTCCACATAAGATTGTTAATCTTGAAGGACATACACAAAGGAAATGAATAGGAACAGACTTCTTGACCTCCTTTATCCGAAGATCATAAGACGGTGCGTCTCTGTTTTGTCTGCTTGTCTGGTGCTGGAGATCATTGGTTTGATCTGTTTTGTCTGCCAGCCCATAATGAACCACGAGCATTTAAAAAAACAAACACGTTGAAGGTGCCATAACAACTAGGTCAGTGTCATAATGGGAGGAAATGGAGAGAAGATGAGGGGGAAAAAGAAGCTGACTCAACTGTCATTAACAAAGCTTCCACTATGCTTAAGCCTTTAAACATCGATCTCCCTCAAAGCGTCCGGGTGTGAGGGCTTAACAAATCTGCAAGCGCATATACATGCGAACAATTACAGCCGGCGGGTGCAGTCATGTTGTTCCCCACCGACTGACGCGCCGGCCTGGCAGTGAGTGAACGCAGAGCCGAGAGCGGACTGGGTTGCCGAGCGCAGACAGCCAGAGCTGGGCTGATGCAAACCGACAGACCACGTTGCAGGCCTTTAATGTCACAACTGGTCCTCACATGAAAGAGGCGATGTAGCCCCAAGGCTGGATTTTCGCCACACATAGTCGCACACGACGAGCGAAGGAGGCTACGAGAGAGAGAGAGAGAGAGAGAGAGAGAAAAACAAATGGAAGCGGAGAGCGGACGGAGACATAAATCTGAAGAAACAGGAGATGAGACGGGGAAACAAGAGAGGCAGAGGGAAAAGAGTGTGATGGGAGCTACAGAGTCATTCTGCTAAAATAAATAGGTATAAAGACAAAGCCAGGAAAAATGAGTCATTCCCTCGGGAGAACAGGCAGCGATTTTTCTCCAGTGGAAAACACTACGACACCATACCTCATCCAGCGTGCACTACATTATCAAAATATAAAATGAACAGATGAGTGGGATGCACGTACGTGTTAAAAACAGAAAGGAGGAGATCAGAGAAAACTGCACGTCGATGAGAGCATATGAGGCGCAGACCGAGCAGGCTTTCACATCGTGGTGAGGGAGGAGGAGAGCAGAGATAGCGCCGAGGTCTGGTTCATCCAAAGTGTCAGACACTCAATAAAAATAAGGTTGCAGGGAGAACTCCCATCACAAACAGCCTAAACTCACGTCAGACAAACACTCCTGGAAAGCAGAGCCGAGGAGAGGGGAAGCCAGGGCAGAGCAGTGGGCTGAAAGACAAGGATTAGAGGGGACAGACAGAAGCAAGTCCATCTCCTGGCAGGCTATTCTTCACCTTAAGGTGTCAACAGCAGCTGGCACCTTGGCACCTCGCTCAGGCCCACACCTGTCTCCCATGCTGTGCGTGCTGCCCCCCCCCCCCCCAGCAGCAATTCATGTGACTTTACCTTAAACACCATTTATGTTAAGAAACTAATGTGGTCTTCTGCCAATAGTCAGCACGAGACTGCCATCAGGCTGATGGCTTTTCGGGCTTTTTAAAACCTCCCCTCACAATTTGGCCGAGTCGGGTAAATAGGAATGGCATACAATTACTCGACGACGGCATTATGTAACCATCTTCAACTGAGACATTTCCATGTTCACTGTGTGGGACAGGAGCTTCTGTTACTGCTGTCATTTATCCAGAGACACCGTGATCCTGTGTGGTCTGAGAAGATAATGCTGTTCAAGATTTGCTTCCAGCATCAAGAAATTCTTGTATTTCAGCAGAATTTAAAACCATACATTAGTGTCAAAGTGCAGGGTTATGGCATCAAAGGGCTTTTAAATGCACACAATACCAGAGGAAAATGCTCAGAATGCATCACTCTTTTTCTGACTCTTTAACAAATCTCGATTAAAATGTTTGTTTCATCAACATAGAAATTAGTCGCAGGGAACATCCCTATCCCAAACACATAACTAATCCAAAAGTTAAAGGATTATAACAAAGTCGGGTCTCTGCGTCAGTGAGCTTGTCCCGACACGTCCTGGAAGAAATTATTTGCACCAGACAGACAGGGGCAGATGTAATCTCAGCCAGAACGACAATAACACAACACCATCTGAGTCTTTTACAGACAGCGATCCTAAATCACCACAAAAGTAAGATGTCAGGGGTTCTGCTCAAAGGCTGGAAGAGAAATGTCTAAAAAGGGGGCGAGTTGGTGACTTCATTTTAAAATCACTACTATAGCATAATTTCAATTAAATGTTGCGTAACCTCTTACAAAGTCCAACAATGATTGAAGTACAATTTGTGAGCTGAAGACGACATACATCAGCATCGCACTGCCCCAAACGTGGGGCATGGTCCGGGTTAGAGTCAAAATAAGTGATGTGGTTCAAGATATTGTGGAAGGAACAGAGCACAGCTTCTGATTCATCTTCAGAAGTTTGTTATCGGCAGTGTTCGGTGCATGTTATAGTAGTGTGATACCGTAACCACATCTGTCTGTAAACTACAGAGGCTGTGAAATCAAGCTATCACATTAGAGTTATAATTAAACGATTATGGAATCATCTGTTTTTCTCAGCCGTTTTTATGAACCTGCAGGAGGAGTGAACGAAGCCTTTTGTACACCCATAGTGCACATTAATGCAACAGCTGTCAATACTCTGGGCACAACTCCTGCAAGGCCGCGTGCGAGACGGAACAAAATGGCAGAGCAAGGGCGTCAAAAATGTGACGGCAGCTGAGCCGCGCGGCAACAATATTTTCTCTTTGGTGCCTTTTCGCTGCTTTTCTCCCCCCCACAAACTTAAACTTCTAAATCAGAATTTAACTTCATTAAAGAGCATTAAAAATGTGTTGTGTTTATCAGGAGAGGGGCTTTTGTTGATATGCCAGCATATGGAAGGTTTAACGGCTAAAAAACAGTGTTGACAGCAATTACGAAACAATGCTCCTCGGGAGATGTTGCGAATAAAAGACAATAAAGTGAGTAGAGTAACAAATTACTTTCCTCTGGGGGTAACTAAGTAAACAAATAAGCATAGCTTATTTTCAACATAAACATTTGCCAACAAACT
This sequence comes from Blennius ocellaris, assembly GCF_963422515.1. NCBI lineage: Eukaryota > Metazoa > Chordata > Actinopteri > Blenniiformes > Blenniidae > Blennius > Blennius ocellaris. The sequence goes on from NC_137666.1 coordinate 8,303,500, forward strand.
TTTTTTGAGGCTATAAACTGAAAAGACAACAAAACGGCATATGTATTGCTGGGCACCAGTGCTGGCATTTCTTCAGAACGGCTTTCACATCTCCCATTTTCAGGACGATCCGGAGCATGGTGTAGCAACGCAAATGTAAACTTAACATTCACACCCTTGAGCGAAAAATACTGCCGTTGTAGGATTGTAAATTGACTCCTCTTGGGTACGTGATGTGATTACACTTGGAGAAATAAAGCAGTGAGGAGCAAAACAGGATACTTCTGCCTCCATTGTCGTCGTCTCCCAATTCTTCTTCGGAGCTTCCCGTTTCCAGTCGGGAGCCACGTTAAAACTGGCGTTTCCCCAGATTAAGCTGAATGGTCGTGGTGACATCCACCAGTCGGTGCTGGGAACCACAGCAGCTACTTAAGGTGTTAAAGTGAACTGACCAACTGCAATTTCTTAAACTGACACCTTGACCAGCACCGACAGGTGTGAAAGCAACCTTTGATTTCCTCTGAGAATTGATGTGCAAATGTGCCACATCCCTCATAGTCTCAATGGAATTCTGCTCATGGGTGTATTTTTGATTTACATTGAAGTTGTGTTGGATTTTTCTTGCAAAATTGCAATTCATAGAGAAATGTACAGGAAGTAATCTTTGTAGAAACATTTCAGTGTTTTTTTTTTTAAATCAAAACAATACTTTGAAAATTGCTTCTCCTGTCAAACAAAAACATAAAAACATGCTGAAAGTTATCCAAGTTACAATCATTCAACTTTTAAACGCAACTGTCCTACGAGGTGCCTGGAGTTGCATAAAGCTTTTAAAAACTGTGCCGTGTACGGCTCTGTACAGATCCGATAAATAATCCAGTGACAGATAAACAGTGTAAAAATGCACCACATTGTTGTGGGTTGACAGTCGCCACTTGTGTGCATTTTTGAGCGTGAACTGGTCGGAATGACCCAGTGTGTGCGTCTGGCCCATTAAAAGCACAAAAAGCTATTGTGCATCATTTGCCGAGGGGGAGGAGGCGAGAGGCGAGGGGTGGCGTGTGGAGCCGAGTGGGGAGGGTCGGCGACCTTCCTCATAACCAAGCAGATGACCTCATTCACAGCACATAGGAATCCTCTGTCTCCCCCCGCTGTTCTTCATCACACTCGCCATCCTCTCATCGCTCTCGGCAGCATGGCTCGTCTTTTTTTTTTTTTTCCTCTCTCTCGGTGAACACAATCAATCAACTGAGAGAGACTTGTGCTCGTTTACCCTTTGCTATAGACGACACATTCTTCCCTGGCTCTGTGAGACGGTCTTTCCTGTGTCACATGCAGTGCGACTGAGAGTCTTTGTTTCATCAATTAAAACCTAATCATACAAAACCACCTATTGTTTCTGCTCGGTAATCTCGTCCCAACCATGGCACTGATAAGGACAGATAGACTTAAGCCTCACCGCAAACAGGCGAGCAGTGACAAACACTGAACAAACGTTTCAAGCACCGAACGGCTGTGCAAGTCAGACTTCATCCAACACTGCAACCGACAACCTGACATGGGCTGGATGTGTCACACGTATATGAAGTATGTTATTGCAAGCCATGTTTTACATCACAATCCAACACGGTGGAGTAGACAGCCGCTCTTCATTTAAAAAAAAAATAGACAGCATATGCCACTGAGCCATAGGGGGCTATTTAACAGCAACTAAGACATTAGGCGATTTCAGACCAGACTTTAGAGTTCAGAGTTCACACAACTTTATTGATCCCACATGACCAATGCCTTTTTAGCTTTCCATCTTATACACAAAGTCTGCACATAAATCCATAAAGTGAAAATGTCAAGGCATATATTTAAAGCATGCAAATGACAAACTAAATAGAATATCATGAGGTAATAATTAGGAAGAGGTGGGAGCAATAAGTCAGCCATAAAAATCATCTAAAATGGGTTTCGTTTGAGAGATGGTGTTTTATCGAGGACTTATTACCAACAGAGATTTCCCTGGTAGCTAAAAACAAATTTGTTTTACACCACCAATGGGTGCCCTAAAATGACGCAATATGACATAAGCAAGGTTGACCAATATGATTTTTATGTTTCCCCTTTGTACAGAGGTTATGCTGAATCTATCACAATGCGATAAAAAGTTGAGAGAAAAAAAAATAATGGACGATCCAGTTCTTTGCAGATTCTCTTGTTTTTTTGCAACTGCTGCCATCATTTAATCTCAGGTATCAGGCATCCTTCAATCACTGTCCTCCTCATCATCACAATCCTACTTGTAGAGAAGATTGATGAGGAAGGTACCTTACAAAAGTTCCTCCCAAACTGTAAAATGGTAACTCGAGAGAAAAACTAGAAACTTTCTAGTTGGGGAAAATACCTGTTCAGCATTAAAATTTTTTTAAAACATATGGATTACCGTGATTGTCATTTGTCTGAACCGGGCAAATCCACAACTAGACGCCATGAATTCAACCAATGCAAACAACAAAAGAGTTGAACAGGAAAGCAAATGGTTATGTGGATGACTGAGGCGAGTTGATATGATCAGCTTAATGTGTTATCCTATAATAAGCTCTCTTGCTGACATCCTAAACTCCCACACAAACAAAAGGCTTCACTGTGACTCCTGAAAACCTTGCAGCAAGGCAGCTCTGGGGACGTCCCCATTGTCATTATTTCACTTTCATACCTGATATGAGATCCATCCTGCCTTACGGTCTCAAAATAAACTTTCAAATAAAGTCTTTGGAGAAATGTTCAAATACTTAAGTCGTCAATGTGAAATATTCCATGGTCGGCAGCCCAACGTATACAAAACCAACGTGACGGACATCTTTCGAAAACATGTTCTGCCTTTAATAAGGAAAGCTGGTTTAACCGTGACTGTCCTCAGTAATGATGAGAAAATGAGAGACCAACACCAACCTGAAGCCTGAAATACACAAAACTTTTTGTTTTTCCTGACGGGGAAACCCTGAAATGTTTAATGCAGAAGAACCGAAAGATGTCAGTGTGTAAAAAAAAAAAAAATACATAAATAAATATATAAATGCTTCAAATCTGAGGATAAATAGCTGAGACAGGCAATGTTGGGAGTTGCCAGAGCCTCATATTGGATGTCAGAAAGCTCCTAGAGTCTCTACCTGCTGCCCTCGGGGAAGCTCGTGGCAGCAGATCCTGCTCCCGCCAGGCCTCAAGCAAACAATAAAGGCCTCTAAGGGACGGATAAATTATTCATCTCTGATTCATCGGCGTGCCAGCCATTGCTGAAGAAACTATGCGCAGGATGCAAACCACAGGTAGACCGATATACTCGGGTGTATTGGAGAGGACAGGAGCTAACGAACCCCTTCTAACTACAAGGTCTGGACTAGTTTCACAAGTAAACGCTTTGGTTACAAATACAGGAGGTACATGCGTCGTGAAACTTGGAGATTTTAGAAAACATTCCAGGTATTTGATTGTAGGAGCTTCTTATTAGCAGCCATAAACAAAAAAAATATTGTGAAAATCAAGACATGATAGTCACACTTGTAAGATGTTTTTTTATGTAAACTTGACCTTCCTGTGAGTCACATTGAAGCCGAGCTAATATGTACAATGAGAGTGTATGTGGGGAAAACAAACACCAGGCTGGAGGTTAAGTGCTCCGACTGTGCTCCTAGTGAAATTCCTGAGCTGGATGCCAACACTTGTTTGCCATTCTGCCACTGAAAGGAGAAAAAAAAAAAGTGAATACAGATCGGTGGGCGAGCGAGGGAGAGAGAAGAACAGAGCGAGCATTCAGCCCAATTTTTTTTCCTTCCATCTTTTTTTAATGATAAAAATGGAGAAGAAAACAGGAAATGTTGACAAAATGTAGCTGGTACGATTCCTGAGAAGCCTCATTGTCAGCCGCTGGATGTGCTGTGACAGTTTAGAAACGTAATACAAAGGAGGAAAGAGACAGAGCGAGGCAAGGAGGGGACTACTATGAGAGAGGCGAGTGCGAGAGCTATTTGAAGCACTCAAAGAATGTAGCAGGGTGGGGCCCTTACTTCTCCCAACTAAGAAATATTGTGCGAGCTGCTTCTCCTCACAAATGTGTCATGGAAGAAAAGGATAACAGATGATTCATGATGCAATGTAAATTAATCAAGAAAGGAATGAGTCAGACCAACCACTGTGGGAGAAGGCAAAATAAAAGCCAGCTTCACTTCTCACCACAGCAAAAAAAGAAAAGAAAAAACCTCCCCCACCCTCTCCAAGTCTGTCTAAAGGAAAAACAAACCAGTGACTTGCCTTCTCCATAATACTTTCCTGTCTGACTTCCCAAAGATGTGTTTTTTTTCATAACAGAGAAATTTGAGCAAAACATAGTTAAACGACTGGGGTCAGGGGCGATGGGAGGAGTAAAAGATTCTGAAAGGAGAATATGCAACTCAATTTAATGAAGTAAGTCCATGTCAAGAAGATGTTGTAATGCAATTATTACAAAACATATGAAACGTCTTCCGCTTTAACCCGGCTTGTCATCAGCTCGTAAAACACACTGAACTCTGACTTCTGTTTTAACACGAACCACACTGCCGAAACTCCCCGTGCATCTGGTTACACTATTTTCTGTTCATTTTTGACGCAATTGCTCTGCTTTTCAGGCTTCAAGGGGGGGAAAATGGAGAGAGATAAACTGCCTCCAGCAATATGTTGTCTAACAGCCTGCAGTAATATAAGGGAAGACACTTAGTCTTGGCGACAGCGCACGAGATAGTCAGCCAGGCAGTTGGGGTAGGGCAGGGAGACAGGAGGCCAGGCGGAGGCAGAAGTGATAAGGAGGCCCCAGCACTCACGGGATAGAGGCCCGAGATAAGAGCCCGGAGCTGTCGTTGGATGACTTTATCTTACTGCATCCACGAGGGGAGTGGCATTGCTGGGGCCAGAGCAGGGCCAGGGGGAGCAGGACGGGCGAGAACAGGGACCCAGACACCGCGGTGGGGCTGCCAGATGGAAACGCCGCTCAGCCCCGTCAGAGCAAAGACACGCAATGCAATGCCGGGTCCTGCTACCAACTTTCTAACTCACCCTGTCAAGCCTCGTGCCACCACATAATTTATTACCAGGGACGAGAGAGACGGGGAGTGAGCGAGAGAGAGCGTGAGAGAGGGAGAGAGAGAGACCACAGGAGGGCAAGAGAGACGCAGACAAAGAAAGACGGCACAATGCCCGTGGTGCTGCTTTCTCACTGGTGGCGACGGCTCAGTAAACCAGCTCACAGAATGACTCTTGGTTAATTAAATTCCAGCTTATAAGTGGTGCTTTGGGAGAGAATGTGGGGAGGAGAGAAAGGGTTGCGGTACGGGGGGATAGAACAGGTTTCTTGCCTGCAACAACAGTCATGGCCTCACACCCCCAGTTCTCCCTCCCCGTCAGCTTCGTTCTGTGTTCCCTCAAAGCTGTGAGCCATATCTCACTTTGAGAGCGGCGCGCAATCGTCTTTGCTGCGAAATTGATTGCATATCAGAGGTTACTGCAAGTCTAGCCCAACTCTCAGGACGGCCAAGGGTCAACCTACGGCTGCAACATCACACGGAGTTTTTTTTGCAGGGCTAAAAAAAAACAAAAAAAACAAAAAAGGAGATCTATACGGAAGATTGACGGAAAAACGGGACACCGGGGTAGAAAACCAAACGCAGACTTCGAGCATTTTCCAATTTATCACAATGTGTTCTCGAAACAGCTGTTCCCAAAGGACCAGTTCCCTACAAAGGCACCACAGCGGCCAACAGACAGTCTGTCCTCCAAATGCTGACGGCGCTCTCGGGAATGTCCTGGTAAATCACGACGCAGAGGCGAGAAAAAAAAGCTAACTGTATATAGGTGTGGAGGGGGGTGACGTTTCACCAAAAAAATAAAGAAAAAGCACGGGAAGAAAGAACGATGGGCCATTTAACCTTTTAGACAAACAAAGCACTAAAATAGTCCCGTGTCGATGGCAGGGTGATACGACAAAAAAAGATGAATCACTTTGTGGACAATTGTGCAGTTTCAGGCAATTCCAAACTAAACACGGATCAAAACCATTCGCGTTCAAAATGTTCAAAACTGACAAGAAAAAGCGACGACGAATGTTTACACGGCGTAAACACTGTGCAGAACACAAGCAGCAGCTGCGCAACCCTAACAAAATAGTAGCACTTGCAATGAAGCGCACAACGCTTTTCCCATCACGCAAACGCCTCAGCAATTCCCTCACTGCCGCCGCGCTTTTTCACACGAGATGAAAGCGAGGCAGCTAATGGTTGCCGTTTTCTGGTCGCAGATTGAAAGAAAAGCTTTTTCTTTTTGGGCTTTTTTTTTTTTTTTTAAGTTTGCAGTTGAGCGGTGAACATTGAAAAAAAAAACAACTTAGATTTCCCTTTATCAGTCATTTAATCGATACCATAAAATAATGCGGACAAATAAAAACAGACCATTGCAAACGGAGATAAATGGAGACGTTACCGAGACTAATTTCAGAAGAGGAATTGTACTGCGGTTATACAATTTTTCAACATAAACATGCTCCATGATGACGGCACCAAATGACATTTAATAAAACGGTCATTTGAATTAACAGAAAACACTTCTGCTCGACTACTTTACAACACCGTTGGCACCTCCACGACTGAGCTACATCTCTAGATGTTATACGGTCCGTCTCCTCCTGCCAAGAGAAAATATAGCAATTTGAAGACGCTTGTTGGCAGGCAGATCGTAAAGAGAAATAAAAAAGCTCCAGAGCAGGTGTCACCTCGGGGAGACGAACAACTGCAACGCAAGTGGGTTTCAAAAAAAAAAAAAAAAAAAGGAGGGGGGCTGTCAATCGGCCAGAGTGACCTTGAGCGACAGCGTACGTATTGGGTGGTGGGGTGGGAGTAGTCCGACACACACATGGGTGGTGTCGGCTTTCTTTCCGCCCTGGAAACAGCTGTGTAGACATGCAACAAAATCGTCAGGCTGGGTGATGGAGGCGTGCAGCTGTTGGGAGGGTATCCTCCAGAGGAATGGACAAAAGAATGAGCTTAATGTGTTCACACGCAATGGGTTAAATTTTGGTTTCCGAGAGCTGCACTGAAGCCTGATAAAGAAAGTGTTCCAAGCTGTTCAGTCGCATTCAATGTTGAGAAGCACTGTTCTTTGAAAAGGGATTGTTGATTTCGTCAAGAGTGTGCTGGAATGTTTCAGACTCAAAAAGACACAACGTGTAAAGCCGAGTGATTCGGACAGTTGCTAACTTTCTCTCGTGTGGAAAGAAAACACCAAACAAGTGTTTTCTCCTTCAGTCTGAACATCAATAGACGAGACACCCGCTTTTCGAGGAGACAAAAATGATTGAGAAGTCTCCAGCAGATGCACACCGAAGAGAGAGAGAGAGAAAAAAAACACTACACACACCACACATAATAACTTGTTTGATCACACCATAATAGTACGAGATGAATGTTCCCTTCGGGAGCCTGCCCTGTCTGAAAAGAAGTCACAGTCAGAGGTTTGTCTCCGACAACGCTGACACAGAAAAAAATGCTCAACATAAGAATTTTTTTTATTCACAACTATACTGAGCACAAACTACCATTAAAAACCATCTTTAAATGACAACTCTGCATTTCTTTTTTGAATGGCAGAAACCAAAAGGCGCAAAAAGCACAAAATGCGACGCATTAAATAAAACCAACACTTTACGAGTATCAGACCAATGGGGCGAGCAGTGCTGCGGTTTGCTTTGCCCTGTTCAGACTCATAAAGACTGCAAATGGGACTGTACCAGAGGAGTTTGACCCTCGATTTCATACCAGAGCTTGGGCTCCTTCCAGACGGACAGAAAACCAAACATTCCCCAAAACAGAAACCCTTCAGTCTCAGACGGGGCCTCCTCAGCGCCGGGGCGGTTTTCATCTCACACACATGCAACTTTTGCAGGCGGGACAAAGTTTGGACGGGTGCTGTGGAAACCCTTGTAAACCTCACACATGTGTGACTTCAGGGCTGCGTCCCACCGGAGGAGGAGAGACTTCATCTGCTCTCTGTGTGCGGAGTTCGACGCACCAAGACCGGCCTGACCGGGCAGACTTCTGAACATTCCCCAACGATTTTAAACGACGCAGGAAGCAGCCGCAGCTCGATAAATATCAACTCAACCGGTGCAAAATTTTCTTTTAAAATAACTAAAAAACACTTTTAGTTCGGGCGAGCTCAACCTGGGAAAGTCTGTCAGACTGAAAAATGTGACGCTGAGCATTTTGGTGCTCATCAGACTTCGATCAGCAGTCGTTTTCTGGTGGAGAAGCAGGAATAAATAGGATAACTCAGAATGTAAATATTAAATGGTGCGCATACACTTTAAAATGCGTTTAATTGCAGAAACACTCCGAGATGTGTGAAAGCACGATAATAAAAGCATCCCAGAAAAACCCATGATTTAGTGACTGCTTCAACTCGCACCAGTGTGAACACTGGGGACAAATATGTGCTGAAAAGTAAGCATCACGTTGTTAAAAGAGAAATCACATTATTTGTTTCCCTCAGTGGGCAGATTGGAGTACCTCCACCAAGATCATCTATTTAAATCCTACACTGATTGGATTTAAAGTGCCGTAGAAATTACTTTGCATATTCTTTTAGCTTTCCTTGTGGAGTAAAGAGGAAACTGAGGAGTTGTTGTTTATCGCCAATCAGGAAAGCCTTGACAATCTTTTCAGACCGGTTTAGCAACTGCATACTGAAGTGCCTACTCATCCGGACATGCAACCGAAACTACCAAGTATGTGTGGCTCTTAAAGTGTCCTCTGAGGCCTGAAAGCAGGCTCCACTTTATTTCTACACTGTTATTTTCTTTGTGGGGTTTTTTTTTTTTTTTGTGTCGTAGTTGTTGTTTTCCTCCATGGTGGTGTCCAGTCCTGCCATGCACGCAGCGTGGGGACCGTCTGCCAGGGGGGCTGTGGCGCTCTCTAGTGTCCCCTGCTCGGTTACATAAAGCAGAGGTGCAAACCTTCCGCTTTAGACCAGCTTATGTTATTGATACTATCAACATATAGAGATAAGTGGCGTTTGTCGGAGTTAACGCGGAGCGCAGGGGGGAGGGGGTCAAATCCAAGCTGGAGAAATCCGCAGCGTAAAAAGCTTGGCTGGCTTTAAAAAAAACAAAAAAAATAAATAAAACACGACGTGCTGCAGCAAAAAAAGAGGAAATGTCTCGCATTTAAGATCGCCTCAAGATATTTTTTTAAAACATGGTAAAAGAAAGACATGCAACTGAAACTGGGAGGGGGGGGTGCATGAGAAAGTTGAAATAATCTCCTCCTCCTCCCGACACCAACTAAAACTGGCCATTGTTTGGGCAACAAGCAGCCACATTCCTCCGTGCTGCTCCACTCGGCCGCTGGGCAACAACTAACACTACTAACCCCCGGTTCGACAACCACGTACACGACCACAACACGCCCTTACGGCTCGTCCGAGACACATTTCTTGGCATTTGCTGCTCACGGAGGCGAGTTACCGCCGAGGTTTCCGCTCGGTTGGAGAGTTTCAGGCAGCCAGACTGGCTAGCCGAGAATGTGGCTAACTGGAGCTAAACTGCTGGGGGAACATGTGGGGACGAGGCCCCGTTTACCGACCGCCCCCCCCCCCTCCCCCAGTCTGCGCAGAAAAGTTCGCCACGGAACTCCCCTGTTTGTTATTTCACCTCAAACGTAACAAAACGTGCGTGCGGCTGTGATTGTATTTTCCCTTTTAACTAGCTTGACTTGGAGAAAGTTTTCACCTCGTCGCCGGAGAAAAGAAAGAAAAAAAAAAGTCAGGGGCGCAGCCATAAACTCCGAGGACCCTTAAATCCTCCCTGCAAACTCGGACAGACACACATGCGGCCCGGTGGGCTTTTTTTTTATTTTAGTGGGTGTTGACTGTCGTCTGTCGCAGCCGGGAGAACCGGCGGGTTGTCCGGTTGGTTCTGCAGCAGGGGGACGGTGGGTGAAGCCGACACCGAAGCCGCTGCGCTGCGGTGCTGGTGACGCTTTGCCTGGGGTTCCCTCCACCTCCTTCTCCCAACCCACCTCTCCCCGTTAAAATAAAAAAAAAAAAAAAATCAATTTTAAACCCGTCTTTACCTTCATCCAGAAGCCTCTCGAGGTGTGTGAAGATGCCGCAGAGGTTTGGCAAACTGGTCATGAGCTTCTTCTCGTTTAATAATTGCATCAAATAGTCGGGACTCGGCCTCGGTCGCTCCTTCACTTCGACCTCTCCGACCATCATCTTTGCGGCGAGGAGCGGAGAACAAACCACCGAAACACAGAATCCTCTTTTTCTTTAAAAGAAGAAGAGAAAAAAAAGGAAGAGGGGAAAAAAAACTTGCGGTTCCAATCCGTCGCTTCCCTCCTCCGTGTGAGCAGAAGACAGTGTAAAAAAAAAAACAAAAAAAAAAAAAAAAACACACAGCAACCCCTGAATGCAGGTTCGGTCGGCTCTGGTGGTCTGAGTGGAGAGGGGGCAAAAACAAACCGTTATCTCCTTCCAGAGACTCGCGCGCGATACTCTCCTCTGCGCCGTGTGCGCTCGCGGACGCTCGATTCCTCCACTGTAGGCGCCAAAAGGTCCGGCCTCCTCCGCGCTCACTGGCCACCAGCGAGCCAATCAGCGCTCAGCTCTGCCTCAAGGGGGCGGGGGATCCGGGCTCTCTGCAGTGATTGACACAGACTCGGGCCAATAGTGTGCAGTGCGCAGGAATGCCCATAACACCCATGAATTGTTGTCAACACTGATTTTTCTTCTTTCTTCCTTCCTAAACAGAAACATCAGACCACATAATTTTGTTCATTTTTCATATTTTTATTTCCTAATAGTTTCAGATCACTCTTCTGTAGTACAATAATTCACAATGTAAGGATAATGAACGTCAAGTGACACAAATCAAACATGCAATTCAGGCATTTCTTTACCAAATATTAAAATTCTAATAACTTCGACCTTCTGCTTTCATGATTGGGTAAAACTGTTTTGGATTTTTTGACATATCATGAGAAGGTGCTGCATGGAGCTATAGTTCCAGCTAATAGTAGGTGAAGATGGGATGAACCTGGACACGTCACCAAATCCTCACCATGCAAACACAAAGACACACACAATTTAATGTTTTATTTCCCCCCCCAAAAAAACAACAAAGTAATTTCATACTGAGTAATATAATTTTTGAACATATTTTAGAGAGTAAGAGACATAGAAAAAGGGTAAAGTGTCATGTGATTATCCATCCATCCAAGTTATATAATGCTGTGAAGAGTGGTGGGGTGCTGGAACTCATTCCAGCGAGCTATGGCGAAGACAGGATGCACGCTGGACAGGTTGCCAGTCCATCACAGAGACAAAACAATCACACACACTTACATTCACAACTCGAGGCACATTTAAGGTTTCAACAATTAACCTGCAAACCCCACCTCCAGTCAGAGGTGAGGGTTACCACTGCAATCAGCTATTCAATGATAGTCAATAACTTACTATTGTGGTCTTGAATGAAATGTGAGAAATGTGGAAGTTGCCAAATATGGTCTTAAACCCAAGTTAGAAACTTTCTCCTCAAAACTGCTGTTACATTGTCTACATAGTTCTCAATTAATTGATCAAATGAGTATTCCTATCAATTAGTATTAGTTGGTTTGTGATCATGTTAAATAGTCGGTAACAGGAAGTCAAAGTTAACCATGAGATATCTCAATTCAAACCACATTCAATACAGTAAAGGAAAATACATGAACAAACATTGAATAAACATTCATATCAAAAGGTTCGACGATAAATTCACATTGTGGGGTTTTTTTTTCACAGAAGAAACAAGTACTCCAAAATACAACTTTAAAGAAGCCTGCCACTTTCAGCCTTATCCTCTGTGTGTAATTCAAGGGTGTGAACTATGTACTGCTTAAGACTTCACAGCTGCATGAAACTGCCACATCTATTTAATTTGCATTGTGTTGGCTCAGCGTTCGCCAAATTAGGAAAGCAGAAGTGAACAACAGTGCGGCCGACTTGTCAACTCTCTCACACGCTTAATGAAGAGAACTTGAAAATGTAAGAGTTTGTGATGATTACGAGTCAAGTTCAGTCTGAAAAATGTTCCGTGAGGAGAGGACTTCAATAAAAACACTGGGAAGCCGATTAATACCAGCATATGACGGTAAAGAACCGCAAAATGAAAAAAGCAACTGCTCAATGTGCAGTGTGGTGTACAGATGGTGCCCTGCACGCACATCTTATTAGTCTGATTAGCATGACTTCTATGTGATTTACGGTTCTTCGTTTTTTGTTTTTTTTTTTTGCATACTACATACAAGTTAATAGTTTTTGACGCTGGGCACTTTGCAGAAAAGCAATCAAAATCTTAGCTTTATTAACTCAATTTGGTCCAAATTAAGGCTTAATTAAAGGCAACTAATTTTCCAAAAGGGCCACATGAAAAAGTGTGTTGTTCAAGTCTGTCCAAGTGTTTGTCTGGCAATCATGATTATTTATTTGTTTTTTAAATTCAAGTAAGCCAATAAAAAAAAAAAATTCTTCCATTGCAAAACACCAATTTTGCAAGGTAACAATTGCTTGTTCTCCTGGCCGAGGTGCTAGACACAACCAATGATGTAGTCATGGCCGATAGCATCAGAAATGTGGCCTTTTTAGATGTAATAAAACCAGCGATAGCTGTCATTTTCATTTGATTCAGGAAGAGGTAAAGGGCCATATAATAATTACATGCTGGCTGCTCTATGGCAGCAGCTCCTTCCTCTAACCAGTATGGTTACCTGTTAGTGTTCACCCTTATGTAAGGCTTCGTTCACAATGCAGGGAAATGCGATCCAATTCGGATTTTTTTGCTCACAAGTGACCCATATCTGACCTGTTTGATGGCCATGTGAACGCTCCAATTCCGACTTTTTCACACCGGACCCCGGCCTTGATCTTATGTGGTAGCAATTCAGATATTTCTCTACATGCAATTGCGCCGTCATTGACGTGGGACGGCGTCACGGATAAGCTCCAGAAGAAGCGGCTCAGCCAAAATGTTAAAAGCTGTGCTCTCTTTGGTTTTGACTGAGGTGTTTTACATTATTTACTCTGGAACCCTAACCCTCTTCTCAACGGTCGCCTGGCTGATGTACAACATCAGTGTATCAGCTGCTAAGCCGTCACACAAAAGTCGTGATTTGAAAATGGTGGAGTGTTGTGCAAGTGTGTAATGATGGTCACTCTGCGGAGACCGCGATGGGCGGGTATCACATTTATGTCGTGCAAACGTTGAGTGAGCGTTGTGTGAAAGCGCAGCGTCGATTGATGCCAGTGTTGAGTGTCACGTGTCAGACAAGAAACGTGCAAAGGGAATATCAAGCGAGTATCATGCAATGTGGTGGAGCAAGTGTCACACGGATGTCGACGAGCATCGTGAGAATGTAGAGAAAGTATGTACGGCCGAGCGAAGGTCAGGCGCGCGTCGAGTGAGCCACGTGGGGATGTTGAGTTGAAGTACAGTGGATTTCCAATGAATGCTGTGCAAATGTTGAGTATTGTAAATATTGAGCATGTGCAGTGCAACGTACATTCACGAGTCAGCCTCACAACATTTATCACTTGTGCAAAGCAACAGGGAAAAACATAATCCCAAGTAAAGATTGTCTACTTTCTAACCAGGATTACATAAATCTAAACATTTCTTTCAGTTCAACATCGCCAGGCTTTCTTTCCCGGATCCAAAACTCACAAAGATAATTGTCCTCACAAAGCCTGGGCCTGGTTTTTCCGCGCAGGTTTCCTACTTCAGGCTGTTTGCATGTGGACACGGAGAGGCAGAGTTGGTAATTACACGCAAATCATCATAACCATGAATAACATATTTAATATGAGAAGAGATGTTGGTTCCCATAGATTAAACCAGTCATAAATACTGCTTTATGTGATATTCAGCTAAGTGAGATGTAAACATTATGATCACATCACTTAAAAAAAAATTATGAGACTTTTCTTTCTTTCTTTTTTTTTTTACATTTCTAACTGAGGATTCACAGTCGAGGAGCGTCAGACTATTACTTTAGTGTAACTGACTGTTTATGTTGGAAGAGAGAAGAGTGTAGTTAATGAGGACACCAGTGTGACTGCCACGTTCATTCATAATAAAATATTTAACAATGTGTGTATTGTTTCGCTTTAAAAGGCTGTAGAGGTTTAGTGTTTATTTCCAGTCTTTGCGTGTGGCATGTTTCTCACGCTGCAGTGATATCGTGAAGGATTTCCTTCCCTTGATTCTTCCTGTCTGCTTTCAGTGATTTTCATTTCATCTGTTCACATCGTTATTATATAATTATGCAGGCAGCCATTGAAAATAAAACCTCTTTTGTCGTAAAAATCAACAGCTAAAGTCAAACAGTATTTATTTATTTATTTAATTAATTAATTTGATGACTTCTCTATAATGACTCGTCACAAACAGGTCAAAGGAGAATAATACTATTACAGAAATCAAACTGAAAACAACATAACTATTAGAAAAACAATTTAAAGTTGAAGGGTTATTTTCATACCGGGCAAAAAAGAAGAATTACAAATACTCATGTAATCAAATCTTGTTCTTTTCAAGCCGCTTAATATTCCTCTTGCAATTGTAAAATCTGATACTTCACTACTGAGTGCGCTCATAATTTCATATTTTTTTTACACTCAAAAGTTTAGTTTAGCAGATTACTTTCAGCGTTTCTAAACATTTTTTTTTTCCTGAGAAATGAGTTTCTATCCAGGTAAACTGAATTAAATGCTTCCTGTTGTTAATGCAATAAATTCAATGGTTGAGAAGTTATATTTCGATTTGTTTTTACAGTGATTGATCGTTTATTTATACTGGCAGTCTCCTGTTCAAACAACATAATCTCATAAAATTTCAAAAGGTTATTTTTACAAGTCCATTTTGAAGATAGTACACCAAATTGTGCTCGAATATTCTTCTTGCTTAGACTTTCATTGATATTGTCTACCAAATCAAATATATCCAGAAAAACATCTTTTAATTGAGAGCAAATCATGTGATGGAGTTGTTTTTATGCAAGAGTTTTAAGAGTAGAGTACTTTATTTGAGCACCATGTCTCTCTTGTTCTACATACAGCTGAGGGAATCTCCCATAACAGGTTTTTCCAGGTCATTTTTCGGTCAGGAACTGATTTAGTTCATCATTTTGATCTGTTGAGGCACCCGAGCAGGTCTGATGTGCACAGCAAAGGTCATGATGCGCTCCGATGAAAAGCAAAACAAAACAAAACTGAATTTATCTTGTTGCATTGAAACTTAAACCTGAGCCCTCTTCAGAGTACAGGCTCCTCAACTCTTCTCACGTGAATCATGATACTATGACCTGGAAGTGCTTCAGTCTGGTTTCTCAACTCTGTGAGCTCGGAGCCAAGAAAAACAAGACGAGCCGCAAAACCAGCATTCCTCGGAAGACGTCCATGATGTAGATTAGACGCGTGTTTGAATGTAAAGCTTTACAGACGAGACACACGCCTCATGCTGCTTTTTCCTAAAGAAGACACTGAGTGTAATTGAGCTTTAATACATTAACAAAGGTTATCAGTGTGGCAGCAGGATGACAAATCATTTCGTTACAGCGTTAAAAAAAAAAGTGCAGCGCTCTCTGCCGTGAAGTAGCCTTCCCAGGTTGTGGAGAAACATTTACGAGATTGCATCAATTTCTTTCAAGAGAAATTCTTTAAGTTGCATAAGAACATGAGTGCAGGTCGAACCAGTATCAAGAGAACATTCCAGTCAAGGCAGGCCATCAAGGATCACGGTGAACCGTAAAGCACACTCACGCAAAACGGAAGATTTTAAGTTTACTGCAAAAGTCAGAGACCAGAGGTATCACAAAACACAAAGACCGGACAGCAGGAAAGTGCAGAAGCACACTTTTCTCTCAGATTTCACAAGATCTGATGTGATTGTGAGTTTCCACAATAAAATCAGAGGGCTTTTAAAGCACCTTTCAGACCGTTAAATGCAACTCAAAGGGCTTTACAAGTAATTGACAAAAACATTCAAACGAGATAAAACATTTCCTCACACACGCAGTTATATACGCATGAGTGAACATAACTTCAATAAAATGATACATAACATGGCTAAATGGTCTCAGATAATAACTGTTGTAACCTTAACCTGTCTGAATGATTTCAAGACTTGCATAACTATGAGAAAAGAAGAGTCAAAAGATACTTTCAGTAGTTAATATCGCCACTACAAGTTTTTTTTCTCCAGTAACTGTAATCAGCTGTGAAGTGGTGAGACATCGTCCGGTGACGCCGGTCTCCTGTGTCAGCTTCACTCCAGAGAACTGAAATATGAAAGAAAGCTCAACCTGAACCAGTCACATCCTACAAGACGCCGATTGTTACCCAAGACTTGTACATCTTGTTATCTGTCTTGAGACCGACTGATCAATGTTCCAGGAATCAATGCAGCCTTTTCATTGTCCTGTCCTTGGGAGGACCTTTCTACATATCCTCTGAAGATTAACATCCTTGATCAATGAAACACACGCGAACCTCCGAGCCTCCTCCTCCTCCCGTCGTCGAGAAAAAAAACAAAAAAACTCCAACTGGTCCGGTTTGATTTTAACAGCTGCTGGCCGAGAGGCACCCGGCTAAATCCGAGCTCTGACCTTGGACTCCATTCAATTTGTCCGCTTACCTCTCACCCACTCATGCCTTTGCGAAAGTAGTCCCGGCACAGGGCGCATGCACGCTCAAACAGCTGCACTGTAACCTTCCGGCTTCAGTTTGTCGCCACCGCGTTGGTGTGGCGGAGAGACAATTAAGTCCAAGGTCTGAGAATTAGTGCAGCATGTCCAATAAATTGATCAAACAAAACTAACTGCTTGTGGCAATGCGTCTGGGCGAGTCGAGTTAGACTGACGTTGTGTGGCTGTGCCGTTACACGCCGGAAAACCTGCTCGCATACAAAAGGCAAAATCTGGAGGAAAAAAAAATGTGTAATCAATCCCCCGGCTGGATTTCGGGGTGCAGCAGGTGACGGGAGGCTCCACATCAAAGCAGGAAGTCAGACGCAATCGCCTGAGCAACCAGTGCGGCACATTTATGGATGCTGCTCCTCTACCCTTCAGCCTGCGTCTACATATAGCCACAGAACGCTAATGCTATAATTATTGCTAAGCTTCGGCCGAGTCTCACAGGAGACAACGCGATTGCCTTTTGATCAGCAGACGAAGAGTCCAGGAACACAAGGAAGTGATGCAGTTTGTTGCCGATTGTCAGTTGAATGCAGGAGATCTCAGCTTGGGGTCACTCGTTATTGCATTGTGCATTAAGACACACATCAGTTTAACAAACGCCGTTGCTTTAGGTGTTTGAAATCTAATATTTGCTGGTGAGGTTTTCTATACTGTCTCGTCATTCACAGCGCCACCAATTACAGAGGACATGTAGTATTAGTCGCGGCGACCGAGCGGTCGGCAGTATCAGCTCGCTATCTTTGAGCCGGGATGATAAAACATCCCTTGAAGTCAAACACAGATAAGTGATTTCAGTGGATAAGACTAAAGTAGATAGGCAGTGGGGACGAGAAACCCAGTTTTTTTTTTGTTTTTTTTTATGTGACTTGGAGATAGCTAAATTGTTCACGGTGTTGACTTTATGCTTCTCTTTTTTTTCTCCCTCCCTCCTCCTCCCTTATTCTTTGGATATAAGCAATGGAAAAAGTCACAGCCTCTCTGCATCAAAAAGAATCTGGCATTTATTCCAAGCTTTTTAAATGGGTTTAGTTGTTATCACTGGCGGTGTGGATGGTAATTTGCACCTTGCCAGGCGCTCATTCTTCTGAGATGGGTCACATTTGGCTTGTGTGTGTGTGTGTGTGTGTGTGTGTGTGTGTGTGTGTGTGTGTGTGTGTGTGTGTGTGTGTGTGTGTCTGTGTGTGTGTGTGTGTGCTGAACAGCCACAGTAAGTTGGAGGAAGAGGAAACGCAGAGCATACCTAAACGAGTGTACGCGAGTTTCTGTCTTGTGACAGCCCGCGAGTAAACAGACGACATTAATCCCCCTCCTTTGCTCCCCCTGCCCTTGTGTTTTCGTCATTTTTAATAACACGGTTTCTATTCAACAATTAATCCAATTAACAAGGATCCAGATAATTAATGAACATGCGTTTAGCTCCTTTTGAAGCGAGGCTGTTAGCTCGCGCACAATGAGCGCCGCAGAGCGCCCTGGGTTTTAAACTGCAGCGCTGCCGCCGGAGACAATGGCGGCCCTTGGTAGGGTTGCGGCTCGCCTCGGGGGCCACGGCCCCAGGAAAGTGAGTGGGAGTCGACGACCCCGTCGAGGTAAAGCTGTCTGCGGTAACGGCAGCAGCAGAGACCCACCGGCTCTGATAACACACATACATACAAACAACAACATATTTTTTTCTTTCTTTCTTAAGACTTGCGAGTTTGGAGACTGGGGGGGGGGGGCTGCCGGCAAGAATCTGGGTCATTTACATTTTGAGGAAGGTGTCTGCACAGCACAACAGAAATAAATGCCCTTCTAGCAGCCATAGTACATACAGAGCGTATACAGGGAAATACATAATGCAGCTATTACTCATCTTAACTCGTATCATGAGCGTGACATGACAAATGTGCCGGTCTTTGCTTTTGTTGCATGTGTTCACCCTCTGTTGCGCTTTTACTCTCCGGCGTCTGTGCATTTGTTATGGTCTCTGAACGAACATTACTTATTTGTCCCGAAATCACCTAACATGCGGATTTTAGACAGGGAGGACAACGGGCAGAGCTTGTGTGACAAAAGGCTGGAAATCAACTTCCACGTCTCGTCTTACTTTTGTGGCCTGTGAAGATCGATGACTTTAAGGACCTTTAAACTGCCGTGCAGCCGCTCGTTTTAAATGTCAGTACAGCCGGGCCCCACAGTACAGGCGCTGCCATTTAATTGTGTCTTTGTTTATTTCGTTAGATGACTTTGCAATAATAAAATCCCACAATTGATCGCAGCAGTCGCTATATTACTCTGGGGTCACATTCACCAGGCGTTTCAGCGCTAAAAGTAACTCCTAGTCTCAGAGACTCCGAAAGGTAATTTGCTCTATTTTCACAAACGTTTCAGACAAATTTAGCGATAATGAACTTTTATGAGCCCGTTTTTCTTCATGCGATTCAGTTCATAAAGATTAAAACCGAGTCAAAACCGTACAGTACGGTAGAGTAAAGCTTTCTGCACCACGCTGGGCTAATGAAGTCTGTTTGCACTGCTGATAAACTTCTCAGACATCTGTCAGAATTATTAATCAAACCCAAACACTCTTCAGACTCCAGTCTACCTAACAAAACACTCGCTGTACAGGAACGCTGACTGCATTGAATAGATAAATCGGCTTCCACAGCCATCACTTTGTTTCTAAGTAGCAATGCCCTATTCATTTATTAATTTCACTTTCAGCCGCATTGAATTTTTACTTACCAATAAAAGGCAAGTTACTTGCGAGCACGGACACAATGAGCAAGGTCATCCTCAAAACAATGTCAACCACAGCTATTGAAGATCGACATGACCTCGTCTCCGAGCTTTTGAAGTTCTCTTTGTTCCCTCCTGACTGCAGCTCTCAGGAGTGCTGTGAACTGATATTAAGAGGAAAATCATTGCAGGCAATCTGTGGTGTTAGCCGGCATGACGACACAGAACAGGAGCCAACCTGATTGCAACTTGTCTTTTCCAGTCAATTTCTGCAGTTTTCCTGGTAAATGTGTTGAAAAACCTAGTGAATATGACCCCCGAGGAGAAAGCAACCAGTGTGACAGAGGCCAGAGATAAGGTTCTCCCCGGCTTGTTGCATCATCTATTTTAAAGATAAATGTGTGTTTTATGTAAAGTAAAGTGGATTGATTGGAACTATAGAAAACTCTTGACTTTGTGGTTGTGATTATCCCTGACAAGATGAATCTTTAGATGGAAAAATAATTATGTAACTATGGCCTTAATTCTGTGGTTCATAAAGGCAGAGGCAGCATCTGTAGATGACGTGTTTCGTCATTCTGATGGCTCGGCACTATGACGTCCAGTTGTTTAGTACTTATACACATTGGGGCGGTAAGTTGGGGCTATTTGGGCATTGCAGGTTTCCATCCATTATAGCCGTTTGTGGGGAAAGGCTGGTCTGGTGAGTGGGGGGGGGGGATCTGGGAACGTCGATACATCATGTCTGACACCACGGTGCTGACTGTGTTACAAGGTTAGAAAATTCCAAAAACAATACAAAAAAAAAAGTGGTCAGCCTGACCTGGATTGAGCTGGGTAAGTATTTCTGTGGCCTGCTGTGGAATTCAGGAATAAGCAGTTTAACAAATAAAAAAAAAAAAAAAAAAAAAAACCTAATGAAAGTATTGGTTTAGTCCTTTATTCAACTTCAATTAGGAGGCCACTCATCAGAAACTGTATTCACTCAGTGCAGGTTCTGCTTTCAGGAAAAAGTGCTGGCTGGCTAACTGTTAAAAAAAGAAAAAAAAGAAAAAGAAGTAGGACAGCATGAGAAGAGAAATCCACTCAAACTGACTCTGCAGCATTCCTGCTCTTCTGTGTTTCCAATAACCCCCCCATGGCCACACACCATTCTCTGTTTTGTTAAAGGTCACCTTGGGTGTTGGAGCACGGATGGTCCAGTGGTTTGGCAATCTGGAGATGGAAACGCCTGTTGGTCCGCCGCTTGTCACCCAGACGGAGTGAAGGGAGGGGGTGGGGTTGTAGGGGCAGCTGGGGCCACTTGTGATTGGAGGTTGTGATTGGGGTTGGGAGTGGGTGGGGGGGAGGTGGTCACCTCCAAAACTCCCACTTCGAACCTGCTGATCATCAATCAGCAGAAGGATGTGACACACAACATCACAGTTAACCATTTTTACAGCGAGACACACAAACGGGCTGCGGATAAACAAGTTCCACACGCTCCTCCTCCCTCATTCTGGCCCTTGTGGAGAGCACGCCGGTGTCGATACAGCTTAAAGAAGTCCAGCCGATGCTACATCTGTCCCCGCCAATTGTTAACAGTGTGGATCCATTCCTGCCCCGACGGAAGCAGCCTTTATTTGTTTACTTGCTTGTTCGCCTGTTTGTGTGCGCCTGCCAGCCCATAGCAGGGAAAGAAATGAGTGTTTGTGAGTGATAAGACCTGTAGGAGAGGATTGGGGAGGGGGGGGGGGGTGAGACGAGTGGAGAAAGTGGGAGAAGTAGAGTGACGGGCAGAGAGAGAGAGAGAGACAGAAACAGAGAGAGAATCCTCATTGATCTCATCTGCTTGGAGGAGGATTGATCCTGTGGCGAGGTCCGCGATCGCCACGCGTTCACGCAATCGCTGTGACAATCACCAACACAGCTGAGAGAATCTCTTCCAAACCGGAACTGTAAATCAGGACATAAGATTTCAGCGGACATTATTAAAACTTAAGCCGGTCTGCAGAGGGGGGAAAAAAACAAAAAAAAAAACTCAACCGCTTCTCTTTCAAAGTGTTTACACATTTCATCCAACTCTTGAATTAAGCCCTGTGAATTAGACACCTGCCATATGGAGAGGCAGATAGATAAATCTCCATTGTGCCCGTCCTGCCTCGCACATGCTCAGTAGCTCCCTGGATAAGCATGGAGTCCACCAGGCAGACGTGAACAAGACAAATCATTCCCTGGGGGGCATTTATTTCTGTTGCGCAGCACAGTCCCCCTCATTGCCGGTTCCAACAATCTGCCTTTTGAGACTATAACGGATAATAAGACAGAGACGGGACAAGGGGAAGAAGCGACGAGATGAAACGAGGAAGGATGTGACAAAGAGGAAGACAGACCAGGACGTCTCCGACGCTTAGAAATCCTGCGCTGGGTTAGGTTACAACATGTGACACACAACCCGGCTTTGATCATATCAAGTGTGACCCACATGGAAGAATTATTTGATTTCCAACACGGGGAGACGTCAACACACAAAGTGGGGCATTCACATTCGGCTTGTTTGTTCAGATAAGGGACCGCGGCGACGTCGCCAAGCGTCTCAATTCTCTTCTGTTTTTTACTTGTGAGGTTAAAGAAGAAGAAGAAAAAAAAAAACAACAACTGACAAACAAGTGGTGTCTTCTTTGGTCTCTTTATTCTTCTCTCTGCAGCTGACTGCTCCTAAATCTCAGGTCTGGCTGGAGCTAGACAGCACTCTCTACCAGGTGACACAACATCTCGCTTCCCTCCATCCATCCATCTCGACGGGGCCCACACAGCCTCTCCTTCACTTCATTTCTCTCGGCGCTGGATTCGTCTCAGACGGTCGGTTTGTCTCCGAGCTCAGGTGCAAACCTATCTCCCTGTCTTTCTCTTTATTCCTCTCTCTCTCTCCAATACACACCGAAAACCCCTGTCATCTACTCCTCCATAACTGTCTCTTTCTCCCTTCTCCAATTCTCCCCCTTCCTCTGCTTTTTACAATCTCACCCCCCCCCTCCAGTCGACAGAACGCTACCGGCGTGTTTGTGCTGCCTTTGTTGCGCGGCTCACCGCAATACAAAAGCCTTTGTCGGCCTGCCACCGCTGTGATGTGGTGAGACGGAGAGGCGCAAGGACAAACTGGAGCTCAGAGGAGGCGACATTCGGAAAGTCACCGTTTCGTTCTGAAATAATGTCTCAACCTGAAGGCTGGAGTGGCTGCTGGGGTGCGAGCCAGACGCGCGTGAACCCACTTGTCTGCGTAGTCGACTGCCGACGCGTGCGGCTGGATGAATTCTGTGCATAAATCGCCGGGTGTCGGTGCGACGCAGAGTGTTTCCATCAGCGTAACGGCCTGCATGTGTTCCTGGGTGGGAGTTATTGCTGGCTGCAGGGCAGTGGCAGCTGTTGTGAGAGGCTGAGCTGGCTGGGCTAATAATAACCCGAGAGCTGAGCGAGTGCCCGCGGGCCCCACATCGTCGAAAGGTTGACCCCGGGAGTCCAGTTGCAATGGTCAGGGGGCGATCGGGCCCGGTCCTGGATTAGAGAATACTGGAGCACCCTTGTAAGGTTGACGGCAGGTGTGGAGGAATGCTGCATGTTCAGTGGTTGAGGTTGAATGCCACACCGTGGCAGCCAGGAAAACACGCGCGGTGACCACGTTTTTCCAAAATCCGACGAGCTGCGGGTGTAACCCTGTTAACATGCCCATACAAAGGAACAACTTCCTGAATCTTTTCAGAGCCTGTTATGAACGAACCAAAAAAAAAAAGCAGAAAAATCTTGTAAGTGGCTGTGAAACTTGTTAAATAAATACAATAGACTCAAGAAAATAGACTCAATACAAAAGACAAAAGGACGAGGAATAAGAAAACAGAAAAGCCAAGACAAAAAGAAAAAAATGTCTGAAGTGAAACGATAGCATCTGTGTCGGATACTATCTGCTGTAGGGAAATAGAGCAGGATGTTATAACCTGTTCTCTGTGACTGGAGAAAATGCACTCAATGGGCTGCAATTCATTTCCTTGCGTGTACTCCGGCCGCCTGCAGCAGCAAAATGATCAATTGCTTATTATGACTAAAGGAAAAAAAAAAAAAAAAGGGTCAGAATATTATGATCAGGCTCATTTTGGCTCTGTACAAATTTTTTTATTTTCTTTTATTTTCTTCAACAGGATGCAGTGTGGGAGAAATTCAAGTAATGTTGTGCTGGGTCTTTCTGGCCTGTAGGTCTGAGGCAGTCATGCGGTGATGCTTCTGATAGACCAAATAACCTCAATAGCCGCCTCCATTCCTGTTCACTTCGCAGTTCACTCCATTACTTGCATGAGCAATTACAGCTTGGTGTACTTGTTTGGTATTGTTTTCCACCACCGTGTGTGTATGGGTGTGTGTGGGGTTTGCGTATAAGACTTTTGAGAGGCGCAAAATCCATTCACACAGCCACATCGTAGGAATTTGTCATCGTCGAGCCAGAAAGGACGCCCTCATAATAATAATCATCACATTTTCAAAGTGTAGACATGATTTATGGTCAGGCTCAGGTTAGGATTAGGTGAAGGTCAGACAAGAGGTAATTACAGTTGATGTTACGGTATGTACAGTAGGAGGAGTGTGCGTGGGTGTGTGGCTGTATTACTCCTCTCATTGAGACATTTAAGTGAGGATATTTGTGACAAAGTTATTTATTTATTGCTTCCAGGCAATAAATATTATATCACTAAAAAAAAGCCTGATTCATCCCCGAAATGTGAACAAGTTTGTAACAAGCATATGTGAGATGAGCAGCCGAGTTGATAGGTTGCGCCCAAACTCTTTGCTGCAAACTCTTGTTTCGTGTTAAGGTACGAGACACCTCGGCAGATGAGCTGTTTAGCAAACAGGAGCCACACGCAGTTTGCATGTTCTCCCCGTGCATCGGTCGTCTCCAGGTGTTTCGGTTTCCTCCGAACACGGGCGGAAGCGTGAATCTATCTGCTCTGTTTTACAGCAAGTTATTACAACTGGCACCACAGCCCCGTCGGATCCGCTCCAGGTCCAACACACTCCATGTCAAGACTTAACTCGGTGCATTAGATTCAAGTCCAACACACACTTGACGTGACTTGAAACTCTTTGTGACTGGATTAGGTGCATAACTGCAGTAGTAAACATTCCTACGTCTGCACTGCTGTAAACTCCACACCAGTCGCACTGTTATAGATTTAATATGTTTAGAAGAGGGGGAAAAAAAAATCCAACAAGACGAGGTGTCAAATGATTGCATTTATTTAGACGATAAAAGCCGGGTGATCAGTGAGGACTGCATTGAAGGAGACAACTTTGCAGAAGCTTTTATTTTCTCATCTGACAAATAAGGCCCCTCGATAGCTTTATGAAATAATATGAGCTTGAAGCAAAACATTCCTACTCATGACAGAGTGAAACATTCAAGTGAGAGAATTTGGGATTTACTTGAATATTTGAGCAGATCACTTTCAAAATAAACATTAAAGTTGCACACTATTGGATTTTTCTTTTTCATTTATTGCAGTATCCAATATGCTTATATTTCACTACGCAACAAGACAATCATTAACTTTTCTCTCAAACTAACTTTCACTATGAGGTCTGAGTCAGTCAGTTAAGAGAAGTATAGTGAGTCGTTATAATGCAATATGTGAGTTGTGCGTGTTTAATATAGTTGACCTGCGGATTTCACTAAAGCAGTTTAATGGTCCTAATTCAGAATAAATCTATTTCTTGGAAAAAGATGGATTGAAGTCTGATGATGTATTTTCTCCACGAATAACAAAACATACATGGATGGATTCAAATGCCATTTAGCAGTTTTTCAGGTTCACTTGGGGAGCAACAGAGAAGATTTATGATCCGATGAACAAATAGAAGGAGTCGCTGGATAATTCCAGAGTTTTTGCTCATGCTTGATATGGATGTGACGCAACGTATTGTTTACATGAGCAGATTCTGTTATGTTACTTTCTTATATTCTATTTTCTCCTGCAGAAGTCCAAATCCCTGAGAATTTCACACTTATTAACAACAGTGATGTGGCCTAATTTCTGTACAATATGGAGTGTTCAACACCGTCTGCTGGCATACGGCGAATATGAATGAACAGATGCCACTGACAAGACCCGTTTTTTTTGTTTTTTTTTCTTCATATAGTATTTTGAGGGAAGAAAAGCTGAATAACTCATGTTTTCACTTTGTCCTTTTTACTTGTTCTGTTTATCACTAAGCTCTCTTTTCTTTGCCGGCTGGCTGCTAGCCTGTGGCTCAGTAAAATTGGACAGGTGAAGCGGGACAGCGGGGCGTCACTGATACAGTTCGACAGGACTGCAGGCAATTCGGAGTTCGATCTGCTCATTAAGCGAGAACAGAGGTGGAGGTGGAGGTGTACCCCCCTCCCTCTTCCCCTACCTTTTAAAAGCAGTCCCTGTGCTGCATTTGTTTAGCTATTCAGCTGCAGTTACAGAGGTGAAGTATGTGTTTTTGTCTTGAAAGGGGACCCGATCGGCGCCTCCTTCTCTGCGGCAGGCGCAGAGCAGCTCAGCCGCCGTGGAGCACCTATTCACTAACATTCTTTTCAAGATGTGCCGAGCTTGAAATATGAGCATTATGAACCTGTCTCCCGCTTGAGAATAGATTCCTCCGCAGGCTTGTAAAGTTGCTTTTTGCTGGAGACATGACTTACAATAAGAGATGGTGCAAGTGTCCTTGTGAGTTTCAGAAATCAATTACACTACGTTTCCCCCCCCCCCCCCCGGCGGGTCGCAGGCTGGTGTACGTATATGTATCCGAGTGTGCCCGAGAAATACAGCGGCGAAAACTTCCACTGAGGAAGTTTACACTGCGACTGTAATGCAGTGGAGGAGAAAGAGCCGGCAGTCAAGAAGAGAATGCCAAAGACACCGACCGCAATACCAAACGGGCCTCGATAAGCGAACGAATAGTGACTCCTGTGCGTTGTTCGCAAAACACACGGCGAGTGTCCGCACAGATTCACTGCGGGGCGCTTGAGCTCAGGCGACGTTAACCAAACATATGTGTGTGTGCGCCGGTGTGAATTTGCGTGGCGGAATGCTGTCGGCTGTCATTCCTATGCATGTTTCGTGTCGGGACAGGCTCCGTCTCCAGCTGCGTTTGTGACAGAATGAGTTCAGTAGTATGATACAATAAAAAAAAAATATATAAATAAATAAAACAAACAAAAAAAATTCCCCAACTACTGCATCACTAAAATCTGCTTTTTTTTTTTTTTTCCTAGTTCTTAAACAAAATATTTGCAGGAAAGAGATAATTTAAAAAATGTCCCTTCTCAGAGACGTTTAACTTCATTGGGTCGTTAAGATAGCAGATCTATTTTTCTTTTTTTTTTAAGGCTTTTTTTAATCAAGGCTACTAATGCAATCTTTGGATGTCTCCAGAAGGATTCCAGTCCACTTGTGACAGACGGCCATTGCTCTCTGGTGCAAACCTACATAGATAAATGCCATTTCCTTCCTTATTACTGGATCCTTTAATCTGATTACTGTTTTAGAAATAGTAAGTAGGCTGATGGAGGCAATGACAGACTGACCATATATAGCCCAGAAAACAACATCTAAACTACGTCGGATGTTTGGTGGTGGAATCGCTAGCTTCTGGCTCAACCAAAGAACTTGTACTTTTAGTACTAAAAACGTTTGAATGGTTTATTGTTGCGTCTTTTTCACAGTTTTTGTGGATATTGTGGCGACAGAGGCCAACAGTTGAGACTCAAGAACAAGAAGAACACAATAAGACGTAAAGTAAAAGGTGAAGAGGACCCGTTTGTCAGTTCCTCATGCAGGACTGATAGGTCGGTACCATATATTTGATGTTTAAAAATGCGTTCTCGCCTCCGTAACGCTCAAACATCTGCAGAGTCTCCTCAATCAGCTCGCCGATGCTCTCCCTCTTCCTCTGGCCGTAGTCAACAGCATCGCCCAGGTTTTCTGAGGACAAGGGAAGACACAGAGAAGAGCCATGATGATGAGGGGGGGGGGGGGGGGGGGCAGTGGAAGCAAAAGCAAAGATAATTCATATTTTAGCACAGTCTGGGTCATCACAGACTGCGAGGTTGATGTCAGGGCTCACAAAGCACCACCTGCGACCACACCGTGCTGCTTTGCTGGAGGCCGTGCGGGCAAAATGCCATCCGTCCATCTGACTTCAAACCCAGCGGAAGAACAGAATTTCATTTACCCCTCTCCCTCCGTGGCCTGTCGGGACTGGAGGGGAGGAAAGTTTTTTTTTTTTTTTTTAACTGTTTGGCTGAAAGTTTAATGAGGCAGCCTGCAGAGAGGAGGGGAGCGGCGTGAAGGGCGCACGTTTAGCGGCGGCGGTTTTTCGCTACTGCACCACGCTGCACGAGGAGTGATCTGGAGTCAACGCACACGTCGGCTACGGTGTGTGTTTACCGGAAAGTAAGGCAGGAATTTGTTTTTTTGTTTGTTTTTTTTTACAGTTTTACAGAATAGTCAGACTCTGAACTATAAATAAAGTTAGAGCGAATCACAATGAAATGAGAAAGAACAACCTCCCATTCACAACACACATACATGAAAAGACACAAAATTGCACAACAGAAGGAGTCTGACTTGCTCGGGGAACGTGTTATCGAAAAAAACATTCCTGAGGTGTTCAGCCGCCATTCCTGCCTGCCTCTCTTTCAACACACACACACACACACACACACACACACACACACACACACACACACACACACACACACACACACACACACACACACACACACACACACACACACACACACACACACACACACACACACACACACACACACACACACACACACACACACACACACACACACACACAATCAGCAAACTGCCAATCTCTCCCCACTGCAGAGAGGGCCCAGGAGTGAGGCGTGCACACACACACACACACACACACACACACAAATGTGCATGTGTCATGGCCAGTTAATATTTCCCAGAGTGAAAGTGTAGATTTTATTCCCGGTTGCGGCTCAAAGAACACCGAGTGGCGACGACCACGGAGAGGAGAGGAGAGGAGAGGAGGATCACGTGCCTCAAGTGTTCATGTGAGAAAAATTAGCCGCTGCTTTCGCTTCTAATTGGCGCCAAAGAGAGACGAGGGCATCAAACCCTGTGGTCACTTCTTCCAAACACACAGTCCTTTATTCTTTCTCAATCTTTTCTGATCTGTCATCTTTCATTTCACCAACTCACCCCTCCTCCGTCTTTTTGCCTCGCCTCCTCCACCCATCCTTGGCCTCCTCATTAATACACAAAGGGAGCTAACCCCATAAAGAGGGTCGTTAAGCAGCAACTCTTCTATGATCTCAGACTTTTTACTCCGGACGCAATCGCTTCCACAAGAGTGGGCTTTTGAGAGCCGAGTCTCACTCCACATAAATGTAATACCGGCATTTGTCCACATCTCAAAAACTCATTTCTCAAAATTGCACAAAACGCCTCTTCAGATGTTTCATCTGCCTACTTCACGCGACTGCCGAGTCATGAAGAAAAAAACATGGAGGATATCCCTTCTATTTTCAGCAGAAGTTGCTAAATTTTAAGAGCGCTTGTGGCTTTAGCTTAATTTTGATAACTTTACAAGCGAAAAAGCTACACTTAATCTTCATAGTATCCATTTGGTCTATGTGTACGATCCATACGATTTTCGTTTTGCTGCAAATTCTTTCAGCTTTCTCAACAAAATTAGGTTTTGGTTGTACTTGCTATGGCGTTGCTATGGACTCCATCAACAGGGAAGGAGGTGGATGTCAAGTCACAGCTTTTAAAATGTATTAAACTATATCTGGCACATATTTCGATACTTTCTATTTCTTCAAGCTAGTTACTTGTTTCAAGCCTGACAAAGGCAAAATATAAAGTTATATGAAAAGAATCTAAGAAACTGATGGCAACATTTCCTTTCAAAATTCTAAAAAAGGAATTCAGTGTTTTATGTGACGCACAATCAGAATTTTTACCCCCTTTTTTTATTGACTTTGAAAATTACTTTGTTTCTTTGTTTTGACATTAAACTCAGATCACAATTCAACTTGTTTCATAATCAGTGCAAATGATTAAGCAGTTGATCCACAGTGGAAACAGAGGATTACGTTGTCACTAGTTATTGTGTGTGTGAGTGTGAGAGAGAGAGAGAGAGAGAGAGAGAGAGAGAGAGAGAGAGAGAGCGAGAGAGAGAGAGAGAGAGAGAGAGAGAGAGCCAGAGAGAGAACATCTATTTCCATAAGACAACCCCACCAGAAATACACCATGTATCAATTACGAATAAAACAACAACAACAAACAAACAAATAAACAAACAAACAAATAAATAAATAAATCCTAGAATGGTGAAAAATTATGCAAACAATACTTTGCTTTTACTGAATTTTACAAACATCTTGCAGCTTGTGGTTTGTATTCCACAACAAGGCTTCTTTGATTTCGAGTGTGAACCCCCCCCCCCTTCCACCAAAAAATAAAAATTATGAAAATAAAAAAGGATTTAAATCTGCACTTCTTTTTTTTTAGACAAGTAGCCTATCGTCTCCTTAAGTGAAGAATGTGAGCACTCCTGCCAACTCCGGCAACCGACCACACAAACGTCCGCAGCCTGCTCGTTAGCAACTCTGGAAACAGCCTCTAAGCTGCGGCCATGTGAGCAATTACAATAAAAACAGCAGGGCGAGCAGGGAGGACAGAGAGCAACAGCATGCTGTGATGTGTGTGTGTGTGTGTGTGTGTGTGTGTGTGTGTGTGAGTGGGCCAGGTGAAGAGCAAAATGTTGGGGAGTCATCCGGGTCACTCTTACAGTCCGTTTCAGCTGTGAGTCTATTGGGGGCTGAGTGTGGGTGGGTGGGGTGGGGTGGTGGGGGGGGCGCTGCATGTTGTCGTGGGTTAAAAAGCTAAAGCCGCAGAGAGTCACCCCCTGTTAGTGTGGAAATGAGCAGCCAAAGCCGGCCCAGGGGGAGAGCTCGGCCTTCAGACAGCGAGCACCGGGTGAGGTGCAGCTTGGGAACCGGCAAAGCTTGGACTTGCTTACTGGGGCCTGAGGGTGGTGGGGGGGGGGGGGGGGCAGAGGTCCTGCACGGGGGGGGGGGGGGGGGGGGGGGGGGCAGGGGGGGAGGGATTGTTGCTGTTGCTATCCTGAGCCTCCCGGGCCGACCCAGTGCATTTCTTCTGCTGAGCTGTTTGGAGGCCAGCAGCATCAAAAGGAAGAGGGCAGAGGAATTTGCAGTGATTCTCAATATTTAAAGAGCAGAAAAGGGAGAAGTGTGTTTAAGGAGGGATGGAGGAAAAGGAAGGAGGGGACGGGGGGAGGGGGTTAAAAGCTGCCTCTGCAAATGTCCTTCAGCAAAATAACTTCTCTTTCTCGCCGTTTTTCTTCTTCCTCACTCCCCTCCCTGTCCTTTTTCTTTTTTTCCCCCCCTCCTTTGCTTTCGGCAATATCTGCAACCCTGAGCAGGGAGTGAGACAGTGAAGAGGGAGGAAAAAAAAAATCTTTAAAAACAATCATAATAAAAACTCCCGCTCTGTGAAACGAAGGGAAAGGGCCTTGCAGGGGTTGGTTGTCTGTTCCTCTGAAGAAGAGGGGAGGGTCGATGGAGACGAGGAGACGACTGGTGGTGGAACAACACTGAAGGTGAAAGGAGAGAAGGTGCTTTTATGAAAATCTCTAAATCTCAGATTTCAGGGGGTCACATGAAGCTGAAATCACATGAAGGAGTCTATCTATCTATCTATCTATCTATCTATCTATCTATCTATCTATCTATCTATCTATCTATCTATAGATGTAATGGTGGCAGAGCCCCTCTGCTGTGATTTCTGCATTAACCCAGCAGACGAGCTCTAAACTACACAACAACAGCTGCAGCCGCCCTCCTTCCTCCTTCCCCCTCCTCCTCCTTCTCCTCCACCCTGCTCTTTCTCCATCCCTCATTCCCCACGGTCCTAAACAACCTGTCTTTCCACATCAAGCCGTAGACAAGCTGTCACAGATGCAGCCAGCGCTCATTCTCCAAACTAGCGGCAGGATGTGCAGACAAGGGACTTCAGGGGCCATATTTACTGCTGGCAAACTGGGTCTAATGGAGGATTAGCGCCACGCCTCGTTCCTTTTTCTCGCCCCTCTGAAACTGTAAAAGAGCGGTATTGTTACCCCGTTCTCAGACTCCTTAACCGAGGTTAGCATGCATTATGTGTACGTTGTACGGTTCTAATCTCCTCCGCTGCCAGGGACCGGGTGACACACACACTGCACAGGCTTTGGCATGCTTAAGCTTGAAATTCCAGAGCCGATTCACCATCAACCCAACAGGCTTTTGTTTCTAATCAACTTACTCCTGAATGTGGAAGTTCCTCATGAAAGCGGCTTAGAGACGGGGCCACCAACACAACGACTCTTTGAACACGGGATCAATATGTGTCAGCGGCCTGTTTTGTTTTACTTGCTTAGCTGGGAAATGGAGCAATGGAAGTTATGAGAGACCAAACAACTTGACTTCCCGGAATAGCTTGACGGCGGCGGCGCAGCCGAAGACCTCATGTGATTACACCGTGTCGCCATTCTTTCTCCTCACTAACCTGATAACAGTCCACGCTCATCACCACAAGATCCATCCAGAATCTTTTGCAGGAACATCCCTCAATTTATCAGAATTATTGACAACAAAGATTCTATTTATTCCTTGGAAACATTTAAGGAAATGAGGCTTTGTTAAAGCTCGAGAAACCTTCCGTTTCTATTCCACCTGAAAGACGGCCGAGAGGAAAAATAGAGACATTCTGAGGGTCGCGCTCACGAGAAAGCTTCAGGGTACGTTTGTTTTCAATGGCACCGAGCCATAAGCAGACGGAGCGAGAGGAGCTTCATGGTGCATGTGTGACAGAGGGTGTGTGGGAAGGAGGTGATGGGGAGTGGATGGGGACCACTGGAGGAGGTCTGCGCTTAACAGCAGGACTCTAATTAAAAAGGGCCTCGCAGTTGGGCGCCAGGCAGGCCTCTCATAAAGAGACTTGCACTCTGGCGAGGAGGTGGGAGAGACCAGGTGTGAGTGTGAGTGTGAGTGTGTGTGCGTTTCCTTACTTCCGTTGTGAAGTGCCGAACCTAAGATCCTCCCGGTGTGGATGGAAAAACAATGCAACGTCCCACAATATTCTACGTGACTGAAGCTAACAACAATTCCTCCATCTTCATAAGTCTGTATGTTGTCATCGTGGGGAAGTATAGAGGGAAATGCAACCTTCTATCATCTTTTTTTCATTCATAATTTACTTACACACATTCTTTTATTGTCACTGTGACACATTGTCAAAGTTGTGGAGAACTCCACGAGTCTGTTGAATGACTGACTCGGTCATTCACTCATTGTCTAAATCAGCTTTAATATGTTACTTTAAAGCCCCCGAATGATCGCTGCTGCAAGGATTTATGATCATGGATGGTTAGACCGGGTCAGAGGCCGCCATTACCCTCTATTAACTCAATAAAGCTATTAAGAAATGACACTATTATGACACTAATAAATAATATGTATACATTTATCTCAAGGCACTCAGAGTCACTGTACATAAATATATAATACGTCACAAAAACTTTACAAAAACAGCAAAGATATTTCAGGATTGATCAATGACATCCAGTGTAAGCTTGAGGTTGGAGTGATTACAGAGAGCATAAAACAGCCATACAAAAAAAGCCCCCAAAACAACCAGCAGCTCCAGATGACATCCACTGGGTGAATATGAATGAATTAATAAAACTTTGCTGATTTAGCACAGCTGACGTGGCTGACGTCTTTATGTTGCTGTCAGGGAGACCGATCTGTTGCAGGATTAATGGAACCACTCGACTTTAGTGACCGACGACAACACTGCCGCTCTTCAACGGAGGTTCTTCTAACAAAGAGTGAAAAGCTCAAGACAAGACAAGAAAACAGCCCATAGATAATTTCGCTCAAAAAAAGCCAAGGGATTACTTTGTTGTTTTGCTGTGGTGAAGCTGTGTTTTCTCTTGCAATACCAGTTAAGCAAGTCCCTTCATACATCCGTCTAATATTTCACTTCTACCGGTCACCAGTCAATAACAAGGCAAACCCACCGACAACCAATATAATGCAAGAGTCAACAATTAATTGACTATTAACTGCATGTTAATTGAAGCATTAATTGATGATGTGCCAAATATTAACAACACATGGTGTGAATACTCAAGTAAAACACTACAACTTCAGGGAGCACGTTCAATTCTTTCTTTAAATCTATGTATTCCTTTCAAGGTTGAATTTTCCCTATCCTTTTCTCACAGAGTGGCAAAAAGTTTATAATATTTGAATATATGTCAAACTGACTAGAAACACAATCCAGTATAATTATATGGGAATATAAAGGAACCCAGGAAGAAAAAAATAGGACACATAATTGCATCAGTTATTACAATAAGTTTGTGAACCAACTATCGCCAGCTAATGAAAAGCTGCCATCAAAATTGATGAAAACTTTAAAGTTTTACATTTCGTGAGTTAGAATGTACTGCAGGGAAGCAAAAATCATTAGGCTACCAGCAAGTAGCAATTTCATCCTTCTCTTGTTGTACTTTAATTTAAACAAAAATGATTCACATGACAAACTTGAGCCTTTTTTTTTTTTTTTTTTTTACAAGACTCAGGGTGACTAGATGTGACTTAGGCCCCTTTAAACGATAATGTGTAGTTAAAACACATTGTTTTTGCATTTTCATTTCAGAAAACTTTTCCATTTCATCAGTTGCATTTTCAAAACCATGTGTGTTTGCACGGTGTGGACATTGACGATAGCAAGTACGTGGACATTTGTATGTCTATGTCTATGTGCATGTTTCGAGGTGACTCTTAACTGTAAAACTACAAAGTCCAGAGAGAATATGAACTAGGAGTCATGACACTCTGGAGGCAAACATACGTATGTGTAGAAGAACTATTTACCACTGCTATGAAGCGCAACACATTTGGGTCACCAGTTGAGTATCACTAACCTGAGTAATTGTGTCTTGCTCAGTGTGAGGAGACAGTTTGACTAAGAACTAAACGGATATGTATTTTTGTGATAATAGCACCTCTTACACACACTTAGACAGCCTTGTCACCTAAAGTCTCCAAAAGCCCACCTTTTGTTTTTGTGTGGTTTGGGCCTTCACGAGTTCACCAATTCATTTATTTCGTGGCTTTCTAGTCTGACTGAAACGCTCCTCTTTCCGTCTCACTGGCCATTTTCCTCTGCCGATGTCCCCGGCCCCTCTTTTCCCCTAATGGATTAGTAAGAGGCTGACGGACAGCACAGCTGTGGCTCACATACTCAGTCACTCGCTTACTCACTGTGACACACGCACGCATGCACGCACGCACGCACGCACGCACGCACGCACACACACACACACACACCTGGAGCTGGGCCCGTTCCCACTTTGTTGCTTTTCCATCACAACCTTTGTCCGTAATCAATAACAACATTTCAGCTTAACACAGCTCGCCCCAATGAGGCCTGCAGCCTCAGTCACATTGCAGTCAACTCACACACACACACACACACACACACACACACACACACACACACACACACACACACACACACACACACACACACACACACACACACACACACACACACACACACACACACACACACACACACACACACACACACACACACACACACACACACACACACACACACACACACACACACAAGACTCTGCGGAGCAAAGTAAAACAATAGGCTCATGGCCAGCTGTAGTTTATTAAACCCCCCAACCTCTACACCAGCCATCATCTGACTGCTCATGCTTACTGAAGTCTAACCTTTGCTGTAGGTCAGCGAGCTCATTTTCCACGTGTTCATCCAGCCCAGCAGCACTCAGTCTATAGACTACCTGCAGCACAGAAGCATTTCAACCCGGTGCGAGTTGGACATCAGCAAAGCAATACGCCAAGTGGAGGGAGGGGGAAAAAAAAAGAAAGTGTCAAGGTCAGATTGCAGAGATTGCACAGCACAAAGTAAGACTGGAGGAATGCATGGGCGAGGTTGAGACAAAGACGTAACCTGCTGAGGATGTTACCAAGCTGTACAGGAGCTAAAGCTGTTAGATTCCTATCGATCTGGGTCCCACTGGCTTACTCGTCTACATCTGTACGTAGGTATACAGGAATTGAATTCCAATTCCACACTTCCGCCAAAATCACGCCGTGCCTTTGGCTAATCTTTCCCTGGAAATCCCGGGCTGTGAAAGGGATTCAAAAGCACGGTGGAGACAAGGTGAAAGAATCACTCCTGCACAGAACACAAAACACTCATTTTTGCTCATTTCTTTTGCAATTAGCCAAGTAGACCTCGCCGTGACCGAGAGCAATATCAGTTTGCACCATTTAGTCATGCTTTTAATGCACGAAGAGAGCTCGTCTTAGATGATGGATCAATGCTATTTTCCAAGCTGTTACCATGTCCATTATTGTTTCAATTACCACCGCACAGATAATGGTTATCCCGGCCTCTTCTTATCCAATTGTAGCCTGATCCATGCATCTGTGAATCAGTTTCTGCGTGCTTCTCACAGACCTAAAGGACAACGTCGTCTTGTGTTATGTTCACAGGTACATCACACTGATGGCCTCGAAGGGCAGCTACATTTTAATTATTTTCAAATTAGACTCCACATTGTTCAACGTGCACAGGCGCACAACGTGACAAATGATCTCTGTGGCCTCCTACAGCAGAGGTTTTAATTTGGGACGGAGCACTTTTTTCTTTTTTTCTTCATTGTGGCTTTGTTTCAACAGGGAGCCACACATAACTCAGCGCAGCCCCAAAGACTCACACCACAACAGCTCACCTACACTTTGAATTCCTCTGAGCGGCTCTCCAAGAAGCTTTTCTGAAGTCTCCAATAATACAACCTGGTTCAACCTGAAATTCTCTTGCGGAAACCATGTCAAACGCACCATTTCGTTTCCATTTTCTCCCAAGAGATTATATATTTAGGGATTACAACTTCAGTGGTGGCGAATTCACTGGTGCTGTAACTTGCGGGTTAAAAATAAATAAAAAATTATATAAAATTCAAGTACCGTAACAGTAGATGAAGCCGAGCTATTGCAGAGGACAGAAACGGTACGGCGGAATAAAAAGAAAAGAAATCAAAGCTTCGAAAAAGCACGGAGGGCAGACCCCCTTCCCACTCCGGCTGGCCGTGTCTCTCCCTGGCTGGGTGGAGAGTGTCAGTGCTGTCAGGTGTGAGTCAATGCCGTCAGATGCGATCTCATTACGCCAGCTTACCTCAAGGTTAGCAGCGGGCTGCTGGCTAGGCACAAAATCGATCTGCACCAGGGACGGGCGGTAAAGGCCACCGCAGTGTGCAGTACGCACAAAACCCAGGACAAGAGCCAAACAAGCGCGGCGCTTTGAATCGCAGAGGCTCACTGACACTGACACAGGTGCAGGCGCGCCACATATATGCACGAAGCTCTGGAAGCGGATTAACATATTAATACATCCCGGGGAATCACCTTCACTTTAAACTTTCTGGAAACCCGATCGGGTCTATCTGTAATCATTATGTCAGAAAACAACCCTATTGTCAAATGATCAAATTTTGATTCCTCGTACACAGTAGAAGCACGTCTCTCTCGCTGCCGCCCTCTCTCCGGCGACGTCACACAATAACATCTGACAGCAAATAATGCGGCCTCTTGTTCTATAAAGCATAAAACACGCTTACTCAAAGCCTTCTAATATGAGAAGTGTTTGACAGAAATCCATTAGGCATTGACAAGCTCTTGCATCTTCAAATCTATCAGATCATCAAAGCTTATCCCCGCGTTCAGTGGAAATGTTCACCTCTGCAAATGTTCATCTGGAAATGTCACAGCACCGTTCGTTCCTGTGATTCCGAGCACATGGCGGCATCACATAGATGGACATAATAAATAAACAACAGAGAACGTTGCATTTCCCATTCGGCGTGCTTTGAGGCTCACAGTACCAGAAACTAATGGTGAAGAATTGAATATTAATCAGAAGCAGCTTGGCTCTGGGACCAGGTGTCCATATGTGGAGAATACAGGCTATTTGCTAAGGCTGCCTATCATCCTCTACTAATGTTTACACATCTTTATATTCATAATGAGCAAATGTTTAAGTTGCCTCTTTAAGATTGTTGTTTTCCTTTTTGTTTGAATAAAAGGTTGGAGTCTATTAGCTCCACTTTTTTTTTTCCATTACCACCTCCACATTGCGTATCTGGATACGCAAATGGTTGTTTTCTTAATATAATCCAATTTCTGTGGAGAAAAAGATCATTTTAATAGCTGGTATATGCACTGAGGTAACATAAGACAGACATAAAACAGGAAAAAAAAAGAAAAGTTGGAAGTGTTGGCTAATGCACGAGTACTTTCCTTTGTTGAGTGTAATTCAATGTTCCTGTTATTCTCAGCCAGCCACACTGTTTGTGAATGCAAAGTAAATATAGCGGTTCTTTTTCTCAACGTGGGTTTGTCTGCAACAGGATTTATTTCAGAACGATATCAGGGTGATTGTATTCTGAAGAAAGCGGCAATAAAAAAAAAAAAAAACAACCCAAAAAAGGTTTGATCTTCTCACAATTGCAGGATTGGCAGCAAAACAAGGAACTCGCATCAGGAAATTCACATCCATCATATTTTTAGGGTTATATATTTGAAAGTCGTTTGGACATTGTTTACATGGCCTAGTTCTGCCAAGTAAGCCTGATCGGAAACTATCTTGATTCCGATCCACTTAGCACAAACATTTTTAAATGAAATGTCGTGATTGTCTTAACATGCTCATAAACGCTTTTTTAATTAGCCACTTATGAAATGTATGTGTCCCGTGAGACTTGTTGCCATGGAAATAATGTCAAAATGTTGTAGAAGAGACGCCGGAACAGCCGTTATGCACAGCTACATATGCTTGCTGGCGTCTTCATTATGTGCAGTTACACCAATGTAATCCCTTAACAACAGCTCGGACTTTGACCATTGATGAGTTTTGTGTGGGGGATATTCTTCTGTTCAGTTTGGTTGCCGAAATTTAGAATGGTTTGTCAATCTGTGTGTGCCTTGTGCTTCTTAAATCAGTAGGAAAGCTGTTGCATTACTTTTTGAGCATGATATTTAATATTTCATATATTTAAAGCGAGACATTTTATTATATTAAACATATTTGCACATTTCGACAGAAGCTACATACCTCATAAGAGTCATGAAATTAATTAGGTTGACTAACATGATATATTAGAAATAAGCTTGATATGGGATACATTGATGCAAATATTAACATCACTTATAAACATTTGTTCATATAACAAAAGACTAGAGAAAATTCTTTGAAAATGTTTACTTCCGTTTTTTTTTTTTTTACTCTATTGCATTAATTGTATGATTACTGTATCTAGAGAAATTCAGCTCAAGGAAATACCGACTGGGAACTCCATACATCTTTACCTTCTATAGCGCAGTATACATGTCAGTGATGGGCTAAGTGTGGGTAAAGGTCGGCTACACAATCAACAGGTGGCCAGTTTATCGTCTGGCAAATGCAATCGCACACACTCATTCACACATCTTAATGTCAAGATTTAACCTCATTCGGGTCACAGTCAGGAAACTGTTAACCACAAAGTCATCATGCTGCCCCAACTGTGATGCGCGATAAAGAGGCATAAAACTGAGTTTTCGCTCCAGTCTAGTTGGAATTTTCTGACTTTTAAAAGCATGAAATGACCAGAATGTTCATCCTCATACAGAGCATAATAGTTAAACTGTTTAACTGTTGTCAAGGGAAAAAGAAAAAAAAATGAAGGTTTCCATTTTGGACTATGGAGATGTCTGAGTTTGGATGATGAGAACAGGCCCATTACAAAACAAGTCAAAGTGAAGTGACACCTGGAAAATGCAGAGGAATGGATAAAACAGAGGGAGGTGGGGTGGAATGACCTGGACAACAAAAGGGAGGAATGGAATCAGAGGAATCGCTCTCATAAAAGGTAGCACATGTCCAGACAGAAACTCACGTGGGTTTGCAGGTGGAAAAAGAAAAGAGGAAAAAAAAAAAACTGACAAAGAGAAAGAGACGGGAAGCGAGAAGAAGAGAGATGACGAGTGACAGAACGAGAGTGAGAAGAGGTCGAGCGGCGTCGCAAATTCAAAGAGCGAATCCATTTGTCCCGTTCGCTCGGCACAAGAGGAACATTTGAAGTGACATACTAATTTAAGTCAGTGACAAATCAAAGTCTCTCACTGATATTACCCTAAAGTGTGGTGAGTATCCTCTCGCCACTTCACTTTTTTTTTCTTTTTTTTTTCCCCCCTGAAATCCATGAACGTGATTGTAGTTTCAGTATCAAAAGAATAAAAGGTGTTCGCTCGCTCCTCAAACGTACACTATAATTTCCCTTCACCGCACAATGTGACAACAATGGCACACACATACACCTGCCTTGACACACACACACACACACACACACACACACACACACATTTATGCCCGTACGCAGTGATGGGCTTTGTGCCTGGCTAATAAAATCACTTTAGTCTTCATAACCACTTTAGCCTTGGAAGCTGCCACCGATGGAAGGACAAACTCACGCACACATGCACGGACAGGAGCGAACAGTGAGCGGTCCAGCCCTTCCATTAGCCTAATGAAGTGGCTCTCTAAGATGGATGACATGACATCACCTCCACCACCAATCACAATATCACCCCTAAAAAACCTTCCACTAAAAGCCCCACCCCTCCGCCCTGATCCACACCCCCCCCCCCATTGCACCAAATGGACTACGAGCATTCCAGAGCCTATTCGGCTGGCCCACAACACTTTTATTGGTCCGGTTATTTATCTCTTTAATGCAATTGGCTGGAGTGGATGCCTATGGATGTGGAGGGCTAGTAAATCAGGGTGAGCTGAGGCAGCGGTGTGATTAAAAGAACTTTGGCCGAACAATGATAATGGCGGCGAGCGGACGGCGCGAAGTCTGTCTGCATTCAGAACAGGAAGGGAAGGCAACTGATCGTCTGGGAGCAACAGTTTGCAGAGGACAAGGGAGGGCAATGGAGAGTAAGACGGCACAAATGCAACGAAAATCAAAATGCACTATTAGCATTTGTTTGTTTTGTCGGTTTGGACCAAAAATCGAGATTCCAACCACTGTGAAATGGAGGACGCGCCATTGTCAGTGGTCCCGTCTGCTTTGCAAGGATGCCAACGTGATATACTGACACCTGTCATGTGATATCAAGCGTTTCACTGTCACGCAATAAAGGTCTCAGGACCTTGACCCGGTGGTGTTCTCAGGTTTTCACACTTGTAATGGTGACATACAGCGCTTTGGGAATACCCACAAATGCTGTCAAGCTCGTGATTTAGACTGCTTTCACTGAAAGGAGATTTACGTGGCTTTCTGCTGTTCCCGCTGCTTGAATTTGGAAAGAAAATGATCTGAAACGGATATTATTGACAATGTGGACATGGCTGAAAAACACTGTCTGGTTAAGGAGACATGATCTAGTCTTTCTTTCCGCTCCTCTTCAGTCTCCCCCTTGTAGAAGGACAAAGAAGAGTGTTTATGGGTGGAAGGATGCAGGTACGGGCATACATAAACCGTCTGTTTTATAGGCAGGCAGCAAGGCCCAGGGGTCTGTCAAGGTTTACGAGTGTTCGGGCCCTTTAAAGGAAGAGTGTTTAAGTGTGGTATTTACATAAAACACGGCAAGGTGTCTGTTCTAAAACCTGCGTGGATAATCTGCGGCCGACAATGTCATCGAGATCGAGAAAGCCTAAATGATTCTCTGGATCTAAATTACAGAGCAGTCATAGCTATACAAACATGGTTTGAGTTTGAAGATTACTGCAATGGCAAAATACCAACTCAGCTGTCCTGTCATGAGCAGACCTCAAAAACCCTATAATCCATGTGTAGAAAACACATTGTGATATTATATACCATTGTAGGACAAGCATATTCATTTAAAGACAAAAGGTATCACTCAGTTCCAAATTCAATGTGCCCTTCACCATCATTGGACTTTCCACTGGCCAACACTTTGTGCTTTCTGCCAGCTCAGTCTCTTTTTTTTCCCCCACCAGCTTTTAGTTGTTTGCTTCCACTCCAAAGAGAAAAGGGGAAATTACTTTCTCAAACAAACAACAAACACTTAGAAAAACCAGGCCTGTATGTACAACTGTGAGCAGATGGTTGTAGTATTTGCAGGTATCACCTCCACACTGTGATTATTTGTTATTAAGTTTCTTATTAAGTCCCCTCTAAAGCAGAAAGAGAGAGGGAAGTGGAGAGGACGGAGGGAGACGAAGTCGGTGGAAGGGGTGAGGGAGGCACTGAGATGTGCTGGGACAGCAGTACCACCCCGACGTGAGTCATAGGACACACTGTCAGCAGCCATCCAACGTCGCACACTGACTCATTACGCCGGCGGAGAGCAGACGACAACACCACACATGATCAAGGACAATGGAAAAGGAGTGTCAGCGACGGACAGAATCACGAGATGCAGGTGGTATCAGCCGTTACATTCCATGGCCCGTCTCTCAGGTCTACGTCGGTGGTGGTGGTGGCGGTGGTGGTGGTGCGAAAACTTTCAATTGTCTGCAAGTACGGCTGGAACACAAGCACCCCCATTGTAAACCATGGAAGGTGCTCGACTTATTTCAATTCTCAAGTCATTAGCAATCAATTTTAGCCTGGTACTGTACAGACTTGTTGACCATTCCCAGACAACCAACAGCATTGTCCACTCCGGCCAAATGTATGTAACCAAGGATACATGACCTTGGGGAAGGAAAGCGAAGGGTCACACTGGTGGTCTTGTGAAAATGTACGCTCAATATTCGCTACACTACCCACGAATGACCAAATCATCCTACAAAAGCAATAAA
Organism: Blennius ocellaris; assembly: GCF_963422515.1. Lineage (NCBI taxonomy): Eukaryota > Metazoa > Chordata > Actinopteri > Blenniiformes > Blenniidae > Blennius > Blennius ocellaris. The sequence goes on from NC_137666.1 coordinate 8,345,969, forward strand.
ATACATTGCATTGTGCAATTATAGTAAAAAAAATAATTTCAAAATGTTGAATTACACAGATTGTTATCTCTTCTTCGTCCTGTGTTTATTTTGCTGAATAAATGATCTTCTGACACTTTTCCTGTTGATGCAGTACAGACACAGTGATGCCAGCTTATGCAGCATCATCTAACAGACAGTCCAATGACAGGGACTGAAATAAATAAAGACCACCCGGTGTGCCGATTGGTAAAGTCATAATTAAAATATGAATTCATAACACTGAAGAGATGCCAACGTAGGACAGATAAAAACATGAAAGCCATGATGTAGCGCTTTTTCAACAGACATCCATGCTCTAATTTAACTATGCTGTTTTATTAAACCCTGTCCCTGTAGAGAACCATCCACATGATGTTGCAATAAACAAAACAGGTAATAAAATGTCTTTCTGACTCAATTGGAAAGTTTTGCTTGCGATCTCCTGCACCTGAAGACAAAAACTCCAACATCCTGACTTGTGACGCATATTGCCGGAGGTTACAGAGGCTTGTGTGTGTCTGAATGTTTGACTATTTGATTAAGGCTTTGGGATTTGAATAATCGCACGGCTACATACTCCCACAACCGACATCTTCATGTCACATCCATACATCACCATAGCGTTTCAGCACAATAAGCGTCCCCAGATAAACAGGGTATTTATCTGGGGATATTGTGTCATCCGGCAGGTTTTATTAATAAGGTGTGTGTGTCTGCGCCGTGTCCAATTTAGAGTATTTCCCTCATCAAGAAGCAGATGTTTGCGTCCCATGTGGAAGCTTGTGAAAAGCAGAGTCCCCTGGCCAAGTGGGGAGCAGGACCATTAGGTCGGCAGAGATGGGACCATTTATTTGGCTCTTTTCTGGCTGTGGCTGTATTATCTGCCGTGATGCTATTTGTCTGAGAGCAGCCATGCCGACGCTGTGACAGGATCGGGAGGGGTGGAATGAATGATGGGCTCGGAGACGCGGCCAGTTTTGCTTCACTGACAAACTGGGGCAAGAGCTGGAGGGGGTATGGCGGAGGGAGCCGGGCAAAAGAGCAGAGCAGGGGGTGGCGGCGAGGCGAGGCGAGGCGGCGTGCGAACGCACGCGAGACACAGCGTGGTAGCCCTCTTCGCCAGAGGACACAATTTACAGCACCTGTTGGCTGTGATTGATCAAAAGAGGAGGAGAGAGGGTAATGGTGTGTGGTACACTGTGTGACACAGGATGAACTGATGGCGTCGAGGAGAGGGTTAAAAACCAGACAATCAAAGTAAAATTGAGGATGTGAGAGAACGAAAGGGGGATACGGAGGACGGAAATAAAGACAGATTGCAGAGGACAGCAGGATGACGCCATACTAAGAGAGTGAGACGCGAATGAAAAGAAAAAGGTTGCCGGTGCCGGAATGTGTGAGCAAAAGAGACAGGGGGAAAATGTATTTGTCCCCTGATGGGAGCGTGTTAGAAGTCCATCTGAGAAGAAATGAGATCAGTCGCTGACTTAGTTGTAGAGGAAGACTTTGCTGCCCTGCAGCTCACACACCGACTCAATACCTTCCTCTCCATCTCTCTCTTTCTCTCCTTCACTCTCATACAACCTGCAGCGCATTTAATCTCCACGACGCTGCTGCGCGTGGGTTTGAGGCCTGTGTGTATGTGCACGTGCACGTGAACGCCCGCAAAACTCTTATTACACGGGCTCCTGTCCCACTCCAGCTCTCCATCAAATGGCTTGGGCTGCTCCCCCCCCCCACCACCACCACCACCACCACCACCCTCACTCGCCTCTCCTCACTATCTCTTTTGCTCCATCCCAGCTGAGGCCACAGAGGAATCTCCTCATAGAATCACCCACTAAATCATCCATCCACCAAACAGACACCTTGGCAAACACTCTTACTGTGAGCTTTCATTTCCAATCTAAACACACAGTGGGTACAGGCTTGGCGTGTGTGTGTGTGTGTGTGTCTGTGTGTGTGTGTTTTGGAGAGGAAGTCAACTGTAAACGCATTGTGTCTTTTTCTCTGTACATATGAAAATGGATTTGGACTATCTCAACCATTAATTACAGGCAGGTAGATAAATTTACGTAGATTATCTTGCAGCAGCTACATAAGTGTGTAAAATCCTTAGGCACAGTATGACAACTGAAAATTTCTGTAAAGGATTTTCAGAGACTTTTTTTTTTTTTTTAATACAACCTACATGGTGGGACAAATACTTCAATAATGCCAAATGTGATCAAGTATCAAGTTCTGCAGCGAGAACGTGTCACAGCTTGCCATAACTTTATTTTCAGATTATTTTCAGTGAGTTTGAAACAGGTTATTAACCCTTGTTAAGGCCTTAATGAAAGAGCCGAGGATTACCAGCTCCACTTGCCTTTGATCAAAGACATCGGTGTGTAAAATGGTAATGGGGACAGAGATTTCTAGGATTTCTATTTCCTCAACAGCAAGACGTTTAAACCATATTTAGTTTCTTGGCCCAGGTGGATAAACCAACCTGAAATCCCCTGACATTCAAGTTAGGAGTCTGAGAGACAGTTTATCAACATGCCAGTGGTTTTACTGAAATTAATAAGTTGATTTCATCTATTTCTTTTCTTGTACACAGACATAAATCAACACACTCCCTTTCATCACTTGCTGTTTGTAGCTATGGAACTTGACTGCGAAGGTTCTATCAATAGCGAGTTTACCCGTCCACTGCATGTACATGACATCATGCCAGTTAATGTCGCTATGAAATCCAAACAAACATTTTACGCATACTGCGCAGGACACAACGCTGATCTTGCAGAGGAGTGAAACGGGCGTCTGCCTGGTGATGTGGCGACGGCGTGCGTGCCGGAGGGGGACTAGAGGAGGGAGGAGGAAGGTGAGCCACCGGGGAGGCAGATTAGAGCGCCTGGAGGCTGCTGAGGAGGAGCAGGAGGAAGAAAAGTAGGAAGAGAGATGAAACACGCGAAGAGCGCGGCGGAGGAGTTAGCTGGTGGTTAATGGCGTCTGACTGAGATTATCCCGCCGCTGGGCTTACCTGATTACAGCACTGTGATGGAGGACAATAAAAAAAGACGGAGCGTCACACACATACATATACACAAACTATGTACACAAAGCAGGAGGGAGTCTAATGGGAGGCAGCGGCTGCAACATTCTGGATATGTTCCTACATAGGAGTGGACTGTTTTTATCTCAGAGTACTCCTGTATTGCATAAGTTGTATGTGCGTGTGTGTGTGTGTGTGTGAGTGTGTGTGTTACATTTTGAGAGGATGAAATGCATCAGATGTATGAGTGAGCACACCAAAGCTATTCCTCCCCCTCACTCTTCTCTGGTTCCAGAGCAATCAGCCATAGGCTCATATAATACACAGTCTCCTTGCTCAAACTTTCCTCTTGATCTATGTTTCATGCCCGAGCCGGAGCGTACGAGAGCGAGCCGCGGCACACGCAGCACTGCACCACTCCACCACTCCTATAGAGTGACAGAATGATCCCGGTCCTTACGGGATGAAAACGAGAGAAATTAATTAATCACTCTTGTCTCATTTTCTCTTTATGACACTCATTTACTCCGCCGCTCGTTTTAGCGCGTGTCATGCTCCCGCCGCGACTGATCCGAGTGCTTGGTGACGGTGGAAATGATTGTTGGTGGTTCTAAAATACTTCAGATAACTCTTTCTTGTCAAATATAACAAGTGGATGCCAGCTTTACGCATTCCGAAGTGGACTGACCAGCCTAATGTGAAACGCATGAGGCCGAAGGGTTATTTCATATCAGAGAGAGAGAGAGAGAGAGAGAGAGAGAAAGAAAGAAAGAAAGAAAGAGGAGAAATTTTTGTCAGGAAAGTTGAAGCGGTATGTGTTTTTTTTTTGTATCAGAGCAGCTGCTTTTCTTTCAACACCTGCTGCTCTTTCAACAAGAGCCGAAATTACTCGTTCAAGAGAAAATTAATCAACAGCTATTTTGCAACCTGATTAGTCATGTAAGTCATTTCTCAAGTGAAAACACCAGTTTGATTCCTGCCTCGTGAATGCGAGGCTCTTTTCTGTTTCCCCGTGTCACTTTGTTTGAAATATCTCGTTTTCAGAACGTTTCGCTGAACAAAACCAGCCATTCGAGGTCATTGCATACGATTTTGAGGAATGAGGGCAATTATTTCTCTGTAATTTCTTGCAGTTTATAGACTGAATAGTTTATTGATTAATCAAGAAACCAATTGCAAGTTCCAGACCTACATTTTAGCTGTTGCATTTCCTCTAAAAGCCTTCCTTGAATAAATTCGAATCACAGCTAAATCAATCTTTGCTAAGTTATGATCACAAAATTTGTTCCTTCATTAGGATCACATTTCTTAAAGTACACTACGTCTTTGAGCAAAAAGAATTTGACTTCCTTGCCCAAGAGAGAGGGACAGAGTAGAGTCGATTAGTCATTTTTGGTGAAGATCATTTATATTAATAACAAGCGGGAGTGCGCCTGCAGCTGTGCCTCAGCTCATGTCCCTGTGATGAATGCTTTATTGGTTAGTGTCCAATCTTTCTTGAATATTCATTATTAGTATACATATATAGATTTCATGCACTCATGAGTTTCAGTCCCTATAGCAGTTCCTTTTTATCTATACAGGAGTGTTGAAAAATAATTAAAAGTCAAGCAGTTCAACACGTTCATGTGAAGTTACACACACCAGCGCAATATGCAGCTGTAAGAATTTGGCTTTTCGGTGTCAACACACTGTGCTGGAAAGCAGCAACAGCAAAAAAAATTCAGCGTGTGAACTTCCTTAAAAACTACATCCGCATCGATATGAGAAATGACCACGAGGCCCAAAGGCCTCCTTGAGCTGCATCCGGCAGAGCCACAGCTGGATAAGGTGGCGAGTCTAAGGAGAAGGCAGAGGCACGCGGAAAAAGTAGAAGTGCGAGGTGGAGGCAAGCCAGTCGAAAGTTATGAAACATGCCCCTTGAATAATCAACGGCCAAATCAATTTGTTCAACGTCCAAGGGAAGCGGGCGGACTACAGAGGAATGTGTGGAGTGGGCGGTCACTCGCCGCATCCAAGTCCATATCTCAGACAAACACACAAGAGCCAGAGAGGCTGAGTGGAGTGTGGAGAGAGGTGGCCAGGAGACACACACACACACACACACACACACACACACACACACACACACACACACACACACACACACACACACACACACACACACACACACACACACACACACACACACACACACACACACACACACACACACACACACACACACACACACACACACACACACACTTCCATATTCTTTGATCTGTGATTACTTTTGGCTTCATTGAAATTTGATACATTTTTAACAATAACACATTTTCTCATATTCTGTATGACCAAATGTATCCATCCATCCATCCTTCCATCCATCCAAAAAACTCGAACTACCCAAACATCGATTTATTGTTGAAGCTTAATACTTTATACAAATAATTGAATTGAAATAGCATGACTTTTTCCAACACAATGACAAAAAGGTTTAAGCTCGGCTGACATCTATTTCATATCCTGTAAGATAAATGTACTTATCCTCTATTGACCCCCCCCCCCCCCCCCCCCCATGGCAAAAAGGCTGCCAGACAAGACGCTCGGCCCGTTTCCTCGTTTGCCTGATGGCACTTTGGCAATCGCACAGCTGGAGATAAGGATCAAACTGTCAATACAGGGATTAGAGGAGGACTTGCTTAATCACCAGTGCCATAAATCACCACAAAAAGCTGGTCAGGTGTGCAACTGTTGATCTTGACCTGGCTTTAAGATACATATATGACACTCAACCTTTAGTCAAATATGCCTCAATATAATTTCAATACATTTAAAGTATGCCTCCCTTGTTTTGGTAGAAGAACCAGTTACATAAAAACACAATGTTTTGTCTGTAATCAAAGATGAAAATTCAAATAGGCTTCTCTGAGATTACTCGGCGAGCTTTATGATGCTTTACATAATCTCTCTGCAACGATCCATGGCACAGCAAATAACTTAAAAAGAATCCCTGGATTGAAATAAGGAAAGCAGTAATGCTTCTTCTGTGTAGAAAATTAAAATGCAATAGCAAAATAATAGGACTGGACAAAGTAAAAAAAAAAAAAAAAAAAAAAAGTGGCACAGATGTGGGGATTTTTTTCTTCTTTAGTTCTTCTGAAAAGCCGCACTTGTGTTTTGGCAGGAAATTAGGTTAACCAACCAGGATCGTAGCGGCCTAATCCTAAATTAAAACATCAACTCTGACATCCCATCAGATTCCTTAACAAAGAACAATTTGTGTGTTTAAATGATTCTTCTAATGTGCTGCAAAACAAAAAATATACATATATATTCAGTCCATTTTCCTGCTTTAAAGAGTATTTTCTGACATGTTTTGACTTTTAAGTGTTCTGGAAGCAAAGCTGAAGAGGAGAGCGAGACTTCAGAGAAAATGCCGAGCGCGACTATGAAAAAGGCCCGCAGGCAGCGACCGGCCCACTGTGCCCCGCTCAATAAAGGCAGCCATTTTATGACCCCCCCCCACCCCCCCCGCCTCTCGGCGTTTTGATTTTAATACTCTTCCTCTTTCTACCACTTGCCCTACGTCTTTCTCGCTTCCCCTTTCGATGCCCCTTTTTGTCACGAGGAGATCTGTTTTCTCTCGACTTGTCTTGGGAGTTTTCATGCCGCCTTGTCTCCCCGAACGCCGTCTGCGTTTGTCGGCCCCTTTTCAGCGGAGAGAGGCGGCTCAAAGTGGGGGGAGGACAAATGCTGGACTAACCAGATTAGCAACTATCACATTTCTCATACGGACAAATTAATTTCCGTACAAATTAAATGAGGGGACCCACCCACGATAATTCCCTGGGAAATTGGACATGGTTTGTAGGAATGAAATAAAACAACATCTTCTATAAGAGAAGAAAAAAAAAATCTAATTACCAGCACAGAGAAATAAAGGTAGACGAATAAATTAGGAAGGAATGAAACAGAGTTTCTGAAAGTGAGTAATGTGAAAAACAGAGGTTGCTACTGTGGCGGATTTGGGTCCAACAAAAAGAGCATAAAAAAAAAAAAAAAAAAAAAAAGGAGAAAAAAAATAAAAGCCCAAGAAAAACAGAACAAAACCAGCCTTGTCTATTACAGGATGTGCCTTTTTCCTGCAGGCTACAGCGAGGCAAAGGTAAAAGACAATAATAAAAGAGAGGGAGGGTGGCGGGGAGGACAGGGGAAAATAAACATCACCCAGACAGAGGGGGGGAAAAAAAAAATAAAAGGAAAAAGAAAAGTGTGGATGAAGAAACGTGAGTGGCAGGCGACGGCACAAGGCTGTCTGGACTCAGCCCGTTCAGATCCACTGACATTTACAGAGTGGCCGATCGCTCCTCGCCATCCTCGCCTTGAAAAGTTCAAACGCGCACAGATCCACAGAGGAAATGCAACGCCGCGTGGATCAACAGTCTCTCGCATCTCTCCGCAGGCCCTCACCTCCATCGCCGCGTGTTGCAGCCGTCACTCCCAACTGTCTCCTACCTGCCTCGGCATTCCCAGCAACAAAAGGACAGATTCCCGGCCCCTGATTCGGTGCATAGTAACACACACACACACACACACACACACACACACAGTGTTGACCTTCCTCAGCAGGGGCTGACTGACAGACAGGTATAAGGAGAGGAACAGTGGCCCCGGGTGTAGAAAGGCGACTGTGACGGGTCTAATTAAAGCTGAGCAGCCACCGAGCTTTTGGCCCAGGAGTGGAACTAACCCCACTGTCACGTCAATAGCCTGTACACCCCCCCCCCCCCCCCACACACACACACACACACACACACTTGCTTATTGAGGCTCTGGCTGTCTCACTGGTGGCTGGGAGGAGACACAGATCATGCCCTCTGACCCCGGTGATGTCTGCGCCTCTGTGCTCGAGCAGTGGGGAAACTAATGTCTGGTGTGTTTTTTTTTTTTTTTTTTTTTAATCGCCCTTCATTATCTTGCAGCTCTCTTTCCCCACTCTCCTCCGTCTGGGAGGAGAGAATGTTATGGAACAACAGTCTCCACCTAGCATCAGATTGAAGGCATTCCAGTGCAATGATGACACGAGTCTTAACCACAAAGCTCTGCAAAGATAATCATATTACCCTGGTCTTGCACCAGGCCGCAGAGTCAAACGCCCAGTGTGTTTATTTGTAAACGTTTGTGTAACTTTGAGCCTCTTAATACTCGGTGCTTATGTATGTGCATGGCGGTCTCTGTATGCTTTGGAGGAACACCAGTGTGGTCCCTGTGGAGGTTACAGCCACATCGGTGTGCAGTGTTGGCCTCAGCTTCTCCTGCGAGCTCAGCCAGTATTTGGTGAAGCTACAAACTGTGAAAAATACAAAACAGCCGTCATAGACTGACTGTATTCCTCCCACTGCTGGCAGGTGTGTGTTGACTGGACAGCAAAGGGGATTATTTGGAACTATGGAGGATCACTTGGCAGATTCTGACTATTGCATTTGTAGCTGTTTGTTGGAATCTGCAGCAACATTCCGGCCTCATATATACATGAGACTCCAACCAGGAAGGTGAGAACACCGACTCTTCCAACACGGTGCGCTTCCCTGTTTGTACTATTTATTTATTTCAGTTAAAAACAAACAAAAAAAACCCAATAATTAAAATTCGCAGATTTCCTTTTCAATTTTTGTTGGATAAGGTTTTGTTCATTTTAGGCTGACGTGAATAACACTGCATAACTTCTCTACATCCAGGATTTTAAAGGACCTGCTGACATCTTGCATACACCACAGCATACACTCACACGTTTATTGGAGTCCATGCCTCAAAGGGTCGCAGCAAAAGGTGGCAAAAAGAAAAAAGAAAAAAAAAACACATATTCACAATTAGTATTCAGGGAAATACTAATTGTGTTAGCAAACACATTTTTTATGTGGTTTACTAGTTCTAACATTTTAATCGTATTTAATTGCATCGTAAAAGTATTTGAAAAAATGTGCTACAGATTATTTATGAAATGTAGATATCAAGAGGACAATTAACTTTGAAAATAACAACCATATTGGATATAAAAAGTGATTCAAATGTTTGAATTAGTGAATGCGCAATAAAGATGTGTAGGAGTAAATCACAGAGTACAGGAGTATGAGTAAAGTTACTTGAAGTAGCTATAAAAAGTACTGATTCCAGTAATGTGGGTATTCCAATTTTGTCATGCCGGAGCAGATTTTATTGCGACGACATGTTAAAGTTTGCTACAATTTTACAGACGTGACATCAGTCAATCACATGCGGTGAAAAAAAAATACTCTGCTGAGACACTCAAGTAGAATTTCAATGTGTGTTTTTTTTTTCACTGATTATCTCTCTGACCATGGTGCTTGAACCTTCTCTCCCACCACACACACACACACACACACACACACACACACACACACACACACACACACACACACACACACACACACACACACACACACACACACACACACACACACACACACACACACACACACACACACACACACACACACACACACACACACACACACACACACACACACACACACACACACACACACACACACACACACACACACACCCCAGAGTGAATCTGCCTGTGGAGATGATGGTGGGCCTGCCCTCTTCATCACCTCTTAATCAGAACGTTGGCACTGACGGCCCAGAATTGGATCAACCCTTGCGACCCTTGCTGCTGCTTTCCTTCCAGAGGTCAGCCTCACATCACTGCACTGTCTCTGAGGCAGCAGCACGCGCCCTTAAATGAAATCTTATTTCTCCCTCTTCCTGCCTCTTTGTCTTTATCTCCCTCTGGCTTGGTGTATTAACCCAGGCGTGATCTTTCACAGCTTCGACTTGAATCACTGCAGTTTTTTTTGGTTGTTTTTTTTTGTCTTTTCTCATTATCCCAAGCGGGGCTGGAGTTTTACATTACAGCCGATGCAAGTCTCGGCAGAACTTTTTTTGTGTGTGTGTGTGCGTGTGTGTTTCAGTCAATATTACAAGAACCAATATTTATGACAAATGATTAGCATGACAAGCTGTTCCTTTGACCACAGGTACAAAAGGCATGCAGGCATAGCTCGCCTTGATTGGATTCGATTGCAGGACAGCTGTAGTGTAAACAACACTGATTGCACATTGTCTGCAGGAACTCTTACTTAGTGTTCAAGATTAGGGTTTGTTTTCACCCTCTGAGAGCTGGTAAACAATAACAAAGGAACAAGGGAATAAATAGACCCGCCGACTGCCAAGAATAAGTTCTACTCGGTAAAACGATTAGAGATGCCTTCATGTAAATGTTGTTACTCTGCCAATTTTTGATGTATGGCAAGTCGTATTAAGTATTTAAACATTCTGTGTCTGACATGGGAATCAGGATTGAAAGAGTCTGTAACTGAACTGAAATGGGATTAGCAACTCACTGTGGGCACGATGCATTATATTTGATTTGGAAAGAAAGCAAAAATACAGAGTACACATGGGGGCCAAAGAAAAGCTTATCTGATGACAAAAAAATGAAAAAAAATAGGTGAAGCGATCATAGATGATCCCAAAACAATAACTTTATATTACACAACAATGTTTTCAAGTGAAAACGGGAAACTTTCTTCACATTTAGGGTGTCCGTTTACATGACAACGGTGCTTGGAGCAACTGAAATCGCAACTTTAAAAAAATACTCAGATTCCGTCTCCATGGAAACTCAGCTCCCTGTTCACATACTCCTGGGATTTAGAGTTAAGAGCCACCTGTAAATGGCAATCTAACTTCATGGTCTGTCCATACGCATGCCCGTGTACCCACTATTGTTGATGTTTATAGCACGTTGTTCTCTGGGCACATGTGTGTGGTTTCAATACAAAAACAAACAGTGGCATTTTTGTGTAAACGGACATCATTTTCAAAGGGTAGCCATGTCAATGTTGAAACTTTTCTGAAACAAGAATGCAAAACAGATGCGTTTTTACCTGAAACAATGTGCGTGAAAATTAGAATCACTATCATACTCTTCTTTTTATGAAGGTAAAGTAAATAACACGGTTTTGTCAACAGGATTTACATTTGTATTTAGTTTGATTATGGTAGTGGGTGTGTGTTTCTGTTTCACTACTAATTCCAATGGAATTTCACATCGGGAAGCAAAAATAACCAAAACATATGAGCAGTATTTTCTCAAGGACTCTGGAGAGTTTTCCAATTCAGTGATGACGTCCTTTCAAAGCGACATTTGAACACCGATTTCATCTCAAGCTGCATGATGAGGCGCTATTCCAAAGCTTCATTAATTTATCAATATATTATATGCAGGAAAAGATAAACTCTAATCACATCTCCACATGCATGGTGCATTCAATTTTCAAGAAAAAGTTGATTCACCAGGTGCTAATTTGAGCATTATCTTTCATGGCAAATGATACAAATATTTAAAAAAGAAAAAAAGTCTACAAAAATCTACAAAATCTACAAAATCTACAAAAACTGAAAATATCTGGCTTCACCACAGCATACTTTTCAAACAGCTTGTGCACAGCTCAGGTTATCAAGGTTGCCGGCTTGACTGAATCATCGTGTCCTTTGTTGAGCTTCAAAATGTTAGTATCGTCATGGACTGGGACAGAGCTGGAGCTGTAAAGTCCATACGTACTCTGCAGGAAGATATTAGATTAGGATATTATATTTCCCTTTTTAATGTCCTAAACAGAATTAAATTGCAGACTTACTCTGAATATATGGTTTCAATATTTACTCAACATTGAAACATGGCTTTACTTATTAACTGTATAATTTATATTTAGATGAATTCTTTTCCATTCAGATAAGGTGGATACGTTCTCACGGAGTGACTGTCTAAACAGGTCCCCGCAAAATTAGTAACGGATAGACTGTACATCCACTCAGACACGTATAATGTACAGATCTGCTCTCCTGACTTCCATTCCAGAGCCACATCCAATATGTTGCCCGATGCTTTGCTCCTGAATCATTCCCCTCAGGTATGTAAGCTCTTCATTAAAGCTGTGGCAATCAGAGGGGGGGGGGGGGGGGTGGGAGTACTGCTCCTCGTAAAGAGAATAGATTACTTCCCCATCTTTCACAGAAAGCTGTTTGCTAGAGTAGACACTCTCCTCCATTTTCATTAGTGGCCTGACTACTATATATTCTCCATATAATTGAGGTTGAAACCTTGTGCACTGTAATGGTTCCTTCCATAACAGTCTTTTTAAAAGTGAAAGCCTGCCATCCTTGGGCGCCGTGTGATATTGGGGCTTGTGTTGTGATTCGTGTGTGTGTGTGTGTGTGTGTTGCTTTTATCGGCCAGATCACTTCGTCTCATCTTCTTCTCATGCTGCTTTTCAAAGGCAGCTTTGAATAAACAAAGGGATGTTCTTCACTTTTGACAAACCAATGGCTAAAAAATTAAAGAGATTACCAAAAAAAAAAAAAGTGAATCTCAAACTCTCATAATTCAAAGCAGAAGACAACCTCATCTCAAAAGAAAGACCCAGCAGAAATTCTTCAACACCAGTGGTGGTTTGGTCTTTGTCATGTACAGCTGTGCATTTTAATTGGTGCCTTTCTGGCATAATTAGCATATTCTTCTGAAATCCCTTTTCACATGCATGTTTATAAAGAGTTTAAAATTCCCCTAATTATTATTTCATTTGGCTCCTTTTATGTCCCCGTGGTTTAATGATGTTTTATGACGGCTGTTGTTTTATGATAAGATGTTTGTGCGGGAATGAGATTATAATGTTTATGATTATTTCATGAACTACAAACCACTTTATAGGCCTAGCAGGAAGTAATAACTGCAGGGCTTGGGATTTTGAAAAGAAAAAAAAAAAGATGAAAAAAACGCTTGCTTTGATCAATTCATTTATTGTCTGGTTAGTAATCAGTCCTGGCGATCAGCTGACCAGAGCTTCACTTCAGACTGGCTCCAGAAGGAAGTCAGTGACGACAGAGCGTGTGGCAACTCAGTGAACACAAAGAAAACACGGGAGACGCGCTTCTTGTCAACTTTAAATTCTCCCCCATTCCTCAATCAGACTGAACATCAGAGAGACGTCTAAGGGAGATTCAAGCTGATTGAAAGTGGCCATCAGCATTGACACTCAAAGTGAAGTCAAGACGGTCGATGTTAAATGTGAGGGAAATTACTCGGCTGTGGAGGTTTAACCCTCTGACCATGTTTACTAACCGAATCCTTTTTTCTCACATATTAACTGTACACTGATGTTGCTCATCTAATATATTATTCAACTAATTATTCCAAACATTCAGATAGTTTCCGCTGTCGGTATGATTCACCTCTTTGTGTCAAAGCACCTTTTCCCTTTCAGTCAGTACATGTGATTGATGCATTTACCTTGGAAATATAGAAAAATAATCATAGTGCTTGAGCAAAAGCATTGTACACAGGCTTTCAGACATTTTCCAAATGCTTTTAGTACTTTTTCTTTTGCAAATGACACAGTTGGATGGTGGTTGCATGTAGCCAGTGAGATTTTCTATTATAATTTATGGCCTTTGCAGGCTGGAATGGTGAAATGTGTTATTTTGGTAAAGACAGTGCATTTATACAGGTCTTGTCATGTATACATGGGACAAATAGAGTGTATAAATAAAGTATTGGAATATCTATAGCTAAAACTGTGGTTTGTGTGATATTTCAATAAATGCTTAAAAAAAGGGAATTTGAAGTGAGTCAAGTTCGCTTTCACTTTATGATCCCAACTGAGATTTGGCTTTATTTTCACCTCCAGATGGACAAAAAATAATAAAAGAAACAACTAAAGGAGACACTGCAGGGTAACATAACAAAGAATTCCTTCTACTCAACTGAAATCTATCAACAACATGAAAGTCCTATAACTTTCTCCTCCTGCCCGTCTGGCTTTAGATAGCAGAATCCTCATCCAAACCTTTCAAAAGAAGTTCCTCAGTTCTATGTATCAAACAAAAGTACCTGCAACCCGCCTACATCTTTTACTTCCAAGCCTATTAGCTGAGCTCCATCAAACCTTCTTAAAATGTGGACATCTCAGCCTCCCAAAGTAAGAGCGGGTGATTTGTGGCCCCGTGTAAATTGGAAGTTGCGGTTTGAGTCAAAGCGGAGTCATAAATAGGCGGGAGGAGAGGACGACAGCACCTGCCAGATTCAGGGGGGAATTGATGGAGGCCAGAGGCCTCGTGTAGATGAGAAACGCTTTCTTAATAACTATCTCGTCAAAACACATCACTGCTCGCTCCCCAAGCCAAAGTGTAAAGTAACAAAGCGTCCACGGCGACGGCCGAGGTGCAGGCAGGCAGGTACAAAGCACAAAGAAGACACGGCGATCCTACAAAGAATGTTCTTCTTTTGCAAGCAAACACCTACATTTGCAAATGCTGTCTTTTGTAATTCTATTCTCATTTTTCCACCCAAAAGTAGTTGCTGAAGATCTTGATGTGCTTGGATTCAGACGAAAAATGTCCTATTTTGTGAGCTCAGCATTGAGCCTGTTTATTGTAAACACTTACTGCACATACCAAATCAAAGTTTCCAAGCTTTGCCATCAAAGGTCAGAGCTTTAGTGATCCTATTGTCCTATTCACGCTGCATGCAAAGATCATTTTTCCCCTCCCGCTTTTGTTGAGTGTTTGTTTGCAGCAGAAAGCATTTCCAACGTAGATATATTTCTCATTTACAAAAAAAAAAGTAGTCTTTACAATTTAGAGCTTAATACATGCAAGTCTCTCTCTCTCGGTTTTGAAAACTCTTTGTAGGATTTGTCTTGTTTTTTTTGCCTCCTGTGAAGGAGATACAGTGGTAAATAGATGGATTAAAAACAAAGCTGTGTTTCAGCACATTCCCAATAGAATAGAATTCACTAAAACTCCACATTCGCAAAAGCAATCAACAAGTGTCAACAGACTTATTTGTGCACATAAATAAAATAAGGACAGGAATAAACCGAGTTAGCACCGATAACCATTACTGTATGAACAGATATATGTGCAAGATAAAATAAGGGACAGCTGAACCATACTGCACAATCACATCAACATTTCGCCTGCTGTTTACACAACGACCAAACACCCTACAGTGGGAGCAGTGTTAGTGTGAACATGGTAAACTGGCACGAAGGACCTTGGTCAGCCGGTCAGTCTGTCTTCCAGATTTAGCAGTGGGTTGGACTCTATATGGACGCTGATGTTGTCGGCATGGCTCAATCAGGTTGTCAAAACGTCACTATAATGCATACACAGCTGCCGTCATGAAAACAGCCTGAACCTTCAAGCAGAGGAGGAAGCTTTTCCTGATCCTTGGGGAGGAGAACTCTGCCAGTTATGGGACATGATTTTACCTTTTTTTTTCTTTCTTTTTTTTTTAAAATCCCACTGCCTTGATAGCCTCATGGCAGAGGGAGGAGGAAAGCAATGATATGTGTTTCTTGTGTCGGGTGCTGATGTGAAATTGGTCGAGTGTCAATGCGTCACAGACTCCGACCTGCTTTTCAAACGTCAGCTTAATGGGTCAGTGAAGGTGAAAAAGGTGAAAATGGTAGATATGCAATGGGGGGGGGGGCAAAATCCAGAGGGGAAAACATTCACACAGTGGAAACTAATTAAAGAGACTGCTTTGACTGCAAGATTGCACTAAATACATGAGTCAGATGAGCATCTACTCAGGTGCTGGTTGTACAGTAAGAGGATAGAGTTCTAAGAGATGTTAGAAACTACGTTTATCTGGATGCACAAAGTGAAGGAAGGAAGCAAAAAGAAAACAGGATTTAGGAAAAGCAAGAATAAAAGTTCCAGTACCCTCCCTGAATTCAAACTGCTCTCTTAGTTCAGGCTATGACTTAAGATTTATTTGAGTTCAAAATGTCTTTAAAAAAAAATCTACATACTCGTCTCTCTGCCCATCACATGTTGAAAAGTTGTTTTAACCTGTGTCAAGCAGAGAATTTTGGCTCAGCATGAGCTCAACCCGCACAGACACATCTTCACATCAAAGACACGGTTTATTTCTTTAACCTGAATGTGTCTTATTTAAGAGACGCGGCATCGACAGCTTGTTCGCCAGCCTCCTGACTCTCTACGTGGCTGCTGAAGCTCTGCTGTCCCTGCTGATCTGGCTGCAGCTGAAATGTTACAGTTACATGTGAAAACGCTGACTCAGACCACGGTCCTCCAGCTCACACTGCTTTCTGTGTCAGAGAGTGTGTGCTTGCTTCAATTATTGTGCATGTGCCAATGCGTTGTGCTCTCTTCTGTGCATCTATAATGTAGGTGTTGACACATTGTGTGTGTGTGTATGTATGTGGGCCCCGGTTTGCGTGCGCTTTAACCATGATGTGATAATGTATGAACATCTGACACGTATGTCATATATGTGTGGGTGTGCAAGTGCGTGCGTGCACGTGTACGTGCACATGCTGGTAGCTGCACAACCCGACACTCCTGGGGACCATCTGTGTGCGAGTGTTTGAGGGAATAATAAATTCAAGTGGGGCGGGGAGAAGAGAGGCCGCGGCCACCAATCGATCCCTCTGCTGCTTCTCAAATTAAGAAGGAGGGATGAGAGTGAAAGGAGGTAAAGAGAGACAGAGATCGGTGGTGTTAAAGTTAGCGGTTGGAGACATCATTGCAGTCTGGAAAGGGCTGATAGCAGGAGAGCGAGACACATACACACGCAAACAAAAGCACACAAGCACATGATGAGAGGAGTTTCTGTAGCAAAGAGTGAGGGAAGTGAAAGACAGCCAAAACGCTGAGTCCAATTAAGTGTCATCCCAGTGGAGGCGACTGTCCCCATTGTTTTCTGCCAGGGCTAACGCAGCCTCGGCTTCCAAGGCCACGTGGCTCGTCACGTGGCGCCACAAAAAAAAAAAAAAACAACACACACACAAGTAGACGTCAACACACAGTCATTATAGGCACCTACATGGATGCATGATTTCATCAGAGCTTAAAAAAAACCAACCCACACATGCATCATCTGAGCGGACGTTAATGCGCAGATGGACACCGCGGACACCTCCCGAGGGACTCAGCCCTTGAAGGACCTGGAGAGGAAGCGGTGCCAACGGTGTCCAGCGCCAGCAGCTGACGGTCCCAGGGCGCAGATGCGTGCCAGAGGCTAACCCACTCATTTCTGCTTTGCCCACCCACCAGCTGCTGCCCAGGGGCAGCGAACACACTGGCCCTGTTGTGAGCCACACATAGATTACACATTATGTCTTCATGCAAAAATACGATGCCCACACACACACGCAGATTGGCGACGTTACCCGTGTCAGTGGGGCGGCTCACCGTCTCATGGAAAAGCCAAGTTAATGAGTGAGGCCTCTGGCTCTAGTGGCTCTGAACTGTAGCAGCCCGAGCCTCTGAACGACAGGAATGACAGACGACGGCACTACAGTGGGATTAGAGGGATGCTTCATATTGACATAGAGAACAAATCGACATACTCTAATAATTCCCTTTCACACTCGGCAGCAGTGTGAGAGGAAATAGCAAATGGATAGGAATAATAGAGGTCGAGGCAGACGGTCCCCTGTGAGCACTTTTACCCCCCTAGACAACGCATCCCACGCTCAAACACACAAACACACTAATGCACGCATTTGTACACATGCAAATACACACACACAAGCAGATAGACACAACCCACATTTCTAATGGGAAACAAGTGATCCCTTTGACTGGAGGCAGCGTAGCCCGAGTTACAAGAATGAGAGAGAAAAAAGCAAAACAAAGAAGAAGAAAGAAATGAAAATGAGACAGACACTCATGAAAGGCTGGAACTGAAGTACAAGAAAGTGCGGGGTAAAAAGGGAAAGAAAGAAAGTCAGAGGACAAAAAAGGAAGAATGCAAGAGTGGGAGAGTGAAAAGAGAGCCAGACTGTTTTTCAGCATGCAAAGAAGGCAACGAGACCATGTCATAAATTTTCTAGGCTGCTTTAGATTTAATCGGTCTGGATGCAAACAACACCAGCCCAGCCTCAACAGGGTGCTGTGTGTGTGTGTGTGTGTGTGTGTGTGTGTGTGTGTGTGTGTGTGTGTGTGTGTGTGTGTGTGTGTGTGTGTGTGTGTGTGTGTGTGTGTGTGTGTGTGTGTGTGTGTGTGTGTGTGTGTGTGTGTGTGTGTGTGTGTAGTGGATGGGGGCGGCTGAAGGATTGGTTGCCAGGGAGATTCTGACATATCGGGCCCCACTCCCTGCTGCCCTCAGTTTAGCCTCGACAAGTCAGAGAAAACGCTCTGCGGCGGCCCGGCTAATTTACAATCTTCTCCTCGTTGTTCTCTCCCACCTGCCTCTCCCTCTTTCTCTCGTCTTTCTTTGTTTCCGTGAGAGTTTCCTTTGCGACGCCTTCCCTTTTCCAGCCCACCTTTCCCGTCCTCTTCACTTCCTTTTCCAGTCTTTCTCTCTCACTCTATCCCCTCACTTTCCCCTCCCCTTAGGTAGGCTGATGTGTTCGGGACCTGTTGTTTTCATCTGGTGACAGCCAAACAGGGACTGTTGTAATTAGTGTGGAATTCTAATGAGCTTATCAGGTCAAAAGCAGCTTAGTCCTCCAGGACCCTAGCAGGGTGGAAATTAGCCCTGCTCCCTCCCAGACAAAACACACGCGCCCGCATGCACATTACACAATAACACATTGTGCATACCGATGATACAAGCTCGAGTCATTAACAAACACTCGCTGACAAATTCAGCCTCACCCTCTCCTCTCATAAAGGGATTAGCCCACTTTACATCAGTCAGTTAACAAAAAAGCGAATTATTAATGTGAGTGGCAACAACAATGGAATGAAAGGCGCGAGCACTGATATGTAAGGCTGTCATTGTGCTAAATGAACAAGTAGCTGGAGGGGTGAATAAGTTATCTGAAGAGAGGATTGTAGAGAGTGGCAAATAAACAAGCCTATGTACACAGCGATCGGGAACATATACAGAAAAGCAATGCAAATTTGTTCTTTCTTTGTCGTGGAAAGGAAAATAATCAATCTTTTCTCATCTTCTGGGATGGCAGGGCGTTGCTGTACACAGCACACAGCACCTGTCGTCATTAAATATCTTCACAATTAGGTCTGGGAAAAGTTACAGTGATATGCAGAAATCAGAGCGGGAGAAGCAAGGTGTATTGATTAGATATTGCAACAGTTGTACTAATGGGATTATCCAGTACTGATGTAAGCCGTCTTCAGGTTTGATATGATGCAAGCACTTTAGAAAGAAACTGCTACGTGCACAGTGGCAGAGATGAAATGGTTAAGCATGTGTGCGAAGTATATCATTATGCATCAGTGTGTAATGGTGGGAGAACCGGTGACAGTAAAGGATTATGGGAAAACAGAAGAGGGGGGTCGGAGGGATAAAACCATTTCCTGTGTTTGGTACGGTAGCGCAGCCCTCCATCTGTTTTATTCCAGACTGGTTAACATCCAATCACTTACTCTGATACTTCTGGTGTGTGTGTGTGTGTGTGTGTGTGTGTGTGTGTGTGTGTGTGTGTGTGTGTGTGTGTGTGTGTGTGTGTGTGTGTGTGTGTGTGTGTGTGTGTGTGTGTGTGTGTGTGTGTGTGTGTGTGTGTGTGTGTGTGTGTGTGTGTGTGTGTGTGTGTGCGCGCCTCCCTGCCAGGAGAAAAATGAAATGCAAAAACTCCTACACTCAAAATGTTCAGATCTTAAAAGCAGAACTGTGAAGCAATGTGTTTCAGGCAGCGAGTAATACTGCACCTCGTCCGTTGCTCCAGTCTGAAATATGGCGTAACCTGCTGAAAGGAGAAAAGTGTTTCACCAGGCACACGACACGGGAAATGAGCCAAATGGAATCACGCAGACAGGGGAAATACAAGTCTCTGGGGTGAAAACATTAACCCGCCTCTGGTGAAACAATACTAACACCAGGGCGTTGTCACTTACCAGAATAGTCGAACAAATACACTTCATTAACGTGGCTTCATTCAAAATCGCAATAGGCAGAGCTCTTTGGCTCGCCTTCATCCAGAGCTGCAAACACAAATCTAAAACTTTATCCCGTCACTTTATAGCCAGATCACGACATGTGAAGTTGTCAAAGTAAAGTCAGCGGGTTATTTCTTCTCAGCGGTAGATAATTGGCCCGTCTATCTTTATGGAAGTGAAATTTACACATCAATCTGATGAGTCTCTCACGGCGTCTCAGGGTATTAATACAAATCCTGGCCTTAACGGGTGAAGGGAGGGAGAGTAGAAAGGACCAGACACAATGCACAAAGGGAGAAGGGGAAAAAAAAAAAAAGAAGAAGAAGAAGAGCGAAAGCAGCAGTCTTCCAAGGTGAGCGACACAGACACCCACAGACAGACCCTGGCCATGGACCCTGAGAGTTAATGAAGCAGTCCTTCCCTATTATCTCTGCCTGCATCCACTTCAGCACAAGGTAACAGACAAGCAGGCTCCCCTCTCCTCCGCCCTGGAAACTCATCCTGCACACAACTCATCCCTCCCAACGCGTACTGTAAACCACACCTGCCTCTGTCCCAGACAAAGGCATAAATCCACTCTCGGTTTCTAGGTAATAAAGAACTTCTGATACAGCAAGAGAGCAGCAGGAAGAAAGAGAGGGTGTGAGTATGCCAGAAAGGCGGGGAGTTGGAGTGAGGGAGTGCGGCAAAAAGCAAATGAGTTGCAGTGGCAAGAAACAGATTTATTAGGGGGGGTTGGGGAGGGGGGGGTGGGGTGGGGGGGGTGGCAATGAAAAAACATCCTGACTAATGAAGTGGATAAAAGATTCATGCTGCTGTTGCTAAATGATCTAATGATCATGATGTGTGAACTGCACACAGGAAGTCTGATGTAATTGCAAGATAACATGAGACAATTTAAGCCGATTCAAATACCAGAGCTTTTCGACTCCGGTGACAGAGGAGTGTTTTGCTGGCAGCACATTCTGCACATCTTTCAGCATGCTATCTTACCGCTAAAGTGTGAAATTTAATTGCTGCTCTGCTGCCAATTTCACAGACCTGATGGTGGTGGCAAGCAGCACTACCACCACCATCAATGCAATATACCACCATTAGAGCGTTAAAGTACACAAACGGAGAGATAATTATGCATGGTCAGTATCAATGAATAATAATCCATCCATCTTCTATCCATCTTTATCCATTTATATTTATGGAGTCGAGCCCATGCCCAAAGTTTATTAGATTCATGTTGTGCCATTTGACGCGCTGTGAACTCACAAGATTGTTAAAATTGCCCAGTGTGTAGCGGGCAGGACAATTTCCCCTCATCGCAACAGCGCTTCAGGATCAAGTCCAGCTCGGGGGCCTTTTTGTATGGAGTTTGGTAAGTTCTTCCAGTGTGAGACTGATAATTCTAAATTGCCCATAGGTGTGAATGTGTCCGTCTCCTTGTATTTTCCTTGTGATTGATTGGCGAACTCTCCGGGGTGTATTCTATCTTCACCAGTTATCAGCCGGGATTGGCTCCAGTGTCATATTGTGAATCATTTTTCAAAATCCAAAAAGAGAAATTGGCCTTTCAATGTATTTTATCATTTGTAAATGACACAAAGTATTTCCTCATGCAGATACTGATGGAATGAAATATCAGCATATAACATAGATGGAGTATTACAATGAATACCTTTTAAAGAATTACAGGGATTTTTGTTTTCAATAAAGACATGGATTTACAAATGCAGCATGTATTTTTTTCAAATGAATATACACGTTTCCTGAGTGCAGTGTTTTCATTACAGAATTTGTAATACCTTTTTTTTTTAATCAAGTTTCTTCTGGTTTTGTTTTATTTTATACATGTTGGCCACCTTATTACAAAAGGTTAAATAGTACTTATTGTTAGAGGTCTGCTCGGCTGACTTGTGCGGACCTTTGAAAACTGCCTGCAGCGAGACAGAAGCCATTCGGCGGCCCTGATTGAGGCTATTGCTTTACTCTCCTTTCCCCCTGGGAGGCCTGGATTTCAATGTCTCACATCTCCACTAATATCAATATTGTATTACTCAAATGGTTGTCACATCTAATTTTTCCACGTTTCATCAGCAAAACAGCCCTGATGAATTGCATCTCTTCGCAAAGTGGCGAGCACTTCTTCCTTCAACATCTCAGTTCGGGCCTGTTTTGTTTTTATGCACCTTTGCACCGGAGTGGGAGAATGAGTCTGCCGTGTTGCGTTTGATTTATGTCTGTTCAGGCTTATTCATACGTCCATCTGTTTTTGCAGAGGTTTGTTAATGAATAGCTTTGATTTCCACCCTGGTAATTGAACCTGTCTTGTCACCCATTTCCAACAGAAGCCTGTCTAATACTGTACAAATCTGTCTTCATCACAGTCAAGTAGGCATGAAGCAGCAGTCGATACTTTGCATCCTGATTCACATGGAGCCAGAAGTTAATAATAGAAATAAAAAAAAGAGCTACAAATGTTGAGTCTAGCTGTCTCCTTCCTTCCAGGGTACACATTTTAAACTATACACAACAACACAGTGAAATCCATAATTTTGTTTAGATGAGGTATTTAAGGTAATGCGACGAGAGGCAGAACTTGTTGATCTGCTCATTTCCAATGCACAGTCGACTAAATGATTAATCCGTTTCCAGATTTCCTGTTGTTTCCTTACTGCAACCTATTCCACTTGTCAGCCTGCAACACATTTAACGATTAAATAAGCTCCATTCCCATTACACCTTGGAGAAAAAGAAGAAAAAAAAATCACATCTCATGTCTGGACGCCCAGCTGTCATTTCCCAGACATGCATGAAACACACCAGGGATCTCAATCTTTAATACGTCCAATGTCAGAGAGAGAGAGAGAGAGAGTAGAGGGACAGAGACAGAGGGACACCGAGACAGAGATGACAGCGGAAGAGAGACAAAGGCGAGAGAAATCGACAGTGATATTCTTAGACTGGATGTGAGGCGGTAAGTATGAGAGGCTGGAGGGGGGGGGGAGGAGGGAAATGTCATGGCCAATCTCTAATGAAGGGCCTTCCGGGAACTATAGTTAGATAAATTATTTAAAGGCTTTCATTTAAAAATGTCCAAAAAACTGTGCTGCGATGATTTGCGCAGGGGCTGGGGAAAGGTCAGCTGTGTGTTGGGAGTGCTTCATTAACCTCCCACCACCTCCCTACCTCAATTATTTCTGTCAAAGAGCACCTGGAGGGGAGGAGGAGGAGGAGGTGGGGGGGGGATAGGGAGGGAGCGCGGTGGCTGCGGACGAGCTGATACCACTCTGCTGCTGGTGTGGCATGCCGCTCCAGAGGGCTGAGGGGGCCTCAGCTACGTCGGGGCTTATCTCAGAACCTGGTGGCGGTCCATTCCTGCTGGAATGTTTGGGTGGCTTCAGTGTAGTAAAATCCCCGGAGATGTGCAGGGTAAAGGCTGGATGAACTACGGCGCTCGTGTGTGTGTGTGTGTGTGTGTGTGTGTGTGTGTGTGTGTGTGTGTGTGTGTGTGTGTGTGTGTGTGTGTGTGTGTGTGTGTGTGTGTGTGTGTGTGTGTGTGTGTATGTGTGTGTGTGTGTGTGTCGGAGAAACGGTTTGGCTTGTGCCCAGGCCTCAGGAGTGTTAAATGCTTTGATCTTTTAAAAAATGTTTTCTACAACCGTGGAACTAACACAGCTGCAAGGAAGTTTGATAGCTGAAACCCGTGCGTGCACGCACACACGCACACAGTCATTGAAAGTTACTTTTTTTTTTTTTTTCCTTCTCCACTGATGCCTTTAACCATCTACAGGGACAGGTTGAAACTTTTTGCTCTTTTTTACTCCATCATCGCTCATCTCATCTCTTTCTTTACTTTCTTCTCAACTTATCACACGGGAGGGGGGGGGGGAGAAAAGTGCTTAAAAGAACAAAGGATGAGCCTGTTTTGTTACACTACATAAGGTTTCCATTGTTGCAGGTGGCGTGTTGTCGCCTGGCCATCGCTTCAGGACCAGAGTTTGATTCGTGGCTGTGAAGTTTGCATGTTGGTTCTGTGCGTGCTGGTTTTCTCTCGCCATTCCCCCGCAGGACAAAAGACACGGGCCTCGGGCTGATTGGCGGCACTAAAGCTACATGTAGGTCCGAATGTGTGCAGGTGTGGTGGCTATGGCTGGCTCTTTTAAAGAACCGGCAAGTCAGTCCCAACTATTTTTCTTGGTCGACTCGATGGCCTTCTCTTTTCTTCTTATTCCGATGATGTGAAGTGTCACGTAAGAAGATGTCTGAGAAAGAGGACAAAGGGTTTGTCCCAGTGACCGTGGAGGGAGAGAGCAGGAGAACGAACTGCTCTCACTGATATCGTTTTCATATTTCAACTAAAAAGAACGGGGCCTTATCGAGGGCTGAAATAAAAAGAGAAATAGTTGTCAATAAAACCACAGTGGATTCTACGCTATGTGTAATGAAATGTAGGTAAACTAAACAATTATAGAACTAGATGAGATTTAGGACCAATTTTTAAATCAGTAATGTAGTATTTACATCTTAATTACTTGAATATTTTTCCAATTTACCTATCAGGTGTGACTAGAGGAGGGGGAAAAAGCTCCATATTCAATACTTCCATGACTGAAAGGGTTTTCCATTTTTGTTGCATAATATTCACATTTTATGTGCCAAATAAAAGTGAGTTTGTGGAAATGCCTCAATGGTAAAATATGAAAACCAAAGTAAATATGTAGGCTTGCACTCTAAATCACAAATGTTGACTGTATATTGGAAAGAGATTAGCTGAATCCAAACACATCAATCAGCAGGTTTCTGTTTGAAGTTGAAATAAGTTCACATGGAGTTTCTGCGCAGAAGTCAACTCGTGCAATTATTGGAATGTGGATTTGTAACACTGCCCACATGCAAACTATCTGGACTGTGCCAATCTTGGAGGGAATGGAGAGCCAATAGTCCCTAAAGGAGAGAAAAGAAAAATCCTCATATTAGCTGCTTCCAACCATCTGCTTCTTTCTAACCCGGCTTTGTTGGCATATACAGTGCCAATAAACCAGATGTGGCAGGTTCAATCAGTCATGAGACAGGAGTCACGGCGCCTGTGCGCGCCGAAATGGTAATGTTGTTGAAATGTTGTCTGATTAGCATCACAAGTATGTCATCGAGAAAAAAAGAAAACCTTTAAGTTCCTTTGAAAACTCTCTGGGTAGGTAAAGATCTTTAACCTTTATGTTTTTTGGTTTTATTTGTCTTTCAAATCTGACCCTGTCCCAGTGAGGTATTATATTAATTGTCATGCATTTCATCTCAAGCCTGATTCCTGGATTAGGTGGCAGCGTTCAACTGCTCCAAGTCCGGAATAAAAAAAAAAAAAGAAAGATACAAAGATAGAAATAATAAAAAGAATCAGACTCAGAGGAAATGTTATCTTGCACAGATTCCAAGAATGGTGTCTAATTTTACAAGTGCAGAAGAACAAAAGAAAAAAAACAACCTGATAACACAAGAAAGTGAGTTGCTAAGAACAGACACTCGCATATAACACACCCCAAAGGTATAGCAGCAGGGGTAAAAAAACAAAAAAAACAACACATTGTTGTTGATCATACGAGTAAAGATTCTGCATTTGTCTCAATCAGCCCTATTCTGCTGGCAAGTGTCAGGCTTTCTCCCTCTTAAGAGCCTTAATATAGGCCGCTACATCAAAGAGGTGACTAATCAGGCTGACGAAGAGAGGTGTCACACAGTGTCAATCCCTTAGGGCCGCCGCATGTCTCTCAGGATGCCTGCTCCCTCAGCTCTGACCTCAAATAACCCGCCACGTGCACACCGCACGTGCACGTGCGGCGGCCAAGTCGGTTCGGCAGCCGCGCGACGTGCAAGTGCACGTGCGCATGGGGGTAAAATCGGAGGAATTAATGTGCGCACGTCTGAAATTAGACACACAAAAGGACTTTCTACTCGCTAACCCACCACTACACATCTCGCTGGGAATCAACGTGAAAGATAACTTGGTTCATTGATAGGCCTCTGCTGATGAGCAATGATTAAAGAGGTAAAAAATGGAAACTCATCTTGATGTATTTGGGTCAATTTCACGTCCACAGCCGTTGCCTGGTCAGGACTATTTCTAGCAGAAGTGGTGGCGGTAATTAATGGGTGATAACGGACACATTTAATTGGCTGTAATCTATCCGATGAAGCAGGGAGTCTGCATTCTTTTGAGGACAAAGGCCCGCTGGGAGGGCGGGAAAATCTGCCTTCATCTGTAATGCTGCAGACATGCAGTCCAGAGTGGACCATACATCAGCATAACTATACAGCAACTCCGTAATGCCCAACAATTAAACTGCGTCATGCGTTTGAAATAATGTAAATAAGCATCCTTCACGATGAGCATGACTGCGTCCTCCTCTGAACAAAGCACAAATGCAACAAGCCAGAGTAAGAAGCTCCTTAACATAAAACTCAATAAATCAGTTCAAGTAAAGCAATGTACTCTATGTACTCATAGCTACTTGGTTCTGCCCGAGAGCTCAATATACAAGATAGATCTTCCATATGATAGGAAAGAGAAAATGCAGTCTGCCAAGAACTCCTCCCAGAAGACGGGTGAACACTGATTTGCATTGGAATGAAGCGTCTAAGGCATGTGACAGTGTAGATGTGTATGCGTGTGTTGGGGGT
This sequence comes from Blennius ocellaris, assembly GCF_963422515.1. Lineage (NCBI taxonomy): Eukaryota > Metazoa > Chordata > Actinopteri > Blenniiformes > Blenniidae > Blennius > Blennius ocellaris. The sequence continues at coordinate 8,372,643 of NC_137666.1, forward strand.
TGGTTTTTTTTTTTGCACGTGCGTGTGAGTTTGTGCGTTTTAACAATACGCGCAATGTGTGTCGTGTCGATTTGGTGCTGGTTTGTGTGTGTATGGACCTGCATGGATCACTAGTGATGGAGCGCCTTCTCAATCTCACCGCCCGCCCGCCCTCCAGCCTCACGGGGACTCGTCAATCTATCTGTACTTACACCCAGCGCACGCGTTCTGCCCATTCTGCTGCACCTTCTCTTCCACAACAATCTGAAGCAAGTAAACTGTTTCGATTCATTGTGAGACTAAATCACCATTATTCTAAAACGGATGCATTTAAAAAAAAACAGTTCATGTATTTTCCCTTTATGAAACATTCGATTTAACAGTCATGTAGCTTTGGGGTTAGCAACAACTTAAAACCGTAGTTCACGGAATCCGACAGCAAATTCCCTGAGGATTGTAGTTTAAGTAATAAAAATGGAACCAAAAATGCATCTGATAATGTTGCCAGTGTAACATTGAGCCAAAAACAAGATCGCTCTTTTTGAGCCATGCTCAAGGAACAACATGTGATTCACGGTTTTGCCCTCAGCTGAAACGTAAGCTCATAACTAACACAAATGTGATTGATTTCATTTGGACATTTCCTTATGAAAAGCTTTTTAAGTGTGATGGACTGTTGATCAGCTGGGATCAACATCAGGTTGGATGTAGCAGGTATACAGTTTTAAGAAGAGAGTTTAGACAGTTTGGTTTGTAATGAAGACTAATAACTTTGGGTAAGTACAATGCAAGTATAATTAGAAAAGTTTAAAAATGCTTCATGCAGAGAAATGGCAACTGTTCCTCTCACCTTACCATACATTTTAATAAAAAAAACACCATTATTGATGCATTAATGTGTAAGTAGAATTTATTGGCTACTGGAGAAACAATCAGCTATTTTATGTCGGGCAGTAGGTTTTCTTTCCCCCATCAAACAATTATCATAGTGATTATTGCATTATTGATGTTTATTTTGTTCATAAAATAGTTGGTAACACTAAAAACTACCTCGGCTCTAAGCAGAGATCAAGAGACATTAAAACTGACTAATCAGTAAATTAATTGATGCTTCTTCATAATAGTTTCATCCATAATTCATTATATTTTACAAGTCTAAAAAAGTAAAAAGTTCAAGACTTGCTGCCCCTCTGGAGGAGTTTAAAAGAGTAAATGTGATGATTTTCTACCCAGTGATATAGCTGACTGGAATATTCAAACTGGAATCCTACACATAACAATTATATCAAAGACAAAAACAAATACATTAATCAATAATTACTGCACTGTACTAGACACAACCATTTCCAGTGGGAAATGATCTAAAGGCAACCATTTTCATTCACTAAAGAGCATGTTTTCCTCTCGACAGGCACTTTCTGAAACAATGTAGGAATTCATTGCAGAATCTTCACTCTGTTCAGTGTTACATGAAATAAATGATGTGTATTGTCTGGAAAGCTCTGAACTTTTGCCACAGCTCTTTCAGAAATTCAAAGAGGCGGCCCTCTTTGTAATCATTCCCAGACTGATGCTGTCCTTCTTTGCTTAGTTACATTTCATCCGGAGCGCCAGACTTAAAGCGGTCTCATAAACAGAGCGGTTCAATGTCAGACTGACAAACTAATGAGCTGTTTAGATTCAGGCCGCGCGATACATCACTGGAGCTGTATTCAAATGTAATATAACCTTTTCGTTGACACAAGAATAAATGTATTCATTTGCCGCGTTGTTCTTGGGCCTGTGTGTGTGTGTGTGTGGTGTGATTGTGTGTGTGTGTGGACGTTTGAGGCGTTTGTGTGTCACCCTGTGGTGACTTCAATGCGGGGGTTTTACTGGCGTGGTAGCTGAGCCCAGTCTGATGTTCAGATTGAAAGCCCATTCCGTTACCACTCCATTATTCTCTCTGATTGCCTTCTTGTTAGCTGCTTTCTGTGGGAGGATTTGATTTTGACCTGAACAGACGCCAGCGAGAGGCATGTCTGCCGATGTTGACGTCACTGGCAGCACGGAGTCTGCATGGGCAGGTGTGCAACTCGTGTCCGGGAAGTAAATCTGCAATAGTGTTCGGTGCGCTTTATGGCAGGGGAGTTAAACAGCCATCAAGCCAAAAAGGCTGCTCCACCAGTTGGTCCGATCTTGCCCTTTGAATGACCTCGCATGGTGTAAAAAAAAAAAAGAAGAAAAAAACACAGGGGGGTCGCAATGCCTGTTATGCAGTGAATGCTAGCTATCATATTGCTCGAGACATTAAATTTGCATAAAAGCCTTACTACGAGGGTGAGCTGATGATAATATGCTGAAGGCTGCGGGAATTATGCAGCCCGAGGAAGCAACAAGCGACATTACTTTGTTTAGAAACATTGTGTTGAATCCATAAATCTACTTGTAAATATAATAATAATATACCTATTGAAAAGATTAAAACCGAACAGATTTAATCAGTTTTTGAAATGTCAAACTGCCCACATTTAAATATTTTTATTTAAATTGAACAGGTTTTGTGTTGCATCTTAACAAGTTACACTGATCGACACTATGAGGTCTTATTACCAATAAAAATAAGTCTCATGAGATATAGTAATAGATGTAAAAAAAATTATTAACAGTCCAGAGTCACTGGTTTATTCTTCATAATATATTCAAATTTGGTAGAAAAACATCTTAATTGAGTGCTTACTGACAGTAAGAGGTGGTTTTCCAAAATCAAAGGACCAGAGTAAAGCAGAGTTTATGTTAATACGAGGAGTCTATCAAGAAGGAGATTTTAAAATTGTCACGACTTGTTTAGAATTTCTTGAATTTGTCAATCATGTACTCCTTGATTTTTATATATTAATGTTGTGGCTTTAAAAAAAACCAAAAAACCAAAAAAACATTATAGTCGTGTCGTCTACAAAAGTTCTTTTCCAACCTGGAAAAAAAAAAAAAATCCATTTGTCAAGTTTATTCAAATTTCCCAACTAAATGTGAGACGGTGATTCAGAGCTTTGGACCTCGGTAAGATGAGCCTCCCTGTGCAAAGCATTATCTTTGGATCACGGCACATCCCCACTGAGTGCTCTTTATTGGTAATCAATAGGCAAGCTGGCTTATGATGGCTCTCACTCATTACAACTCTTTAATAAAAGCCCACCCTGCGGTGACTGCTGCTTTGAGTAGTACAAACACGCACGGAGCCATATGGGAAACCAAATCTCTGTTTACACACAGCGAAGAACTTGCAAACAAAGACAGAGAACAGCCTTCATCGCGAGCAGGCAGCTCGGGACGAGTCCTCTCGAGCTGTTGCGTCAACATCACTCATCGACGCCCCTGCGGCCACTTTGAGGTGTCCTGTTGGGTGAGGACTCCTCAACTATCCTCCGACTGGATCAATATAGACATTCGCTCTTTGATGGGGTGCCGGGTCACGGATACTCTCTCGAAAAAGGGTGACACTCCCACATAAATGCCTCTCTCGATGCAATGCAGCTTGCATTCCTCAGCAGCTGAACTCCTATTCTCAAATTGAAAGCATCGCGGCCAGAGTCAAGATCGCAGAACTCCAAATGGTGTGGTCTCGCATAACCTGCAGCGGCATACGCTTTCATATGCTGGAGAAGCAAATTCTTGCTGCTGTTTGCCAATGGCTTCAAAGCAGCTGTTCCATCTCTCCGCACATATGGAGTCAGGTGACTGAAAAACACTTTCCCCCCCCTCCCTTGTAGTTTCCAGTAAGACGGAGGCCTTTTAAAAGAATATGGGGTCACTTTGTCATACGTATAGGTTTGGGTGCTAGGATGTAATGCAGCACGGGTCAATTTTCCATGAGCCGCCAAGCAGCTTGCCGTCATATGTCAGGGGAACATAGGAAGACATAAATAGAGGAGGGAGTAAGTGACCCTGTTTCAACTGTCACATACCTCGGTACCCGTGGAGAAGTTCACAGTCTCCCTTAAATTACACGACAACATCTGTTTCAGCTTGACCTCAGCCAGCCTGAACCACCTCCGAAACACACACACACAATAAAAGCACATACTTTTCGTTGCAGCGCAAGTCTCCACATGCCATTGCCTAAACATTTTAGGAAATATTCCTCACAACTACTCGAACTTGAACAGATTTGCACCACTATATCGACTTCAGACCCACAGAACAGATCGTCAGCGTCGGCCTCGTGTCTCGTGACGCCGCACAGCGTGCGTGGTTATGATCTGAGCATCCTTAAGGTGCCAGCGTCTGAGGAGAAGACGACCTTTCTCTGCCGAGAATAGCAGGGCTGTGGGGGGGGGAACAAAAGCTGTGATGACAAACACACGGGAGCAGACTGTGACCCCCTGTGAGACAGATTGTGCTGGTGGACTCCATTACCCGTCCTCACTGCGTTAAAAGATTAGAATGTGAGACACCGAGTATAAACAGCAACTCATCAAACTATTCCAAGATATATTCACACGGAACAGAAATGAGATCAAGTCATTGCGCAGCCCGACACAATGGTTCTCGTTTGATGAGGCCCTGTTGGGAAAGTTGAGAAATTGCCCACCAATGCCCTTAACAGTGCATCCAGAAACAGATCCACATCAACAGTTATGGAAAAAAGAAAAGAAAAAAAGAAAAGAAAAAAAACAACAAATGTAATTGACGTTGGACTATGGGTAAAAAAAAGTCACAGCATTAAGCAAAAAAGCCTCTCAGAGAACCTGAAAGCTCATTCTTTGAGACGGGAAAGAGCTGGGAAATATGTGTTTGACTATTAGAAGCAGTGAAGGTGAACGGGAGGCCGAAAAACAGCTTGACATCGAAGCATTACGAGCAACACAGTATCTATCTAGGAAAGATTATACACCGAACAGCCCTCATTGCAGCTGCTGCCCAGCACGGAGCTGAGATTTCAGCATGTTTGACAAGGCCACTCAGTGAGGGCAGAGACCTAAATGTTTCAGGCGCTCATTGCTTCGTTCGACGTCCGGAAAGGGAAGGTTGAAACGAAAAGCGGGACATGCGGTGCATGAGGAGGGAGCGAGGTGAGGTGAAACAGTGAGTGAAAGTCAGTGGGGATTCGCCTCTCCATCCACTCTGACTAAATATTTGATGGGGGGGAGGTGAGGGGGCGGTGGGGGGGGGGGGGGGGGGGGGGGGGGTGAAGGAGTCGACTGGCTGAAGTGAATCAGGGGAGGTAACCGTGGGTGCATTTCCTTTGGGAGTGTGCGGAGTGTCCCATGAGTGCAGAAGGGTTGGAGGGTCAGGACGTTACAAGAGCTGTCACAGTCCTCAAGGTGAATTATTCATCTGGCTGAGGTCAACACTGGAACGGCATTATGGGTGGCCTGCAGTCGAGAACAAAGAGGCCAAGGCTTTTAGCACATACGACCCGCCGAGCAAAAAGAGAAAACCAAGCAGGGCATCAATAACAGCAGGGACAGTGGTAGTAGACCGAGGAAACACTGTTTGGTACTGAAAGTGAGATATTGGTAATTATGTGGTTGTAAACATACAGGAAAATACAAAAAATAAACAAGAGCCGAGATATCCCTGCAGACAGCATGCAGCATCCTTGAACACATGTGTTCTTCATGTTATCTGCTTCCCGCTCATGTAAACTCAATTTAATTGAATAGACATGAAAAGAAGGCCTGTTTTATGTTTACCAACTGCCCCTGACTGCCAAATTAATGAAGGAAGCTCAACTCACTACTGTACACACACACACACGCTCTGCTTGTTGTGGCTTTTTGAAACATTTCCACCCATAATCTATAACGTTTGTCACAGAGCGGCTTCAGAGGAGCATTTCTGATATCGAATCGCATGCCACTATATGTACAAACTCTTGAGGTCATGTGAAAGATGAGCGCCATCTATAAAATATGATCTCAGACAGTTCATAGCAGTCGCATTCGAGATTCCACGCAGTGGTGTAAAGCGGACATTGATGTTTATATCACCTCTATTGACTCTGAAGGGCACTGGTGTGTGTGTGTGTGTGTGTGTGTGTGTGTGTGTGTGTGTGTGTGTGTGTGTGTGTGTGTGTGTGTGTGTGTGTGTGACACAACAGATCCTGAAAGTAAATAAGGCCGTACTGTGAGAATTTTCCCAGTGTTTGCACAGCAGACACTGTGAATCCAACACACACACACACACACACACACACACACACACACACACACACACACACACACACACACACACACACACACACACACACACACACACACACACACACACACACACACACACACACACACACTGTTTACAGATGAAGCTGCAATCAATTAATTATTCAAACAGCGTACAATGTACATTCCAAAGTACACTGTACAGTGCCAGAAGCCTATTTGAAATTTTTTTTTTCTTTTATTAAATTAAATTTAACTATTAGCAATGTTGCAGCAGTGAAAAGGCTAAGTGCTTGAAGGACTTTCTATGCAGATTAATTCCTTAACTCACAATTTACAATTTAGTTTGCATGCAGGCACATTTGCATCCAGTTTTGGTTTCCAGCCTCTTGTGAATAAAACAGAGTGATATTTGCATTATTTACCTTTACGCCATATGAGGCAGCTTACAGTTGAACTCGTTATTGCTGCCGAGTTTTTCTTCTTTTTTCAAATATGTCTCTATAACTGAAGGTTGCAGCTTGAGGGCATCGTTTGGTAAGACAGAGTTTTAATGGAGGGCAACACTGAAGGATGTCAGTGAGTCTAAAAAAGAGGGTTACTTTTAGCAGCAGGAATTCAACATGGGGGGGTTAAAAAGCACATTGTGTTGTTATTAAAAATAAGATGAAATCTAAGCTAAAATAAGATTAAAAAGCCATTCAGTCAAAAGTAAAGTAACTGTGATGGTAGAATTAACTGAAACATTTTATTTCAAGGAAACAAAGTGTTTTATTGGAAACAAAAATACAGCATGCTCGATAAATAACCTGTGTATGTAAGAATATGTCAAAGAAGCTCCATTGATTACATGCACAATGTATTCTGCTGGACATCACTCCCATATTTATTTTACAACATTATTTTGCATCATGAAGGCGATAGTTAAACTATTTAAATAACAGCAACTTGTGATGCAACATGATGAGGAAGCAGATCTTAACAATATCAATAAAACCTAGAAATTGCAGTCCCCCCCCCCCCCCCCTCCGAGCTTGGTTGTTCGGTAAAACAAGCCTTTATCCTGTCTGTTCCTGGTCCTTTTCCTATTAGTGGCTGGTCAAGCATAATTAGGTTACATGGGGTTCACAGGACTGACCCTCATTTATGTAGCACACGGTGCTCCTCTCGTACAATCGCAGCACGGCGGATAAAGAGTCGAGTAAAAACAAGGTGAGTGGGATTGTTTTCACTCCTTAATTAGGCTTCAAAAGTTAAGGATATGAATAGCAACAAGCCCCTCCACAACAATCCGCTCTACTGCTAAGGCTGAACATGCCAACACTTGCATATTAACATTCGTCTGGGGGGGTCAACATCAGTTGTTTTTTTTTTCTTTTTTGCTGACCTGTATATTAAATACATGAAAATAAGTTACATATTCCAGGTGTTATATGCGTCATTTATTTATTTGTGATGCATGCTGCCACAAATAAATAAATAAATAAGATTTGCTGGTGTGATCAGGGTTGTCGTATTGTAGGGGAACATGGGAAAGGAATGCCGTAAGACATGGAGAGAAAACTGTGACCACCGCTTTCCATCATGTTTGCATGAGGGCAGATAAGGATACTTCGGACAGGAAGACGTGATAAGAAAGGGCAGCCACGGGTTGTGGTTCTAAAAATATAAAAAGTATGTTCCTGTGGCTTGAAACAAAGTGATAGCTTATATGGAGAGAAAAAAAGTGCCACTTGCATTTGCCTCATAATCAAAACCTTATTTACTGTGTTTTAATCTTTGCTTTTTAAACGACGACGTTGACATTTTTTGTGCTTTGTTTTACATTTATTCTTTTTTTTTTTTTTTTTTTTTTTTTTTATTTCATGTAAGCATGCTCAGTTGCTTTTTGTGTTCGAGGAGAACTTTATATCTAAGATTTTTCACTACCTTTACTGTCGGTAGCAGGCCTGTTTTCTTTTTTGTTTTTTTCCAGGTCAGGAAGTCATTGACCTTTAAAACAAACGTCTAAGATGCGAGTTGCAATAACTTGATGAGGTGAACTCTGTGAAAGCCAAATAGTCTCTCATTATTGTTGTATCACATAGAACTCAAAAACCAGAGCGAATTATCCCTGTCAAGTTAAAGACTTTGGAATACCATGAAAGAATTCCAGACTGTGGCCCAGAAAGGTGAATGCATTGTGAGCATTCTGACATGGACAATTTAATGTAATTCTGTTGTTTTATCGCGGGTGTCCTTGCCTGGTACAATAAGTTTGCAAGACGGTTGGAAGGCCATTTGTTATTCATTTTGTGAAATTGTGTTTCATTTTCCCCTCCGCTTTCACTGGAGCGGCCAACTTGTGGGTGAAGGTGTGGCTGCTTATGAAAGCTGACAGGCAACCTGGCGCAGGGTGCGAACGCTGATCCAAAGCGGGCCGGACAAATGTCTGCACACACACCAGCATTCTGTCGCCGGCTGCCCGCGGAGATGTCAAACACAATGATGTGGTAAGAGGCTGCTGCAGAGCCTTGCCGCTCGCCATAACACACGCGAAGGCAACATGCAAGGACACAGTTTCACACAGACAAATTCAAACAATGCCCACACAACTCCACGCGGCCAAAGGAGCGACAACAAAGTAAAGCATCCGTCTGAGACAAACACGTTTAATGTTGCTGCTATTCGTATCAAAACTATTGTCTAATTCCAACTGCTCAATAATTGTGTTACATATGTCAGGCCCCCGGAGTCAGGACAATCCTGAAAATCGTTTCAGAGTGCCCCAAATTCATTAATTACAGAGAGTGTTAATCTCATTGAGATGGGAGGGGATGGAGAGAGGACAGGGCCCTCATAACTCATCCAATTAAGTAATTGAGTGTTACTAGGATTAGAGGGACTGAAAGAAGGAGCCCCGCTGAGAATGACGACTTCTGGCTCCACACTAAGAATACATACATTGTCATCCACAGATTAGATGTGTGCCAAACCCGCCAAACCCGATCCCATCCATCCAAGAGCTTCACTCAGCTGCTTTCACTTGCTCCTTGATTTGATTTCTATCAATTAATTTGGGGTTTGGAATATTGTGAGCTCCACTGAAGTTAAAGCAGCTGCTGGGATAATGGCATTAATTGAATTTTGGTTGATTTTTTTTGTTTTTTTTTACCTGGTAGAGTTATCTGGAAGCAAGGCACTTTGAGGTTTTAAATGTCAAGTGCGCTATAGATGCATTAATATAGATATTATAAAGGTTAAAATCCCATGTAATTGTTGTGAATAAGAAGAAAAGTCCTTCAGAAAGATGCATGCACACATATTTACAGCCCAGAAATAAAAGTTAGTTTGATTTAAATTAAAAAAAGAAAAAGCTGTCTGCTGCTGTCTGAAAGTCGGTAGTTTCTCAGTTTTGGGTTTTTTTTTTTGTTGCTGCATCTTCTCGCAGACGTTTGTTTAATAATCAGTTACTTTTTCAGGTGTTATGCATAGTTCTACTTGACTGCTGAAAAGTACATCCCCTTCGAGGACTGTGCGGACTTCAATAATGACTGATTAACCCAAGCAGAACAAAATAATTCATTTCAGCCTCCATAATGTGAATCCGTTGCGAGACTGACCCACAATGTGTCCACAGCTCAGCAAAGTAGTAATGCAACCAACGACAAATTTAGTGAGACAACAATATCTTTTCTAACTTATGAATGATTTTCTAATTTCTGGTCAGTTGATGAACAATAATAGTTATTTTAGTGTCTACGAGCTCTCAAGCATGAAAGCATGTGACTTCAAGGAGACTTTCTGTTCAACTGCATTTATAGAGTTTGCAAAAAAAAAAAAAAAGAAAAGCAAAACTATACATGACTGACAATAAGCTCGGTGTGCATTGCGGTATCCCGAGGCCAGCAACTGAGGTCCAACAAATGACACGTTACGGGGAAAAAAATAATCCGAGGTGCACAACAAGTTGCAGTGAGACGGTGGGGAAGGAGCTCTGCAGAGCAGCCTCTGCACACTGCAGCAAACTAAGTGCTGCTTGTTAAAGTAGCAAACTGCCTGGGCAAGGACGCCAAATTTTATTTCATTTTAAGCATACTGCCAGCCTCAGGGCTTTGTGCCATTTAAAGAGTGGATCCCATAATTCCCCTAAGTGCTTCGCATTGCAAGAGGCACTATGTACAAATTAATGAACAAATCAACAAACACAAAGCCAAGTTCTTGCTGAGGCTCTCCTCTCAAGCAATTAGTAAAAGTACATTTTCTGACCTGATGGAACAATACTGAGGCACAAATACCATCTGTTCCTGGAAAAGGACACATGAAAGACGTCAGTCACAAACTGCCGCATAAAAAGTTTGAGAGGGACAATTATTGACCGAGAGTATGAGGTGTGTATCTTTGGAGAGTGGATGTGTGTTTTCATTGAGCAGTCTGCCCGTCTGACTGCAGAGCAGCCCAGATTATGCATGAATCTGGCTGCTTATCAGCTGACCTTTAAATTGGAGCCGCAGAGTGACTGCAGGCCCAAGGGCTGACGCGCACACCTGATTGGCTGCTTCGCCTCAGACCTGCTGACAATAGAAATTAACAGAGCCAGGTGGGCATATCCTCAGGCGGGAAGAAGTATCAGAGTGGAGTGAGATATGGGGAGCTGGGGAGGGGGGGGGGGGGGCACATTAATATAAAAAAAATGTATTCTCACTATTTTCCCTCAACCTGCTGTCTTTTCTTAAGCTTCAGGAGGGAAGGAAAAAAAGTCATTATGTGCTGTGAAGCATGCTAACGGTGGAGCAGGTACGAACAGACGGGCCCGGTATTACCTGGATCTCATCTCTTGCTCACTCATGCTATCTCTTCTTCTATCTCTCTTTTCTCCCTCTGTTTCTCCCATTCCCTCCGTATTTTAATAGCAGAGCGGTCCAGGCAAGCTGTGATTGTTTGATAGATAGATATCTCATGTTGGAGAGGGCTGTACATGGGGAAGGGGAGAGGGGCCGAGGATGAGGTGTGTGTTCTGTCGTACCGCGGGGAAAATGGAGACCGGTGTGTCTGTGGAGGATGATGGATTACATGGAGGGGGGGCCACAGGTTCACGTGTGTGTTGTGTGTGCCTGTGGGTCTGTCTCCCCAGCTCCCCTTGCCATTGTGTCTCTATGTGCACAGGGGAAAGCATGGCAGTGAATTAATTTTGCACAATGGCAGCTGGAAAAGGTCATTAAATAAAGCAAATGTTTGTGAATGGGAATCTAGTGGAATTAACTTCAACGCCATACAAGCAACAGTGTGGTGCTCCGGCAGTAAATGACAGAATTATGTGGTATTGTGGACAGGAGCACAGGTGGTTGAGTGCACGGGCATACGCTTGGCCTTCTGTCAGATTAAAGTGAGTTGGGGAGAAAAAAACCCCGCTTTGATTACCGTGCAATTTCCGTGTGTGTTCATGATGATTATCTCAACATCTGACAACTGCATGCGCGTCATTTTCGTTCCTGGTTGCTTATCTCCTACTGTCAACACCCATTTTTAGAGACGTGGGTCATGGCAAAGGTGAGGCCAGCTCGATCTCCCCTTTCTTTATTTTTAATCTCCATTCTCTTACATTAATCTTAATTGAGCTGCCATATACAGTACAGAAATATGACCAGCGTCAGCTGTGGCTATGTGTGTGTGCATGCATGCATGTGTCATATGATACACAGATAAGGTGGCGTCCCAATGGGACGACGGTGGTGTGGCGAGCCACAGCATCACATCCGTCAACAACACAAAAACCTCACCAGTCGCCCAGTCACACAAGACAGAGAGCCACTATCACCATCCGTGTGTGTGTGTGTGTGTGTGTGTGTGTGTGTGTGTGTGTGTGTGTGTGTGTGTGTGTGTGTGTGTGTGTGTGTGTGTGTGTGTGTGTGTGTGTTTTCCGTAATGCACGTGGGTGAGACCTTATCATAGCTGGCCACATTCCTAGCAGGAAGATAAAAGAGGGCCAAATGAACCGGATCACTACTGCGTGTGCAACGTATGTGCCTGTGTGTACGTGTGTGTGCGTGTCTGTGTGCATGAGAGAAAGTGTTTGTCAGTGATGAATAGGCGTTTAAGGACCTACACCTCACAGATAAGCGAGGAAAATTATCTGGGCAACGACAACAATGCTACAATGTGGGCTCAGGCAAATACCACGAGAGCCCTCCAGACAAACATCGACTGCTTGTAGACGTCATAAAAAAGAAAATCCTTTTACATAGTCCTCAGCTATTCGTGTGTTACTCGGGCACTCTTTCTCATCATGAAACTGAAAGGAAGAAAATTTCTTTATCTGTTTACATGTACAGCTCACAGAGTGGCCTGTGTAAAGCATCTACCTGCAAAAGAAAATGAAATCACTGGTTATTATGAAGTGAACATCAGATGCTGTTTGTATTGTGTCTCAGCACATAATGTGATGTATATTAAAGTTTATTTTAATATATTTAAACTCGAGTAGAGACAAATTAAATAAACCTCCTTTTTATCAGATTAAAATCTGGATACCTGGCTTCATCTGATGAGGATATTTAACTTAAATAATGAAATTCAATTTGGAAACATTGGATTTTATAACGAATCTCACAAAAAAAAAAAATCTGTAAATTCGGGCTCAGATTGTAACACAGGTCATCCTCTGATTGCCAAGTTGGTGTTGACGTTTGTAACTACATGTTTCAAAATGTCAGTGACAACTCTGATCAGTTTGTGGCAATTTATGTGCAAATATGGGACTAAAATGGGGAGAACGTACAGTTGAGTCACTACTTTACCATGGTTTAGTCATATCGACACGACGTGCTCAAAAAGGTTAGCATTACTCACCATTTCACTGTCGTCTACAGTCCAACACCGCTTTTCAAACTTGAAACACTGTCGGTCTCCTCCTGACACGACATACAGTAGACGACTTTTCTCCGTCGGGCTAAGAAGAGGAATTTGCTGGATGACAGAGCACATCTCTCCTTCTTAAGGAACGTTGTTGCATTTCATTAGGGATGAGATTCATCACCGCAAGTAAACAAGAGAGCCGTGCAAATCATATTTGAGGAATTCCTGAACTGCCCTCAACACTGTCACTCGTAGACGTATTGCGGCGCGCACGTCCACAATCACGCGCGTACACAGGTTGATGCACAAAAGGAACAAACCAAACAGAAGCCGAGAGCTGATTCAGAAGACAAAGGGGGACATCAAGGACGGTGATACTATGTGATTGCTCATTATTATGTTCTTCAAAATGACGCATTACTGTGACAGCGGTGAGAATGGCAGCCAGCTGCCTGCAGTAAAAAGTATTTTTTTTTCTCTCCCTTTGAACAATGGAACAAGTACTTTGGGGGGGGGGGGGGGCCTATACCCCAAAAAGGGGGCGCATGAGCTTTGTGATGTCATCCATTTGGTCAGAGGTCCGGTGTTCGGGGTGAAAGGGCCTATGAGGGTCCATTCTGGAGATGGCCAGCCCTGACCTTGGACAAGTGGTTCAGATAAGGCCTGTATACAGACCAATTTAACAGGTCACAACCCTGTCTCAGAGCGGGAGTGACACAACGGGAGCGTGTGAACACAGCCTAGGGGATCTGTCCCATGATGAGATGCTGGCGATATCTAACAGTAGCCCTGACCCTGCAGCGGTGCCTGTCAGCCTATTGATTCACAGCTCCAACAACCGGGGAGACAGGGACAGAGTCAGGTTGCGCAGCCTCAACTGGGACAGTGTGCAGCGGTAGATGCGAGTCTTGTCTGTGTGTGTGAGTGTGTAGCGAATGACTGGAGTATTATGTGCCTGGGGCTGGCAGGCCAACAACAGCAACAGTGAACGGGGAGAGATGGAGACAGAAAGCTCGGGCCTTCATCGGCACTGAAGCCAACAGCTGAATATGGGACACAACAGATCTATTCATGACAGATGTACACAATTGTCGAGACGCGCACGCACACACACACACACACACACACACACACACACACACACACACACACACACACACACACACACACACACACACACACACACACACACACACACACACACACACACACACACACACACACACACACACACACACACACACTTGGCGCATACCGGACAGTAGCCCCGTTGTGGCTGAGGAGATAAGAGGCATGCCATGCGAGCTCTATGAGTTACAGTGTGGGAGAGCCAAAGGGAGATGTTACCACACACTAGTCGACAGTCCTCTGTGTCTTCTACTGTATTAAACACAATGATCACGCCTGTCTGCTCGAGGCAGCGTGCTGGCGCTGTTTGAGACAGCCAACAGAGTGCGGGTCGGCCCATGAGGTGTTTGTATGAGCAATATTAGATATTAGATGGACTTCAATGAAGGCTTTGATATCGATAGAAAACAAGACATAAAACAGAGGCGACAGAGACACAAAGAGCCAGTGCACGAGTGTGAGAGAACAACATGAAAGAAAAAAAAAATCCCACGCAGAGTTTCTTGTTCACAGTGTTGGTTTCCAAAAAGAAGAAGAATCTAATCTTACTGTTTGAAGTGGTAACTTTCTCTGCTGGCAGGGAGTTAGTAATAGGTGAAGCACAGCGTGTATTGACAGCTTATTTAAAGAGGAAGCTTCGCATTGAGATGGAAAATACAAAAAAAAAAAAAAAGAAATCATCAAATTATCCATCTGTATGTATTGAAGAACTAAAACGACAACTTATATTCTCACCCTCAACTCAAGGAAAACTTCACAAAGCGATAAATTCAACTGCAGACCTCCAAAGTGCTGCGCAGGAAACGCGCTCCTTGTTTAGCAGAATGGGTCGTCTGCCTCGGCAGCTGTACGGACCCCTCTCTGGCCCAGACGGGTCTCTCAGGGAGAGGTCAATAGCAGGGATGTCTGCCAGGTGAGAGGTTGGCTCGGGTTTAATCGATGCTCGCCAGAGGACGACAGACAAACCGGCAGGCAGGTAGACAGGCCGGCATGGTAACTAGCAAGTTGAAAGAAGACCATCCCCGGTGGGGTTCACCGGCCAGATCCTCAGCCTGTGCTGTGGAGGAGGAAACTCACGCTTCAAAACATTTTCGGGGATTGATTTGACAGCTAATTTGCAGAGGAGATTTGCATAAGGCCATGCGCTAATAAGGCAAGCTTTTCTTTTCCGTCCTTTGTCTTTCCACGTTATCTCTCTCGGCTCGCTTCCTTCTTTTTTTAGACCTCAGCAAATAGTGACAGATAATGTAAACGAATTAAAAAGACAAGAGATTCAAATTGGATATTGATTAAGAGACTAAAGCCCCGTGTTTTCTCCTGTTAAAGCTTGTGTTTAAATGATTGATTCACAATGTCACTCTCCACATCCTACTGACTGTGTGGCATCCAGGACTAGTTGTGCCTCTAAGCTGTCAATGGGCCCACATCATGTCACACCATGCTAAGTGCTTTGACACAACCACACAAAGAGCCCTGCCTATCTGATGCCAATCTCTCCAGATCCTGGTGTCACCCAGGTGGAGGCTTTCAGAAAGAGCAAGGACAAAGTCTCCTCCTCAACAGCCCGCACAGTGTGGCCTGACTGACAGCAGAGAAGACAAAATTGAGCTTCTTTGTCAAGTGGGTGCTTAAGAGGAAGCAGAGGAAGTAAAAGTAAAAAAAAAAGAAAGATTCAGGGACAGGGGCACAGATGTAATCCGCAGCAAAGAAAAGGTAGGAAAGTGAATATTTCTGCCTATGATGTGCCAGTAAAAAAAAAAAAAAAAAAAAAAAAGACTAAAACATTGCATAGCATTTCCCTGCCTGGAATCACCAAGCGTCACCTAAAAGAAGTTTTCACACTGCTGGTCCCAAACCATCAAGGTCAGAACTTGGACAGGAAGCACAAAGAAATGGAGACACAATCCCACACAACTGCCTCTCTCTTTACAAAACACTACAGAAGGGACTCACTTTTGTCGTTCTTGAAGAGGTTGAAAATGTGGAGGATCTGCCTGAAGTAAGGAACCAAAGCCTCCCCCACCTTGTCACCAGACATGACCAGATGCTGCAGAACTTTAATGGTGGTGCACATCACTTTCTTGTTCCTTGTATTCAGGGCATCTGGGGAGCAAGATAACCAACATGCATCAGGAATACTGACACGAATGAATATCATTTAAAATTGTTTGCAAAGACAAGTGGTCACTCAGTTTGTAACAAAGACTGAAAGTAAACCGGAAGCAAGCTCGGAACGCGACACTGGACACAACATATGACCTTCAGACCTCTCTTGTAAATAAACAAAGTTTAATCTTCAAACTACACCCAGATTAATTCATATAGAGCACAGTACAAAGTAAACATTCAAGCCTTTGAAGTCATTCTTCGTTGTACTGGACTCAGTATCTGGTGTGTGAACGAGATATGATGCAGATGATGGTGTTGTAAAAAAAAATATTTAAAAAATCACAGTTTATTGGAGAAGGACCTTGAAATTAAAAGAGTGGGCAGCACAAAATGTACTCAATTATTGTCAATGTGAACACGTGTGTTCAACTATTTACTACAACTGTGGCTCACATGTGCAGCGCCCACTGTTTTAGAAAAGCTGAGCTTTCCCTGCTTACATAGAAAAGGATTAATGTTAGGATTGTTTCTAATATACACTCTGAAAGTCATATCTGAAAAGTCTCCATTTCACACGGACTGAACACAGACTTTTTAAACAAAACGTATAGAATAATGCGGAAGGACCTGATTCATTGCTAAGAAAGTTTCAGTAAAAACATCCACAAAAGAAATGTGCTGTACCAAATAACTAAACAGCAAGTTGCTGAAACAGCCTCTGGGATGCAGAGTGGATTTCCAGGTTCTTTGTTATTGCCAGTGGAGGTAAAGTGAAAGTAGAACGACTCCAATGTCTGCAATTATATGGTACATAAAAGTGGGCTTAGTGGACATGACCAAAATACACCTACAATTTAACCCCCATATGCTACTTTCTCCTTAAAAGCATTTCCTTTAAAGCTGGGCTTTGATTTAGACTAGCTTGTCCGCAATCAGTGATTTCAAATGCACTGGGGAGGCAGAGTAAGTGAGAGCCAATCACTGGGCTATTTGGCCTACAGCTGCACTTAACTCCATCTCCCATTGATAGAGAGAACAAAAGGGAAGGATGGTGAGAGAGATGGAGGGCTGGGGAGATCAAGAGAGACAAATACAGGGGAGAAAAAGGGAAGTGGGAAAACAACAAAAGACACAACGTCAAACAGAGATAAAGAGATGTGACAGACAGAGCAAAAGGTTGGAAAATAACTAGTGATTAGTGACTGGGACTGACATATTTTCCTACTTCTTGTTTTATTTGAGTTTTTTTTGTTGGTTTTTTTTTTAGTTCGCACACGTGATCCCCGGCACGGCTGCTGGTAATTCCCTTTGTGCAGCTAAAAACAGCATACCTCGTGTCACAAAAACTGCTTTGTCTCTTTAGAAAACCTTTGACTGTCATTTGATGCTTGCTTCAAGAAAAAGAGGGAGATAATGGCATCACAGTGCCTGTTTTGTCACCGAGCTCCTACAAACAAAAATGAAAAGTATTTCAAAAGAAAGAGTCGAAAGCAAACAGTGACAGAGAGTCAAGACACTCAGACACCAGTTGATAGACACAAGCAAAAAAGAATAAACAAAGGTAAAAAAAAAAAAAAAAAAAAATGATGAGTGACTTTTGAGGAGTATTGTACTGATGGAGAAAACCTAACCTTTCATGAAATCAAAAGTGAAAAAAGTAAAAAGGGAAAATAATACTTAAAGTTGCAAATTGGCCTTACAGTACAAGGCAGACATCAATATCGCACAGCCATTCATCGTTTATAACACTTTATTTAACTCAAAGTTGCAGGGTACTGGAGCCGATCCCAGCGGACTGCTTGGTCACATAGAGTCAAATCATGTTTTTAGACTGTGGTATAAAATTAAACAAAGTCAGAGATCTACTTTCACTAAAGCCCCGTTTACACAATGTTTCAATTTAAAGGCATCATTTTTGCATTATTATTTATCAGTATCCTATGGAACTTCGTAGTCACTTGGTGTGAAAATAAATAGTTGGTAACAAGTTAATCTTTTCAAACTGAACAGTGATAAGCACTTGTGATTAGAGCTGTTAAAACACACCAGTAGTGATGATATTTTTGTAGCATTAAATAACAATATTGTGTTAAATATGTGCATATGAGAATATTTGGAAAATTATATAGTGTCATGTGAACGGAATGTGTGCAGAGCCCTTAGTAAAATTTTAGTTGCCTTTAAAGTTAAAGGATGACATCACCAGCCAGTTATATCTATTGATAACTAGCCTTGGTAACTGCAGAGAGATGGCGGGATTCTAAAGTGAGTCTGGTGGACGTTAAAGTGAGGTGGGCAGCAGTGATAGCGACTACCCCTGAAATATTTTTGAAAAACATTCATTTCAGACACATATAAATGCAATCCAGCTTGTGGTGGATTGAGTAATAACCTTGAAGTGATACTTTGATATTGTCACATCACTACCTGTGATTGTGCTACTTATTAACTGCAAGTTAGAAAGAAGAAAAAAAACCCTAATGCACAGGAAAGAGAACAATATGTATATTCACCCCAAAGATATGACTATTGAATACAGATTCACGAGTGTCCTCTTCCTAAGGCTAAGGCCCCGTTAACGTTTCAAGTGAGTGTGTGTCGATTTTGTGTTTGCGTTTTGAAAAAGCTTTGCATTTAAAAATGACGACAAGTCGTGAGCCTGCAGCAGGCCGTTTTTGTAATGACACCACATACAGGTGCACGCAGAGAACAACATGCTAAAAACACAAACAATGGCAAGTGGCGTAAATTCATATTGAACAGACCACATTGGATTGCTATTCTGGGTGACTCAACTATAGAACTACCAAGTTCAGAAACTAATCTACAAACAAAAAACAAGATGTGACTGTCTACCAACACTAGTAGAAAAGATTGATCTAACCCCCACAAAAAAAAAGCTGCTACAAGAATGAACAGTTCTCATTATAGAGTCAACAAAGGGTGAATACCTGTATAAAGAAGGTGGAGGATCCCAACAAGCTTCCTCATCCACAAACATCAAACACAGAGTTCCCACTATAAAAAAATAAACCAAACACAGTTCTCAGAGCTCATCACTGTAGTCAGCAGAGCACAGCAGCCTGACAGGCAGCCCGGCGGCCAAACAGCAAGAAGCAGGTAGTTAAGTTCTTCCTGAGTGTTTGATGGACTGCAGGTGTGAGGTGTTGAGAGCGAATGAACGAGCGAGAGAGAGAGAGAAAGAAAGAAAGAAATGAAAGAGAGAGAAACAGCTCTCATCCAGAACCAAACATCGGTGGACGTAACAAAAAGTATCTGCGGTTATCCACATTCTTTTGATTTTGGAGCTGGTTTAAAAGTGTTTACTCCCTGAACAATCTAAAGTCTTCTTAAACTTTCCACAAAACATCTCTGGCTTTTTCTTGATGAGCATTTAAAAGAAATTCCAAAATAATTGACCACCTTTGGAGAGCACAGTTGGTTACCACTCCCACATCACACTGGGGTTGAGTTACTTTCTCTATATATTTTTAATGTTCTCAATGTGCCCACATGGGTTTTCCTGATGCGTTCTTGTTTCTTCCCACAGCGTAAAGACATGCATATCATGTTACAGTTATGATAAATTAATTGTCCAAGCATCCAACAATACGGAAGATTGATGAATGACAAGTACAGCTATAGAAATATGAAAACTTTATTCAAAAAGTGGATCTTATTCTTCCCATTATCAAACACCCTGTGTAAATAAAGAGCATCCTAACACAATACTCATTTTTAGCACCACAGTCAGACTGACAGAAGACTCACTGAGTGGGAAAAAGAGCAGCAACGGCAACACACAAACATCATTAAGCATCAGAGCACCAAGAGAACAGCACACAGCCTGTGTTGAAACAGCTTAAATGCAAAGCAGTCGCCCCTCTCACACACGCTAGTCACCCATTACACACACGTATGAAAACAGCGAGATGAAATGTCAACGTCGGCCAGGAGCACAGACTGTCCTCAATGTGGCAGCAACAACAATATGAGTGGAGTTACACAACGTGGGAGAGTGTCACAAATAGCGAGCGGGTAAAAGGTTAAAAGGGGGTTTTGGATACCGAATTCATACATTTAACTGAGTGAACCAGGATCACTGCTGTTAGTCCATCTGAAGGCAGGACAAGTTTGGCCAGGCAGGACTTTGTCTCAGTAACAATGCTTGTGTAAGTGTGTACGTGTGTGTGTGCGTGTGTGAGTGTGTGTGTGTGTGTGTGTGTGTGTGTGTGTGTGTGTGGGTGTGTGTGTGTGTGGTGTGTGTGTGTGTGTGTGTGTGTGTGTGTGTGTGTGTGTGTGTGTGTGTGTGTGTGTGTGTGTGTGTGTGAGTGCCAATACAGAGGACCAGCAGTGGCAATGAT
The DNA here is from genome assembly GCF_963422515.1 of Blennius ocellaris. Lineage (NCBI taxonomy): Eukaryota > Metazoa > Chordata > Actinopteri > Blenniiformes > Blenniidae > Blennius > Blennius ocellaris. The sequence continues at coordinate 8,393,200 of NC_137666.1, forward strand.
GCTGAATGAGCAAGTGTATTGTGTTTTACGCCATCTCAACATCTCTGTCTTATCGTCTGCCCAGACAGACAAGCGCGGAGATATCTGCCATCACCCAGATAAGGTGGAATGTGGAATGACAGGAATTTCAAACCTACATAACAAACAATGAAATTCTAATTACGAGCCAGCGCAAACAATTTTCCCTGCTGTGACATTTGGACCGCGGGACTGTTCAATTATTCATCGCCACTCTCGCCTTGTCGAGGGGGGGAAAAAAAAAAAAAAAAAGGGAAACTGGAAAAAAAATTAAAAGAACGAGGGAGAAAGCAGACAGACGAGGACCCCGATATAGTAATGCTGGTTTAAAAACCTGTGCTCGGACAAATCTGAATAAAGTAATCATCTATTCATACTAGGCCCTGTTTCATATTCAGTACGAAAATAAAACAATGGTGACCTTGTATTCCGCTTCCTGAGAAATGTCAGAGGTAGGCTGACACCTCCGAGAGTTTCGCGGCAAATTGTTCTCGCGCGGTGTATAAATACACTTTTCAGATCAGAAGAAGATGTTCCTGTGCAGAGATGTAACCGCGGATCGTTCAGTAATGAAAGTCTCATTTCGCTTCAAAGCTGAACAAATGTTATGCCAATCAAGCGAGGCTCAATGCAGGCATGGCTGTGAATCTACTTCCCTATTTAGGGAAGCAGGCAAACCCAAACAACATGCCGTCTGCTAATATTTTACCTGCTTTTAAGTCACCTTGGAACCGTTTGGCTGAAAAAACACATTACTGGAGCAAACGCAGACGAGCACAGGAAAGCCTCAAGTGTGTGAAAGCCACAAATAAAAAAAAAAAAAAAACTTAAGAATGTGTCGTCCATTAGCATTTTAATCCTGATTTATACCTTGGCTGCACGGGAGTCCTTCTGAAGGGGGCGAAGGGAACATGGTTTATCGTAGTAAAGAGTTCAGGCTTTAAGTCACAGAGGACAGGGCTTGGGCTTCAGCGTCAGACAGTCTTACTCATTGTGTATTCTCATTGGGTGACCTGCAGTCATCATCAAAATTCACCGGGGCCTGACGTGGCTCAGTCGCTCTGCAGATAAGAGCCTGCCAGCCACACTGAAGATGTATTAGCGTCGGGCAGGAAAAATATATATCTTGCCATTTTAAACTTCAGCAGACGGCTTTTTACTTTCTTCCTCTTTTCTGCCATCCCTTCTTTTTCCCCGATTCCATAGAAAAGTAATTAATCTGCAACAGAGACACGGACTGGCGGCTCTGCCTAGTGGATGGCAAAACAGGCCTGATTTTTTAATAAACCAAAAAGTTAATAAGGAGCAGGCCATTTAAAATTCCATTATCAGGGGGAAATGTGTGTTTTTCATGAGAAGCACAAGCATCACCTTTTGGTCCGGCCTCGCAAAGGCAAAACCAGCAAGACTGCTGAAGGGGTCGAACTCGTAAAGTATGCTGTAAATACGCTAAAGTTGTGTGTTCAGAGAGTGGACAGTGCCATTTCAATATTTCAACGACACATCTGAAAGTTCCGGGGAGTGAACAAAATGCATTGTTTGGGCAGTAATGATTTTATGAGCATAAGTTAAAAACTACTCATGCAGGCATGGAATTCGGGCATGCGAAACTGTGTGATGTGTCACGGTGAGTGCTCGATGTGACTCATAGCCAGGGTCAGTCTGTCACCGTGTCTCTGGGTCTCCTGCCTCATGTTGGCCGTTACGCCCCTCTGCCTCCACAGACATCCAACACCCACACACACATACACAGGAGACACACACACACACGTTTCAAATACACGTACACGCCACCAGCCAACTGCCCATGACATGTACACTACCGCAGCCGCACTGGGCGCCACTTAAAGGCTCCCACTTTGAAACTGACACCCCAGTTGGCTGTGGCGCCGAACAAAAGACAGCTTGTGTGAGCGTGTGTGTGTGTGTGTGTGTGTGTGTGTGTGTGTGTGTGTGTGTGTGTGTGTGTGTGTGTGTGTGTGTGTGTGTGTGTGTGTGTGTGTCTGTGAGAGGCTGTGTGTCTATGCATGCGATAAAAATTTTTCCAACAAAAGCCACGCTTTCTATTCCAGGAACTCGTCTTTCCTCGTATTTGTCAAACCTGTCTCATCCGCGTCACGCTAAGTTCTGGCGTCTATTTTTGAAGTCATGGACCACTCCACGACCTTTCCGCCCACCTCTATCTGCCGCCGTGCGTGCATGCACCAACGTGTGTTCATGCAAAAGTGGCAGGATTGGAAGGTAAGGAGGTGCAGCGCGGCGACGCAGTTAAACGCAGCATGTCACCACATTCATGGTGGATTAACAGGCGTGTTTGGAGGGACGGCTTCTTCCGGGAACCGCAAAAACAAGGACACTTCGCCCTGAGGGTTGATGTAATAATAGGTACAGTACAACTGCTAAACCAAATTAGGGCTTCACATCAGGACCACTCGCACGCTAATGTTAGAATCTGCTTCAGAGGAACGGGGTAGGACAGGTGAGGCGTTTTGTGGTAATTCCCGTTCGTCTATTTTAACTGCATTTTACTACCTATGCAAGGTTGTCTGATGAAAGTCATTTATTGTAATTATTCCATGACATATATGCAAGTAACACAATACAATTGTTTGGTAGAACTTTTCTTTGTTGTGTGAATTTTATACCAATGGACAGCCAGGGTATTAAAATACAGATTTCATACATTTGTGGGATTGTATCCCTGGAGCATCGGACAGATCTTAGTCAGTGCCAGTCAGATTATTCTGCCGTTGGAACATTTAAATCTAAAGAAACAAGTCAAAATGGCAAATTATCACTTTATATAATTGGCAACTGAGTAGCATGTGACAAAAACCAAACACGGATCCATAGCAGCCCAGCACCTCGTCCTCATGATGGAAACGAGCCCATTTTGCAACCAGCATTTGTCTAAATTCAGCCAATGTGGTTGGATTTGTAACTCTGTTCGCAACAGCATGAACAAACTGATCCCACAAATATTCAGGAAAAAGCCATTTAAACATGGGCAGAGAAGATTTGGCTCATTTTTCCACGGGTGCAATCCAAGTCTTCAGTTCTGCTGCTCATCCCACAAATGTTAGCAGAGGGAAATACATCCTACTCCGGAGAGTGAATTATATTGCCTTCAAAACTGCGAGGAATGATGTCGTAGCAAGCAGAGACATTTACTAAAGTTGCAATTAATGTCTGGGAGGATTTTTCTAGTTGTCAATCATTCAAAAAGGAACAATATTATAGGGGTGTGTTGTTGGAGAAGCTAAGAAATGGTATATTGACTTTACACTGTGCTTTACACCGATAGACACGGTCACCATATTTATAAGCACACTGACACACTCTTAAAAGCAATTCGAGGTCCGGTGTCTTGCTCAAGGACATTTAGACATAAGGACAGGGTGAGACGGAGGACTGAACCCACAACCTTGGATTTGGAACAGAAGCACAGCCACTAAATAGTTGCAACACTTTCACTGTGAAACTCAGTGATTGCACAGTATATTTCATTTGGAGTTTGTAGGTTTTCGTCAGTCGTGAAATCTTCACACATTTCTCTTTAGGTAGCAAGGGAAACACCGTCAAAGTAAAACACCGTCAATACACGTGGAGAGTCGCTTGGGAGAGCGGCTCTGTTCGGTGTGATTTGCAAACCGTGAGCTTGGACAACCTGCTACACTTACTCCTGATGGGGATGATGAGCTGGGGAATGACAGGCAGGATCTTGGAGCCTCCATGGTCCAGCAGGTCGTGGACCCCCTGGCGGGCGAAGACCTCGTATGGATGAGCAGTCTCACATAAGCCATCGAAGAAGAGCGGCAGGATATGGTAGTAATCCAGCGTGTCAATGTCCACCTGAGGATCAAAACATCACACATTTCAATTAGAGGAATTATTAGTTGCTCATTTATACAAAGAGACTGACAAAGAGAGAAGGTAAGAAAGTTTCTATCTTTTCCCAACAGGCTTTTTTCTTTTTTTTTTATAACACAGTTGTTGATAGAGACATTAACAAGAGGCATGGGTCTCTCGCCCTACCCACTCGATCACCTTCAGGCTAACACCTTTATCTGTGCATACAAATACAAAGAGCAGTCACACACACCAACACACAGAGGGCAAATCATACAGCCGAATCTTGTGTTTTTGAACAAATTAGGTTTTGCCCCCAAAAATACTTCTTAGATCAACACTCTTGCTCTTCCTCGTTGACTTGGCCGCAAAAGCTCATCGTGAAGCCATTTAATAACCCTCATGGTAAACACTCACCCTCACACACACATACACACAAAGGTCGGGGGACACCTGTTTGGGAGATCATGACGCAGTGGCATGTGGCATCTTGTGGGCTTACATGTTCACACCTGTTTACACCATTTACAGGACAGAATCACAATCAGGTGGTGGATGAAGACATTTGTCCAGTTAGAGGCCACAGGCACACTTTGATGTTAGCTTTGCTGCCTGTGTGTGTGTGTGTGTGTGTGTGTGTGTGTGTGTGTGTGTGTGTGTGTGTGTGTGTGTGTGTGTGTGTGTGTGTGTGTGTGTGTGTGTGTGTGTGTGTGTGTGTGTGTGTGTGCACCCCTATGACACATTAAAACAAAGCCTTTCATGTGTGAGACACCATCAGAGTTAAAGCCGCTCTGGCACACTGGGCTGGAATGCACAGCTGACCCAAAGGAAACTGTCCTTGAGCCACCCAGTGTATGTGCATGTGTGTGTGTGTGTGTGTGTGTGTGTGTGTGTGTGTGTGTGTGTGTGTGTGTGTGTGTGTGTGTGTGTGTGTGTGTGTGTGTGTGTGTGTGAGTGTGTGTGTGTGTGTGTGTGTGTGTGTGTGTGTGTGTGTGTGTGTGTGTGTGTGTGTGTGTGTGTGTGTGTCCTGAAAATAATATGAAATGGTACATGACATGCCGCGGCTCATGCAGTGGATCTAGTTACTGAGTGTGTATTTATATCAGGAGTATCAGCTGTGGCGATCCCAGTGGCACTATTGTTGAGCATGAGGTTAGCAGTTGTGTTCCTCGTGTAATGAAAGGCGGTTCCCCCGGTGCACAAACAGCTCCGACTCTGCAGAAGTACTTGAGGGCAAGAGGACAACTTGAAGCTATGAGGAGCCTTTGTCTTGTCTGCACAAATAAAGAAGTATATTTTATACATAAGGGCACCCACACACACATGCACGCACACGCAAATCCAGCCTGCTGGGTCACGCTATCCTGTACTAAAATGTCACCCACCACTGACACAAAGTGCTTTCAAGTTGCCGACCCTCACCCAACTGTCGGCCAGATCTGAAGGCTTCAGAGCGGGATGGACCCCCCCTGTCCACCCCTGCACCACTGCACCGCTGCACCCCACTCCCACAACTCTTTCTGCCATTCCCCCCTGACACACGTCCCTCTACCACCCGGGTAAACACAGAGATGGAAGAGGAGCGACTAAAGATGGAGCGATGCTAAGATGGCGACAGAGACAGAGACCTCACACTGTTAGCACAGAGAGACAAGGCTGATTGCTTTGAGGCAATTTGCTGGCCAACCTTGACCTTTCCCTGCACTCGGTCAAGATCATCATTGTGAGTCAGGCCGACTGGAGACAAGAACAAAAGCAAACATAAGCACAGAGAGAATGCGACGAGAGGTGATGGAGGGATACAAAGGGGCGAGGGGAGAAGAGATGACACAACATCATCATCGGCTTGTTTGCTACCCAGTGGCAGTCAGTGTTACATGGAGACACACTGCTGTTGGCTGTCTTCTTTCATTGGGCCACTGAAATAAAATAATAATAATATATTTGGGAATTTGAACCACTATAAACTGTAATAACGGTTCTATAAACATTCTACGAAGGAATAATGACAAGAACGAAGCACTTTCATTTACACCCAACTGAAAATCTGAAAAATGTCATTTTGTTCATTATGTTAAAACATAGAGCTGGATGTGATGCCAACCAAAGCAGCTCTCACCTTTTATCTGAGATAGTTGGTGTAACAGTGGAGGTGACAGAAGATATTGTTTAGTGCCGGCAAATAATCCACTGTGGTGAAAGGAGCAGCTGAAAGACCAACAATATATACATATATAATTTTGAGGTGAATGTAAAATTTAAATGATAAAGTGAGCGACAATGCCAGGCCATCAGTGGAACAAGTGCAGGTATTGAACGCTGCTGACTGAAAGTAAGATTTCCAAGCGAAAGCCTTGAGTATCATTTGGCATTACTGGTATTTTTTTTTCAAATGTTTTAACATACAAGCTGAAGAATCTACCCTCTGCCAGCCACTGGCAGGCCTGATTTATTACTCCCTGTACGTTGCAGTGATTGGGGGTGGGGCAGAGTGTGAAAGATGCTCCCAGTCAAAAGGCCTCATTTTATTAAAGCGTGACAAGATGGTGATCAGGTCTTTGGAACCCTACACCCTCACTTTGGAAGAACTATGAAGTCTAAACCTCCCCAAAGTCTCAGCGCCTATGTCATCAGATGCCGAGCTGCAAAGCGAAGATGTTGGATGAATAATTGCCTGGATTCATTAAAGTGATGCTGCTGTCAGGATGACTCCGAAGTCTGATGCTCATAATCAAAATCACAGAAACAAGCACCTCAGGACTGACTGAAGATTCCAGTTAGCGGCGACAGAGTGGGAACAATCAGCAAACGCTTTCGCATGCTCACACTTTTCAATGCACGCTGCTCATGTACGTACACACAATCTCACACACTCACACACACACACACTCGCTCGCGCATTCACAAAGAATCTTAATCAGCAACTGTGCTGAGCGGTAACTCTTGCATCCGTTATCGATTGTCCGCCCAGGTTTGTTTGTCTTTGGGTGCCTGTGGGAATCCCCCTGGAGTCCGTGGAGTCAATGAGAGTTGAGCACAGAAAGACTATCAGCCCAGTAGCAGCAATTAGCCCTGGGACTCAGACCTGCATGTCTCCCCTGGTCAGCACTGCAACAGCAGACACCGAGCAACAGAAGCAGACTAGATGAGGAGCGAGTGTGAGGAGAGCCTCTGCTCATTAAACAGCAGTATCAGAGGCCCCTGACAGGCACAGGAGACCAAGAGGAATGAAAACAGCAGGTTGCCACTTTAAATACATAAAACCTGGAGATGATTTTGTGTGTGTGTGTGGGGGATATATGTGCAGGTGGATGGATATGTGTCTCACTCACTGCCATATGTAGCCTGTGAATACACAGATATATTAAGCCACAGGCTATCTTTCCAGGGTGGTGTGATTCATGTACGCTAAAAAAAAAACCCACAAGGTTAAAATCATATGGAGGTTTAAATGCACAGTGACAGTGACAGAATGAAAAAAAACAACAACAAAAAAGAAGCAGCAAAGGGGGAAGTTTGATTGCACGTCTGTCGTTTTCTCCTGTGGACAACATCAAATGTGATTTGGTGCAACAATCTGATCTCGTGTCACCTTGTAAAAAGAAACTGCAAAAATCAAGGAGATAAAAAAAAAAAAATGTGTGCGGTTTCCATTTCTTAAAACTCGCTGCCACTATCAGTTTCCAGTCACTCCTGCCTCTTGAAGAATGTGGCTGGCAAAACAGTTGGTCGGGGTGAACCTACCTGTCCTTCACCACTTTACATTCAATGGGCCACATCTGAGCAACCAATTAGGTCAAACTATTACATCAACTCTACTAAATGTCACGTCTGCAGTCATTGCATTGCAGACCTGGCAATGTAATGTCAAGTATGCAAATTGGCCAGTGTTGGTCAATGTTGAGGGGAAAAATGCCCAAAATTAAATGAAAATGAAAACACATCAACAGCCATCAGCTCACTACTGTCATCCAGAATTAGTGTTGGGATTAATGTGTCAGAAAGTAACAAGCTATTGTAACAGTCTATGGCTTGGCTGTTCATTTAGGTGTTTAGCTGATGTTAGTCTGCCTCCACTGTGCCAAAAACCAAGTGTTATGCCAAGTGCTGCATGCCTCCTGAAATGTCCCCCTTTTGTGAAGTGGAGTATTTGCAGTTCAAAAAAACTGGACAAAAATAATGACGGAATAGTGTAAAATGACTAAAATAACATATCTGAAATTGGATTTGGAACTGATGTAGTAACTACTTTTTTCTCTTTGTTTAAGAATATTCCCATTAGAGTACATCAGTTTTTAAATAAGTAGCATTTATTGAAATATACATTTTTAGTAACTTACCCATCTGTGCTGATAATACAATATGTGGCATTTAAGGAAAAAGTCCAAGTGGATTACCACAGAAAATTTGACTCCAAGCAGTTGGTAGTAAAAAAAAATCTCATCCTACTTCAGCGAGTAAGTGGTTAGCCCCTCTTACAATATAAGCCATAGACAATAAACGTGAAATTTCACGAAAAATGGATGGATAATTGTCAATTTGCCCTGCCTGGATCAACGTTTTTGTGTGACAAATCCAAACAACCTACTATACTTTCAGTTGTAAGTAACTTGAAAGCTATTTTCCACTCACACAAACAAAATAGTGTTTCTCAATGTTCCGTGGTAACACTGTCTTTCTTATCGACTGGCTCCTGCCAATGTGAAAACCACGAAAAAAAAAAAAAGTAATGATAATGAAGACTACTATTCCACACCCACATCCTCAGTCTCCGTCACAAAAATGTCACATTGCTGCTGTGACTGCTGCTTGGTTGGACCTTTAAAGCGGAACAGAGGACAGACTTTGCTATCATACCTCGGTAGCCTGCAGAGAGCCCGTCTCTCAGATCAGGTGGCGATCATCTTTCATCGCCGTAGTTTGACAAAGATGCTATTTTAACTGATGATGACATAATGACTTGACCTGGATTCTGCTCTCTCTTTGACACCAGCGCAGGTTTTCTCTGTTAGGATGAGCTGGCAGATGAGCCACTCTCAATTATTTCAGCTCAGAGAAGAGAATAGGCTTCCACTCACACTATGACACACGATGAGTCATTTGTCGCACAGCCACTGTGGCCAAAAAAAACACCCATTAGTTCAGCAGTAAATGTACAGTAAAGGGCCTTAAAAGATACTGACCAACAGTGTTGGTCACTGTTTCATTCAGGAAAGAAGATGTGCTTAGTTGGGTTTTGAACCAATGGTGTTTGAGGAGGCAAGCATGATCCAACATTCACTAAAAATAACTACATACCACGACAGTCAGTGGGAGTTTGTCTTCATGGTGTAACTATGCAGCCATGTCAATTTCTGAAAACTCTGACTGCAAGTTAGTATGTTGACACTGCACTGTGATTTGACCCGTTTCTCCTGGAAATGTTCTGTACATGACGGTTGGATGTCAGACTGCAAATGTCAACAGTCGGCATGTTGCTCCACTGGAAACATCATGCACCACAGACTGTCCGGCAATTTGAAGCTACATGGAAACATCTCATTTTACAGGAAGCAAAGCAAATATTCTGGCACGATGATGAGAAATTAAAGTACAGTGACAAAACGTTTCTGTCATGTTGGGTTGAGCAGGTTTAAGTCCATGGTTTGGGTTGGTTGGAATATTTTTTTTTTTTCTTCTTATCTCACCCTCATGCGTCTTCATTATGCTCCTTTGTCTTGTCAGCAATCAAAACAATTGAGACACTGTCAGTGTAATCCTGATTAGAATGACTCCTATCCACTGAGTGGACATCAGCTTCTATTTTCTTGAGTCAAAGAATATCGGGTCAAATTATATTTGTGGTGATGTCGACTGCAAGGACAGGAATATCACATCTAATCTCCCAGTTGTTATTGTTGCTGAAGAATCATTTATCAGGACGTCTTACATTGTGAATAAAGCAGCAGTGCGTCACATGATTAACAGTACAAGACAGACAAGAGTGACCAACATGCAAACTGCCAGGAGATATTCGGGGCAAATGCCTCCACTTGAACCACCATGTGAAGGACTGAACTCCACTGATGAATATCAACATAAAGTAAACAAAATAGTGAATAAGAAAACTATTCATTTCCATTTCGGAGGCATGATATTTTCCAGTGTACCTCTAAAAGGACAACACTGCATATTGCAAAGTGCTGCAACAACCAAAGTGAGCATGAAACCTTTCCAACTTTCTGTTAAAGTTGCTGAGTTAGAAAAACCCTATAAAATGGCAGCTGGTGCGCACCTTCACAGCAGGGAGCTGCTAACTTTTCCCAGTGATCCACTTTCACTGCGGTGCACTCAGGACAAACCATTCAGCATTTGGTTCGTTTCGGGGAAATGTGTGCTGACATCTAATAACACGACTGTGAATAATGGCTGGACTTTACTGTGTTATTCTCCGAAACAAGCAGATATATAAATATGATTTTTATTGTCAACTAAACTGGGCTGAAGGGGGGAGAAAAACTCCTCTGTGGCTGATTCAAGATGCAATTTATTCGTTTACAGAGAGGCTTCACCTTCTGCACGCGGGTTTCAATTTTCTTTTGACAGAAGCTTCTGCGGAAGAGCTCCTCAAGAATTCCAGAAACTGTCATGAGCACACTCCACACAAGGCAAGCTAATCATTTATTCATACTAATCCAACCCCGCTTCCGACGGTGCCACAGGTGCACGGCACACCTGTGGCCGCAATATTTCCCCAAATCAGTCACAGTGCTGTGTGCACACACTGTGAATGTGGAAAAGAAAGAAGAAAAATGCAGGAAAAAAAGCGAGAGAACATTTTGACTTTCTCAGAGGTCACAATGAGAGGAGCAAGACTGGAATAGGCAAACGATAAGTGAGGGAAAGAGGAGTGAGTCACTCTCGCTATCTCCCCTGACAGCTGTTTCCATCTAACAAGCATGCAAGTATGCTCAATTCAAAGCACTAGTAGCAGAGTGCATGGTGTCAATTGAAATGATACCTAACACACGCTGGATGAGACAATTTTGTGGCTTCAAAGATAGTTCAAAACCAGGACACAGACAGTTATGAATTTTATGTGAACCTACGTCTCATTTCCACAAACACGCACGCACGCACACACGCAACTGCAAAAAGAAGAAGAAGAAAAAAAAGAATTTTATTTAGGTACACAGTCATGCCAGCAGTCTCAAATGGTGTGCTGAGGATTAAAGCAGGAAGGTGTTATTAGAGCAACAAACATTAGCCAGAATAATTGAAAGAGCGACCCTGTAGACAGTGTGCATATTGAGATAGAGCTGCTGTTAAAGCTGCTATTACAGGTGAAGAAAAATCCTGGTGGGTGTCGCAAACCCCACATGGAAGAGCAATTTATACTTTCCTGAATAAAAGCGTACAGTAGAAGAAAACTCAAATTCATACAAAAACCACCATGTGACTTGTTGCATGTAAGTAGAAAATTCTGAAGAGGTCCCCCTTGCTGGCATCAACTGTCAACTGTCATCAGCAAAGTCATTACTAACTATTTTTTTCTTCTGTTCCCGAGTTTACATAAGGAACAAAGAATGCATTTGGTTTGGTCTTGTACTAGCGCTGAGAAAATCATCACAGTTATTCCTCTACAAACAAGAAAGCGAGTAAAAACCAATTAATTTGCAACACACATCTTAAACTTGTAAAAAGTCGGTAGTGTCTGTCAATGGATTTGTTTGTTTATATGCTTGTGGCCTCTGCTCGCCCAGACTACAGCAGGCTCTTCCTGCTGAAATACAGCAGAGCCTCTCCGGCTGCAGTGATTGTAAAGGAAAGTAAACAAGGAGTGATGGAGGACTGCTGGAGGAGCAGAGGAATAGAGGGATGTGATGTTAGAGCAAGCTGAAGTGGGTGCAGAAGGGACTGTTTGGAACCTGCTCCAGTTTTAAAGGTGAGGCAGCTAAATAAAGCTTCGATTAGGACTCCGCTCACTCCTTGTGTGTGCTTCTGACTGTGTCTGCGTGTGTGTTGTACTATGCCCTCTGCCACTGTGATGGAAGTAGGCCAAAACAGTGGAGGGAAACAGGAGACGAGGGACGTAGCAGCAGCCAAAAGAAGCCAAAAGTTCTCTTGGAAAGAAAATTGATTGCTCGAGTTTTGTTGAGTTTTGTACAGCGTAACGAAGGTACACTTGCTCAAGTGTTGAGTGATGGGCACACTCTGATGGTCTATACCAGTTATTTAAATGGCCTACCAATGGTAATATAAGTCATAGTTTGCCAGGCAGCGGTTGGATCGGGTCTGTTTCCTCCGCGCGCAGGAGCCACGGCGTCTGCGTTTAGCTTCCAGGGATTAGAGCTCGGCAGCCGAGCTTGACAACACACAGGCAGAGTGTAATCAAGTCAGAGAGAGGGAGGTGTAATCAGCATTTCCCCTCCAATCAGCCCCAAAATCACTGTCTCTAATCTGCAGCCAGCCATTGATGGGTTTGATTGATAGGATGGATTTGTTATCTGGCTGTGGGGGTCTGCAGGGAGCAGAACAACAAGCAGGAGCAAGAGACACAGTCAGCTTATCAGCTATCGCTACATTTGTTACCGCTCCCCTTGTTGAGCAAGCAGAGCTTTTCCTCACAGGCTACGACTGCAGCTCTCCTCTCATTTATCATACAGAAGAATTAAATGTGGACACTTCAAAGTACTTCCACACACAAGGGTCCCCGGGGGCATGTGTTTTCTCCCTGTTTAAAATGGAAAGGGCCTATCCATCACTGGTTGTTTGTGACGGAAACAGAAACCACAGAGAGAATTTCTGTACGTGACTGCGTGCGTGATTTCTGTGACTGCAGTGGGTGTTATGCATGCATTAATTACTGGCATATTTTTATATGTGTCTATGATTTATACATGTCAGATGGGGAGAGGAGATAAGGCAGGGGACACAAATAATGCTTTTTCAGCAGGCAAACACCGTGACTGTAGCATCTACTGCCTGCAGTTTTTAGATAAATCTTGCTCCTCTGCTACACACCACACTGAAATATCGCCGCAAATGTTCAAACAAATATGCTCATTTTCAATGAGCATGTGATGAATGAGCGCCATTGATTTTGTGCATGAAGCCAAAACAATAGAGACCAAGACAAATGCTCGGCGTGTTGCAGATAACTAGGCAGCCTCACCGGCACGTGGGACATTCTTTATGTGCATCAGAAGACACTGGGGTGAAAAATAAAAATCAAGATAAATACATATTCTGCATGTATGCATATATACATATACACATGCACACACAATCAACTGCTTTAAACACAGCAGTCCTCACCTCAATAAGTCTTACAATATGTTGGGTTGATGAGTGCAAGTACTGTGTTGGCCAATTCGTTCATCGATTCAATAAAATTCTATACAACTTTATTTATATAGCATCACATACAACACAGTCAGTTCGAGGTGCTTTAAAACTGAGAGAAACCCAAGAAATCAGATCTTAGTTGGCTGTGGCCCAGTGCTCCGATAACAGGCATTGAAAGAAGGCGCATCGTCCTCCTCACAATGGCAGCAGAGCAACTCCATTAGAATTAAAAAGAAAAAGAAAAAACATTTCTGTATTTCTTCTGAATTAATTGATATAATCTGTTTACCAACATGAACCAATAACTTCCTCTTTGTGACAACCTTTGCAAACTTCATCCACAGGTGAATACCCTGAGCTCAAACTAAAATGTTGACTGCAAAGACTTTTCTGAAGGAAACATCTCTTGCATCAGATGGCGCCTGCCTAAATCAAAGGCACCTTGATCAGCCAGGCAGCCAACCAGAATCACAGTGACACAAACACCAGAGGGTGGCAACTCCCTGACAAACTGAAAATAAATAACAAAGAGATGCATTTTTGAGATTTTAGAGTTCAACAAGTGAGCCTCACTCTGAGCTTGCACTTCAAGTGTGCTGAGCCAGTAATGCCCACCCTGAGCTCGGCGGAAGCAGTGAGACTCGGCAGCATCAGTGCCAGCAGGCAGTGTGCTATTAGGGCTAAGCAGCAGCAGCAGCAGCAGCAGGAGGACCAGTGGCAGCAGAGTGTCTGTCAAAGCTCTGTCCAGCTCCTAATGGGATGTTCTTGTTGTTGCCAGTGGATAACTCTCATCCTGTGTTCTGGACTACAGATCAAAGAGGGCCTGGACTACACAGAGCTACCAAGGCTGTAAGGGTGGAGGGGACAGAAAGGGAGTGGGAAGGGTAAGTAAAGGGTAAACCAGACAAGAAAGAAAAAGCAGGAGACGTGGTAAGAAAGAAAGCAGAAATTAATGAATAAATGACTTAAAGGGGGAAAAAAAAAAGAAAAGTAGCCAAACACACATTGTGACCGTCTATTCAATCTCGCAAATTAGAGCCCATTCATCTATTTTCTGCTGGTATCGAGGTGAGACAAAAGGGAGGTGAAAAGGGCCGAGAAAAAAGATAAAAGTCAAACCTAAACGTCGAGTGGGACCGCTGTGTTTTATTTAAACCTAATCCAGGAGAGCCGGGAGATTGATAAGGCACCATGCACGACAGCATCACTGGGAACAAATTTGTCCAGCAGGAGTCATAACCGAAGCCACTCTGTGAAGGGCTGTCGACAAAGCAGACAAAGAGACGTGACTCCAAAAGCTGTGGTAAACTGACTGAGTCAATAAAAGCGGTGAAAAGGAGAATTGAGGCACTTCATGTGGGAAGGGGGGCCTTGCTTGCACCATCCGAGCAGTTTGTTAGGGGTCAGTAGTGGAGTCGGGCCGGAGCTCTTTGTTAAGCGATGTGGAAGCAACCTTTGAAGTTATGAATGACAGCTGATGGTCCTTCGGATATAAACATGGCTGGGTGGGATGCTAAATAGCATGGAAATGGGTGGTCATTTAAGACCATGAAGCCATGTCCTTATACCCACATACACACACAAATACAGACACACACACACGCAAACAAATCTGTGACATAGAAAGCTATTATTGTTTCATATCAATAGCATCTTTCAGCCACATGTTTCAGCACTTTCACTTGAGACCTTTGACAAAAAGACTGAATTTAAAGAAGGGAATAGTTTCAGAGAGTTGACTAATGCGCTCTACACGCTGGGCCTCATGAGTGGGATGAAAGGCAGCTTTTGAAATGTCAGAGAAAATGTAGTGATGCATGATTATGAGCACACGTTGCCTTGCAATTACTGCGACTACTACTGCAAGAGTCATGTTTCAGTACAGTCTGACCATGAGCTTCTGATAATCAGGCGAATAACTGAATGTAAAGCAAAGCACAGCTCAGTGAAATGACTCAATTCCGCTCTACTCCCCCAAACTGCAATGAAGAAATATACAAGATCGAGGGGCTGAAAGACACACAGGAATAGATTGCATCTCAGACATTGTAACTCCTGTCACAGTTTAAGATAAAAGTCCAATCCTGATTGTGACACAGTGTCCAGGTGTTAGCGATAGGAAATGTAAGTTAAGATTTATTTATTCATGAAATCTGATCTAAATCTGTTAAACAGAGACACTCGAGATTGGATAACATGTCCGTGGTGTAACAATGACGTTCATTCAGTCAAGTGCACTCATTCTAAGCTGCCTCACCTATTCTTAACTGGAGAAATAAGAACCTAGAGTCAAGGTCATTAACCTTTTTGAAACCGAGAGCTACGTCAAGACTATCATGTAATACAAAGCGCTACATGTTACAAACTCCCTGATTGATTACAGTTACACGATTCACCCTTAATGCCAATAAATATTTCATTACTTGAAGAGGTTCAGATGGATATCAGAGGTTCAGATGGAATGATTTAACATATAAGACATGCAACATTATTTATTTGTGTCTCTATTAACACTTATGTGACTATTAGACATTTATAGAATACTGTGAAAAATTAAACTCGTTACATTTTTTTGCACAGATTGGTCACAAATTTTCTGGATTTCAGTTACTCTCATACCTCATGTTGTTTGTACTGATGAGACATGTTTTTGGTGACTAATTTGAAGCCTATCCTGTGCAGTCATTGTCGATTTATCATCCAAATGGGAGGAATCACAGCTTCTCCAGATAAACTGTGTAAAAAGGCCCAGAGGGGGCTAACACCATAACACCACTAGCAGCACCCGTCCTTCCATTTAATGTGCTTGCACAATGCGCCGGTGGTGTATGCATAAGCTTTTTATTGTTTTTGTTTTTTTTAACGTAGCCTATATGCTGCTTCCTTTTCATTTTAAAGATCAAAAAAAAGAAAGCAGACCTTCCCTTGTGGGTGGCTGCACAACATGAATAAAACATTGATTAGTTTGACCAACTAATATTTCAAGCGCTTATTAGTGAGCGGGTGGATGTCTACTATATTGGACTGAATATAAGACAAGGTTTTTTTTATTCCCCCCAAGAAATAGGTCTGAACAAGTGAGGTCGTCTTAGATACAAAGTCTAAAGAAAAACACATGGCTGTTGTTGTCGTCTTGTCTTTTAAATGTCCACAAACAAAATCTGATGTAGTTACTTGACAGGTATCGTGCAAAACAGCTTTGGAATGGGCAAAATATGTAATTGCATAAATTCACAGGTACAGGCACGGATAAAAATAGAAAATAGAGAATGTAGGCAGGTAGCAGATGAGAGCGCGCGCACACACGCACACACACACACACACACACACACACACACACACACACACACACACACACACACACACAAATCTAATTGTTGCTAGTTTTTAAACAAATTAACGATACAAATCCTGCATGTTTTTTTCTTTCCTTTTTGAATGGAGACAGTCATTTCGCTGCTCTATTCACATCCACGTTGTGTTGTGTTGTGTTTTGTCCTTGTTATTTCTATATCAGCTATCATTTTGCCAGCCTGTGAGGGGATATTTGTGAAAGTTTGGTGTGTATTGCACATTGTTGTTTTTGTGGTTACACACTGGTTGGAACTGAGCAGCTGTAACACACAATAATTGTTCCGTATAAAATCAATCGGTGTATAATAACATTTGTGGCTGAATGTACAGGTCTGCTCTCCCTGTGAAAACTGATTGCACAAGCAACAAAGGACCTGGAATTCATTGCAGAGACGTTCATTAATGTTGAGTCACAGGTCCAATATCAATAGTGTCGGTGTAAACTCATGCCGAGCTTTAAGGGTTGAGTCTTGTGTTCAAGTCAACCTGTTTCAATCATCACCAAACTATGATATGGAAAAGAAGATAGAAGTATTCTGGTGTCTTTATGATCACCTTCCACAACATCCCATTGCCTTCTGCAATAATGAATCAAGTCACTGTGGTATGCAAAATCCAGGCAATGAAACTCCAGTTGAAGATCTGGTTTACAATTACCTTACCGCCCTTGAGGCTGGGATCCTGCCACAGCGATGCAGAAGCCAACAAAACAGTGTGTTTGGTTACAGGTGCAGCAGATGTGAGACTTTGAACCTGTCACATGATTCTTGTGCTGAGCCAAACAGAAACTCTAATCCAAGACAAAAGTGCATCTGAAGCGCGTTGATATTTCACAGCTTTTCTGCCACAGTCCAAAAACAAGCATTTGAGCTTTTGTCAAGCATTCGTCTCGCTAATTTGGCCATAGGTGGTAGGTGTGACGGTGTGTGATCGTCTGTCTATGTTTGTCCTGATGTTTCCTGGTGACCTCGGCAGGCTGAAGCCTGTCTTCGTCCATAGTCAACTGGGATCGGCTCCAGCGCTCTGCGACCCTGAGTTGAATGTAATGGTAAAGAAGATGGATGGAGTGTTATTAATGTAAGAGTACCGAGAAGGAGAAAAAAAAAGGACTCCAGATGGGATAAAAGTCACTTTGTGTGCAATAATAAGATTACCAAACTTTCCCAAGAGGAACAATTTCCTCCAAATGGAGCCAGAAGCAACTGTTTCTGCACAGTCAGCCATAGTCATCAGGCTTCCTGGCAACACAGTTTAAGTTCGAGATCAGTGACACAGATGAATTTTTATAATGCCAAGCATAACTGTAGTGCTTTATAATAAGATACGTTTATAATAAGAGATGTTTCAAGTGTTGCAACAGTGTTGAGGTAATTGAACAACAGTAAATGACAAAAAAAATACAAAGTTGATCTATTTTATGTTGTTCTGGTAATCAGTCCTACTCTGAGGGGTCTAAGTAGAAACAAACCGATGTCTCTTAAAATCTCTTTTCAGCAGAATGCCGTGTGTGAAGATTGTTTAGTCGGCACAGTGCTTTATTAAAGTGACAAAATGTAAAAAAATAAATTCTACAGCCTGAATAGAAGTGTATGGAGTCACAATGGGGGAACCATTACAGCCAGTGGAAGGTGGCACAGCAATGGATGGAGAGAATATACCGAGGTCTATGTACTCGGGAGGGAAGAAGAAAAAAAAACCTTTCTTACATTTAATGTTGTTTGCTTGGATGTAAGAAAACTAGCTGTAGATGTGTGTACAGGGATTGTGCTGGTTCAGCCATACACACACACACACACACACACACACACACACACACACACACACACACACACACACACACACACACACACACACACACACACACACACACACACACACACACACACACAAACCATCTTCCTCAGTTCATTCGCAGATGCATGCGAGGCACTCACACCCATGATTTTTTTTTTTTGGTTTGGAAGAAGAGAGTGAGGGGACCAGAAACAGTGCAGTGAAGCAGATGTAATTACAAAAGGCAATACACGCTTGTGCATCTCCGAGTTTCCCTGACCCACTCGGAGGAAGTAAGTCACGGCTTATCAGGGTGCCACAGAATGAGGAAATCTTCCAGCAGCAGTGGCAAGGGCTCGCTGCTCTTTTCAAATGTGACACATTGGGAAGACGACGGTGGGTGCTGTTTGGAGGGTAGTGGAGGGGACAGTAAATGAGGAAACAGCCCAAAACCCCTACTACGACCACTACTACTACCCACACTCCTGGTCACAGTCGATCTCTTTTCATTTTCTGGTTTGAGTGATATGAGGCAGATAAACAGAACCTGTCCAGCTGTAACGCTACGCACACAGACAGAAAGCTGACGAAGAGGAATTTAAGTTTTCGTCTTGTCAAAGCTAAATTTGTAACACCCCTCCCCATAAATGACACCAATTTGTATGTGTGGGACACCAGACTACAAAAGAGCCGGCGTTACTTCTGTGTGTGACCCGCAATTGTATAGCTGTTGATGGTGGTAAAAATGTGTGGAAGCTTTAGTTTTTTCGGGGAGCGGGATCCTGTGGAGGGATTTGACAGGAGCTGTCAGATGACAAAGTGAACAGCCAGGGGATGAAGATTCGCATTTTCTGACGGATTTATTGCAAAAAGTGGAGGTAGTCCAAGTGTTGCCTGCCACTTGCAAAGCACGTGTGTGCACATAATGACAACGACGCATGCAGGGAAGATTTCTTCTCATAAATGTGTGAAAGGGAAGGTATATAAAATGGTGTAAAATGGAGAGAAAGTAGCATGTGAGGAATGCATCTCAAGCTTAATATGTGATGTGCACAAAGAGGCAATATCAAAAACAGCCTGAGAGGTCGAAAAATCAACTTTGAAACACTTCCAGGCCCTCACACAACAGATATTAAAAGAAAACAAACATAAAAAAAAGAACAACCACCTCAGTGCACTTTGCCACTGGGATTCAGTTCCCATTACCTCTACTGATTCACCGGAGGTAATCACCAATACGAGTCTGGAGAAACTGGATGGATAAGGAAAGAGGGGGAAAGTCTGTTAAATAGAAAGAATGAGGATACATGGAGGAGCCTTTGAATGAAATATGGCTTATATTATTTCTTTCTGCTCTCTAGACAGGGCCGTCTGTCATGGCCAGGAAGGGGCCAGAGAAAGTGGGCTAAGTGGCCGGGCCATTTCTTGTGCCTTTCCAAGTGGCTGAATAGATATTAGGATTTTACAGGCTATTACACATGATAATTGCACAGCATATTGAATTTTAGGCAATTTTCTCACACCGTCTCCCACTTTTTTTTTGCCCCGTCTTTTGTATGAATAAACATTTAAAAGTATGCAAAGTATTCATCATACATGCACTCTGGTATGAATGTTGTTTATGACACAGTCAGCAGCTGTGGTGTTCATGTGAATTCAATAACACCACTATGCTAATTATATGGCTTAAACCGAGCTTCAGCTCTTTAGATATTTATCTAATCCAATTAAGTGAAGGGCTTGTTGGGCATAATCCTTGTTTGAATGTTCCCAGTGTCAAGAGAATTCCACCCACTGAGCAAAGAGTGGTCCAAAACACCTCTACCATTAGACCATGCGCGTGTCCCAGGTAACATTGATTGTCACAATACATTTGAAAGAATCACAGATATAAGTGGCACCCCTACGAGAGTATTTTAAGATGTAATGTTCCCGAGGATGCACTGGTGATCAAGTGACTCTTATTGTGTTGTAGGGCAGTAGTAATAATAATGAGCAATCAATAATGAAGACTGAATCCCATTTAAAGATTTTTTTTTTTTTTTTTTAACAAGAAATGGTAAAGTAGTGTGATTGGTCAGTTTTCATCACTTTGAAAGAGATTTGATTGTACAACTGGTATGTAATGAATGGAGCATCTTTGTAGCGACTGTCAATAACACATCATGGGGAAAAATATCATTGTCCTATTAATGAGTAATGTGTGTGGACTTAACATATACTCTCAGGAAAACCAGTGCAAAACAAGCACAGTGCTTGTACACCAAACAAAAACCAAACTGCAATTCTGCAAAAAAAAGAGGAACGAGATCAACATATTCACAGTGGGGGGAGGAATTTAAAAAAAAAAGGTTCAGTTGTAGAATTAAGGTGTCCTCTTTGAGTAAAGCTTGCACACAAGAAGAAAGCTGAATTGAAATGAGGGCCAATTAGATGCCATCACTAAAAATTCAACCCCAGTGACTTCAGCATCAAACAAATTAAAGAGGAAATGCTGAGTCTGCGCAAATAAGTGGTGAAACTGTATTTTCATCCAAGCAAATTATTATTGCATGCATGACTTGATATAAACTGTAACTTTTGACCAAGAACCTTCTTTTGGTCCATGCCAGCTCTTGTTGAAGCTGGCCAATTCCAGAAAAATACCCTCAATCCTTAGTTGCACAGTTCCTGTGGTTTTATAGCCATAGCAGAACAGAGTATGTGAATTGTTTCACTTCCAATGCCAATTTTAGCATATATTACAAGATAATTCCTGTTTTTAAAAAAGAAAATATATTAAAAATATGTTGTATTTGGTTCAGTTATTTTTGTTTTCGGAAACCCCAGAAAAAAGCGAGAGGCCAGGGGCTAAATTAGATTTGCCAGAGGGTTTTCCTTAAACAAATTACCCAAATGACCTGCAATCTTTTTTTCACAGTTTTTTTTTGTTTTTTGTTTTTTTGTCTCCAGAGGGAAGCACTGAACAATCTGATGGCAGCATATTGCCACTACTGCAATCGAAACTATGTAAAAATATGACAACAATGTATAAATTGTATTTATTATTCAGCTTTATTTTATTATTTATTTAGTTATTAAGACATTTCCCCATTAACTTTACCAAATCATTATTATTAAAGTATCAAATTATTCAAATTATGTGTATTTTAAATGGTATGGTGTTAAAATGTGACATTATTTGTAATGCTCGCTGCACTATTAACAATCTTGATTTTAAAGTTGACGGTCTCCTCAGGTTGCTATCTTTTTTTTAACCATGAATATAATTTTGCTGTTATAGAACACAGTCATGATGTGTACACGTTTTCTCCACAGCCACACCATGTGCATCAACCTGCTCACTGGCAGAGCTGAGCTATGATAAAGAGGACAGAGAGAAGACAGATTATGAAATGCTGATGGAGTACCCCAAGCACCACCATTTATCAACATAATTAACCATAATCAGCAGAGAGGAGGATGGTGGGAAAAAAAAGACTATGTGAAACTGTATTTAAGGAGGCAGTGCAGCAAAAAAAAAGGCACCATTTACTGTCATTTAAAGAGAAATGTCTATAGTCTCAATAAAACAATGTTGTTTTTATGGTTAAATATAAATGTGATGAGGATAACCGACCACAGTTTTAATGTCATCATGTGAAATTCCTTCGTTTTTGTTATTCACTCGTGCTGAGAATCTGTTTTTGCTGTCAGCAGCAATGTGTTATGTACGTGTCATGATTTTCTGTCGACTCTTTTCTGCAGACAAAAACAGGCCAAAATGCATCCTCACACTGAATCATTTGTAGTCAGCTATATATTTTGTGAGTATGCGTAAGTAGCGCGAGTCAGTGGCTGTGAAATGTGAGTCCAGGTTCCTGCTGTTGCCCACGAGATAATTCTCTGTTACTATAGCTCCGCAAATGCACTGCAGCCTTGTCAAACCTTGGCTCCATCAAGTGTCTATATCTCATCGTGCATAATTTCAATAACTGCTCCTCGGGGTCAGCCGCCGTGCTGACAGATCAGCTGAAATACCCAGTCAGCTCACGCCATGTCTCCAGCCAAGCTCCCATTACACATGCTGATCAGCCCGTCGCCATTCATTATTAACCACCCAATGCAGACAGGGCCATGTAGGCCACTTTGTGGGAGTTTAAAATTTAAATACTTTAAAATTCTTGGGTAATTTGAATGGTGACCTGACAGTGGAAAGGTGTCTCACTGCATACAATCTCACAGTCGAGAAGCTAATATTGTAGGGATGGCATTGAGACTTTTTTTTTTTTTTTTTTTTTTAATGAGTGATTTCCAAGTCTTAAAAAGGAAAACAGGAAGGCTAATTTTATGGTCTTCTAAAACCAGGCGGCATCCCAGCGTCTCTGGGTAAATCATATCAAATTGGCCAGAGTGCGGCTCGTTAGCACCACAAGTAGCTGCAGCCATCACTTCGTGTAAGTTAATACTCAAATATAGTGATTATATGTCACTTTTTCTCTTTTTTTTACTCTGCCTCAATGCTACAATTTTTTCATATTCTGTGATATGTTTTAAGTGGAGGCTCTTTTTGATAACAAACAAAAAATGAAAAAGAAAAAAGAAATCCATTTCAAAATATAGAAGCTTTTAATTGGTATAAAACAATTAAATTTATTCAAACATGAAGTTCATCACTATAAGTATTAGCTTTCCCTTAAATTTGATGACAAAAACAGCTGCTATTTATAATGTGCGCTGTATTTATGAGAGATACTGAAAAGCTGCACCTTGTTAGGATGAGTTTCAGTGCTTATGCTGCTTTGGACAGTATGGCTGTGGCTGGCAGCCACTTATGATCAATAAGCAAGGGTCAAATTAAGAGTAAATATGTCCCGTTGGTGATTTGTCCATGGCTAAGCAGGCAGATAGTTTTTCACAGAAGTGAAAATTGCCCAATCATTCTGTTGTGTAGTGACAGTTAATGAACTATACAGCAACTGTTGCATTATCAATTGATAACAAAATCATGAATTAAAAATGAACTCAAATCTTCCGTATTGCACAGAGATTTATATTACAACTACAATTTACAAATGTAATTACAATCGTCACCTTCTGAGCTTATTGCTGAGCTCTGCTGCTTGACGTTGTCTTCCAAAAAGGTCAAAAAGCAACTCCTACCGAGGCACCTTTTTAATTATCTGTGTGTACGTATGGAGCGGCTTGACTGTAACGTGTTTCACAAGCAAGTCTGCCAGAAGCCATTCCCATATGACCCTGACCTTTTCAGGAACTAATAGAATTACAGCACACTGAATGCCAATTAAATAAACACATAAATGGAAAACAAAACAGGCAGAGAGAGCGCAGGAGTGTAATTGCTATAAAACCCCTTAAGGTAAACACATGTTCCCGCAGTCGGCCGCCTCACCGAGATATAGGGTGAAGGGGAAAGGGAGGAGGAGAGCTTCAGTGTGTTTATGTGCGTGTACCAAGAAACTGGAAGAAAAAAACAAAACAAGCAGGGGGAAGGGGAGGAGGAGGGAGTCAAAGAGGTGAAGAAGGCGAGCCGGTGAATGTGTTGTTAATTTAGTCATGTTTTAATTAGCTCTTGTGCCAGAGAGCAGCAAAACAGAGGGAGCTAATGGGGAGCCCTGAAGATCTGGGTAGACTGGCAGGCTGAACGAGGCCACCAGATTGGTATGCCTAACTACTGCCTGTCCCAGACCTGCAGCTGGGCACACACACAGCCCCACAGCTGTTCAAAAAGCCTAAAGGTAATAAAAAAATAAAATAAAATCTTGCAAAACCCGTGACAATAGCTACACACACATTCGGACTCACGCTTCTTTTATAAACTACCTATTCAAATGCTTCCTAGTTTTATTCCTCCTGTTTCTTCTGTGGGGCATTAATTAAATCACACGACTTTTTTTCTCCCTTCTTAACAATGCAGAGACATGATCTGACAGTTGCTTATGATAATGCTCCTGACTCCCACCCTCAAAGGGACAATCTCTGTTTACAAAGTTCACACTTGAGCTACATTGAAGGCTCTGTGTGTGTGTGTGTGTGTGTGTGTGTGTGTGTGTGTGTGTGTGTGTGTGTGTGTGTGTGTGTGTGTGTGTGTGTGTGTGTGTGTGTGTGTGTGTGTGTGTGTGTGTGTGTGTGTGTGTGTGTGAGAGGGCTGGCTGGTATTTGAAGACTTTGACTATTTCATGAGTTTCAGTCTTCGGAGGGAGGAAAAAAAAAAAGGGGAGAGAATGGAGACAATCCCCTCTGAGCAGCAAACAAAGCATGCCCTGAGGAAATGAGCAAATATGAGCCTAACTGCTTTGGTTTTCTGAAGGGATTTATGACATGCCGTCTTATTATCTGTAGGTCGGATTACTGCCATACGCTGCACTCCAAAATAGAGAGGTTTCACGCCACGAAAAGCCAAATGTGCTCTTAGGCTGTGACACACTTCCTTGCACTTTCAGCACGGATTCAAAGGATGACTACAGTTATTGCACTTTTTTTTTTCGGTTGACGACGAGTTAGTCACCATAAGTGCGACGGACCAATTCGCCACTTCTCTTGTTTGCCTTTGCACTTGATGCATCGGGGCAATCTAAAGGTCAAGAGGACACCGGCATTTGTCCATGGCGACACCACCCTGATGAGCCCTCCACTTGAAATGGATAGTAATTGGTTGGTGAGTGCCCCGGTAATGTGGCAGAACCCTCCAGTGAGACAGATTAAGCTACCTGCAGATGAAGATAGGGCAGAGCCTGGGGACAGGGGGAAAGAGGGTCCCCTACTTGACTTTGAAGACAGAGCAAGAAGATGGAGCGCTTGAGATGAAGGAGGCTGATTAACATATTGTGCAGAGGAGAGAGCCCCTATCTACCAGTCAGTCACTGTCTGGGGAAATATGCAGCAGTCGCCACAGCTAATGGGAGCCAGCATGTTTATTGTCCTGTTAATTAACAACGATGTGGTTCCGGCTGTAAAGATACGCACTCTGTGAATTCGGGGAGGATGCAGGAACAAGTCAACAAAGAGTTGTCACAACACAACAGGACAAGCAACTTCCCTTCAGCAATGAAGACAAATACTGTTGGTCAACCCTTTTAACAATTCTCCAGTGAGCGGTTAGAAATTCAGTCTGCATCACGGCTGAGTAATTGCAAGGCACAATCCATATTTCCTGAAGCCTCGGGATAGGTAACGCACTTTTCTGCCAGTTGAGTTTGTTTGATCTACTAACTTTGATCATACACAGTGTAGAGTCATCTGATATGACTGCATACCACAGTGTGAAAGTCGGCTCACTGTATATCTCTTCTTTAAAACTGGTTTCTTTGCCTTTTCCATGTACGTCGCTTTTACATTCCTTTATTTACTCATTTGAAGTTCATCATAGTACCCTGCTCCTGGGACATTCAGAGAGGGTAGCTACAGCGCTGGTGTTAAAAACACAAAAACCCAACTCTATCTTTGACAATTATAACACAGAAGAGGTCCTTAAACAATATAAAAGTACCGTGCTCGGAGCTCAATTTATGCTTTGTTCTTTGACGCAGCAACGCATTGACGAACGCAGAGTGACAGACACAGGAACAAAAAATGTACTCCTGGAAACCACTTTTTCATATCATATTTGATCACAAGAGGCAGGAAAGGTTCTGAAGCAAAGCCTTCAGGCTAAAAGCCCCCCACAGTCATTTCCATAATACATATTTCAACCAACCTCACATAATGTTGGACAAGAGAATAGAAATAATGGATTTTCGGCTCCTTCTGCTTCTGTGATTACCTCCTATACAGTACCTGCAGACTGTCCACCTACACACAGCGGCAGATCCGCAAACATAGAGATCTGGTCCAAATTAACAATATCAGATGACTATGCAAGCTCCAGGCTTCTAATTGGCCCCATTTCTTCATTTCTTGTCTGTCTCTTTGTGCCCATGAACGCACCAGCCGCTCTGTCTCATACGCGTTTCTGAAAGGGTGGACATACTGTTGCCTGCTCTTACACAAATATAATAAAACTCTCCAAATGAAACCAAAGAAGAAAGACAAGGCCAGAGTCTTGAATAGTATCTGAGCAAGAGAGAGTGACAGAATGGGGATGAGACGGAGAGCAGAGGCAGACAGCGAGTGTGCACTGGCTGCAAACTGCGAGCCATGAAGGACGCCCATTGAAAGATCCGTCGCAGGCGTCTCATGGACACACAGAGAGGGCGACGGGGGCTGCAGAAAGAACAGAGGCTCTTCAAAGATGATAGTGGCATGCATCACTTGGAGCTCGTGCATCCCACCCACTGCCCGTGGTAGCCAATCAATGTGCCTATTGTTGTGATGTATGTGACCACTGGTTTTATGGGTGTCTGTGTGCCGCAGTGTCTGGCCACTAAAGCTCTCAAACTGTTACTGTTGATTATAAAAGACCGCTGCTGCACTGTCTTGCTTGGCCTCTCGCTCTCTAGCTCTCTCTTTCCCTCACTCTCTCTCCATCTCTCCAGTCTTCCATCTACCGCAGAGCCAATTTGCTAATGGATGCAGCAACCTTGTGATTTATTGTTGTCAAAGATAGGCTTCAAGTAAAATGCACTAAATGATTTAAGTTTGCAGGCAAAATTTACATTTGAAAGCCAGCCCACTCTGGAGAGTGCCTCACATCAAATATGCAAAGTTGATTATGTGGAGCATCTATTTAGTGGTTCTAAATCATTGTTCCAGCCCTTTCAGAGATATTAAATGCAGTGTGGGTTGTCTGTGGTTTGTGTCTGTTCTTGGATTTAGCTCCTCTAATGCAAATTAAAAGATTTATCAGTACAGATGCAAAACCTAAAGTCTTCTCCGTCTGGCACCTTCAGGATTAAATCTGTCAAAAGGTTGGGACAATTTCTCAGAATCTCACTGGAAACTTGAGTTCGAGGTCTAAAGGCTCCATGCTGAAAGTAAAATAGACAGAGTTGGATTGAACAGCCTGCACTCAGTGTCATTCTCCGTCTTTTTCTTCCCACTGCAGACGGCAGGTAGACCATCAAATCTTAGTCCCCTCACTTGTATAGGCATGCGCGATGTATAGCACTCCATCTGACCCTCTTTAACCTTTGTCAGCACAGAGTTATTGCAGACTTGGGCCCACAGGAATGTCTGAGTGTTCCCCAGGTGCTGAAACCAGCTGTGACTCTCCAAAAAAAAAACAGACAATTCATGGCTAAAATAATGTCCCTCTTACTGTCTGTCAACTGTTACACTTGTGGCAATCTGTTTTACCACTATCACACCAACTCTGTCTCCTTTCTTCTTATTTCCCATCCCCAGTCTTCTTCTTTTATGTCACTCCTTCACACATATCAACAAAGCAGATAATACATTTTGGGGCGATAATCATCCAAGTTTCATTTGAGCATTTTTAAGGTTTAAAAGTCAAAGAATACCAGGTGATGGTAAATGTCCCGGGCCAAGATCATCCTTTTACATAAAAAAAAAAAAAAATAGTATCTGAAATACAAGTAGCATAAAAACAAGTTTACGCTTCAGTCGAAGTTGTGAAGTCTGTATTCTACTGTAGAACAGACCTTCAATATCCCAGATACAATATTGTGCAATAAACACAAGTCAATGACAAAGCAATCTAAGCCAAGATTAAAATGTAGTTATAAATGACTAAATTAAGCTATGACATATCACTTTAATGTGCAAACCAGCAACCCACCGTTAAAGATGTCGTCAAACTCAGTCAGACTGACTTTTGTGACAACAAAGAGGCAATTAAACAATAAAATTGAAGTGGACTGAATTTACAGAGAAATAAAAAATGCAATTTTTCAAACATTGTAATAAAAAAATGTCACACAGGCACAAGAAATAAAAGTGTTCGTATATTACTTCCAATCAGACTGAACGAGGTAGAAAAGAAGGCTTGCAGCAGCCTTGTACTGTCAGTAAGAATCATATTAATTGCATTCATTAAACCACCAGTTGAAAACACGAGTTAGACTCGTTTACCTGTGTGTGCTTCAGCACATGTGAACAGTGGGTTTAAACCTTTGGCAGTGGGCCAGTTTCCAATACAGTGGGAGACTGTCAGAGACATGTTGAAGTCCCAGCGAGCAGCCCTGGGGCACTGCCTTCGGGTCTCCCTACCAGCAGGCTCAGCGACACAAATGGACTCACGTATATTGAACATGATTCCAGCCTGACGTAGACCTGCTGCTTTCACCACAGGGAGAACAGCGTATTGCACTGTAGAGAGATGATTTGCCCTCTATGCCCCAGCACAGACCCGAGCACTTTTCAAATGTCATTAGTCATTAAAAACGATCCAACAGTGATCATTTCAGCACTTTCAGATAAATCACAGCACATTTGACACTCGGGGCCCGTTTCCTTTCTGCACTGATGGATGTTGAGGATGCTTTTGCAGGCGACCTGAGGGGCGGCTCCACACTTGGTTGGACCCGCTAATCTGCTAACATGCATTTCACCGCTGTATCAAATCTAAACATTGATTGATGAATCCAAATGTGATATGCGAATGGAGAATAAACTGAGGACAGGATCTACCTAAACTGATACACAATCTCTGTGAACAATCTCTATGAAGGGAAAACACAGATAGGTCAGTCCACCACTGAACTTTAAATGCAGCACTTTTGAGAGTTGACAGTTCAGGGCGGAGGGAGTAAAGACTTTCCTGACCTTTTAGTGGGTGACGCAAATAGGTTGTGTGGTTCTTTCAACCTTCTTTTTTTTTTTATGGGAGAAGCTCCCAGCATTAAGTGACTCATCAATATATAACACTGACTTAAAGTTTAGACCACTTTTAACGTGCTCACATGCCACAGAGACACATGGGCCAAGAAGCAAAATGAAAACTGTAAGGAATAAGGCCCAACCACATTACATGTCTGATTCCCATCTAGCGCTTAAATCGGTCCCTCCTTCTCTCTGCTCTGCTTTACTGCGACTAGGCCTGCATATATGATCAAATAGAGAGATAGGAGAACTCTTCCTTCACACCGTGCCATGTTGAAAGGCTTCATTAAAGTACAGGGTTGGAGATACAGTATCAGAGGCAATTTTCCATGCTTTTCCTTGGGAAAAAAGAGGATCCCATTGTTAGAAACAGAGGGAGAGAAGTCTGCCAGGGCCTGGAGATGAGATATAATACAGTGCCCCACCGCCTCTGTGCTGTAATCTTCAGTGATGTGTTTAGACTAATGGGAGTCTGACCTGCAATAGAGCTCATTGGAAGCCATGCAAAGAGGCAGAGTACCGCAAAGGACAAAAAAAAAGAAGTGGGATGGCAGGAGGGCAGGAGAGAAAGACGAGGCGAGAGTGCAGGATGGGGAAGATAAAGAGAGTGAGATGGGGGAAGAATGGTTAGAAATTTTCTGACAATGAAATGTCTCCAGTAATTGTTCCTGCCGTGATAAATGGTGTCCCATTGTACAGTGGGTCTCCGTGTCCTTGGGAGTCAAAGAGATGAGGGGAGTGGGGAGGAGAGGAGGGCAGGGAGGAGGGGGAGGAGGAGGGAAGGCAGAGATGGACTCGCAAAGCAGCATTTAACTTGGCTTCGGCTGCGAGCCGTCAAATTTCTGAAGGTGACGGTGTGTGTGCATCTATACATACAGTATGTCCACCGCTGTTTGTGCATATCTGCGCTCTGTGCTTATTTGTGTTCGTACGCAGTATATGTCGAAGCTTTTCTGGTGAAGTGAACCAGCAGGCAGCAGAGTTGTGAGTGGGGTTCCTGCCCTTAGGGATGAGACTGACAGAATAAAAACACATCATAACACTGCAGTAATATTCCCTTGACAACACGCTCACAGCACTTTGTGCCCCAGAGACATTTTTTGCAGTTATCCATGGGGAAGAACTTTCCCTATGCAGTGACTTTTTCAGTCGACAGCTTTTTAATGGCTAAATCGTCAAAGGATGATTCTAGCACAATGCTAGTCCATGCACGAGAAAGTTAAATATATAAAGTCTATAAAAAAAGAGTCAATGAATCCAAATGTCACCAGTCAACCAGGTAGGATACTCCTTTGACAGGTCGCCAGTCCATCACAGGACTGACACAGAGAGACATGCACCGAGAAGAAGGTTCTTGCATCAACAAATAACCTTAAAATGTGTTTGAACAGTGGGAGGAAACTGGTGTACGCACGCATAAGGACAACATGGAGACTTCTCAGAAACACATCCCACCAACCACAAACAAAACACTCTAACCAGGGATATTGTTGCTATAAGGTGAATGTCCGAGGCACAACAGCGACGTGACACCTCTTTTTGAAACAAAGGTGCGTTCTTTTTAAGCTTCAGGTGAACAGTTTTTACATGTTACAAATGTAGAACTTGTATGTGTTGTGAGAATTCTATTTTAAATAAACCGAGACTCAAAAAGTGTCTGGGGAAACATGAACTAAAGAATTGTATGAACAATTGTCCTCAAACAAGGATCCTCTGCAGGATTTTTCAATAAAAAAAAAAAAAAAAGAAATACTGAATAAATTGTGGGAATTCATGAAAACAATATAATTTGTGACATGGTATTTTTTTTAAAGATGCACTGCAGAGAATGATAAATCCGGAATATTAAGTTCAGGTGGGTGAATGTGTTTCAGCTGCTCCCATCCTGGGTCACCACATTGGATTATGTGATTTGAAAGTTTAATTTTCAGTTTACAAAAGATGCAAGGACAAAGTGGGACTTCAACAGCTTCTCTGAAGGATCCAGTGGTGACCAGTTGGGGGTGGAATTCCTGTTACAAGTCGCAAGCTTGATCTCCAAATCTCTGCTAAAGATATAGGAGAGATAATTTGTGAGCAAGTCCTGTGTAATCTAGTTAAATCCTCCCAACATCTTTCACTGATACAAAAAAAAAGAAGAAGAAAAAAGCTGCTTTCACATGGCATTGGGATAAAGGAAAAGAAGCTGTTCAGGCTTGGAAAGGATTGTGGAGGCAGGAAGAGGAAGAAACATACACTAAATGCGACAGAGACTGTAGAGCCTGGAGTTAACTATGACACACATTCATCACTGACGGCCGCACCACACTGCATACCAATGTGTGGTTCTGGTGATCCTCCCACTGCAACACAGTACTACCTACCGCTGAAACAAACGCAGGTGTCACATGAACCACACTCTCTCCTCTCTTTCTCCTTCTTCCTCTTTCTATCTCTATGTTGTCTGCATTGGATCATGTCCTCTCACCCACAGCCCCTAGAAAACATGCACACAGGCATTCATCTTGTGCTGCGCCCGACCCAAGCCTCTGGTTCCTGCTGGCCTTGGACAGGTCCACGCCAGGCAGAAAGCAGGTGGCTGAAAGAAAAAGGTTACTCTCATTATACAGATTAAACCTGTAAATGCCCTGTCATTGGTGTAATCGATGTGCCACTTCATTGCAGTGACTTATTGATCAATCACGTCTGGGGGTCGTACACAGTGCATCGTTATAGCTTTAGTAGTAGCAGGGACTGCCAGTCTTGAGCAGATGCACTCGCAGCACCTCACGCTCACTGACTGTGTGTTTTATCTGGGTCCAGCATAACTTTTCACACTATTCAGTAGTACTACGCGGCTATGGAAACAAAGTCAGTTGCTATCATTTAATCAGTGGTTTACAGGAAGGTCAAAACTGATATGGAAAGCAAGATCGTCGGAGCTTGTATATATCTCTAAGGCCATTTTCATACAGAACAACGAGTATAAATGAATGTTCAAGATAAAGCTGAAACACAATACTGTATAGCAAATGAGCACTTTTTGAAAGTTTAGTTTGTAAAATTATATGTTAACAAAGCTACTTGACTCTCAAAACATGTAAATAAGATGAATAAACAGCACCAACAAAATTCACAGATTATTCAAT
This sequence comes from Blennius ocellaris, assembly GCF_963422515.1. Taxonomy (NCBI): domain Eukaryota; kingdom Metazoa; phylum Chordata; class Actinopteri; order Blenniiformes; family Blenniidae; genus Blennius; species Blennius ocellaris. Next base: position 8,425,368 of record NC_137666.1, read on the forward strand.
TCTGTTGATGGAGGTAATTAAAATTGATAAATATCTAAAATAGCATGTTTTCGTTATCTGTAATTGTTTTTATGGAGGCAGCTAAGCCTGGCAACACAAATCTCGCTCTCAATTAGAATGATTAAAAAAAAAATAAGAAAAAAAAATTTACCATTTCAAAGAAATGCCTCAAGACACACATCATACCAGACGGATCATTCAGAGCCATGTGTTCCACACAGAATAAATGATAAAGGAAAACTAATTACTGAAAAGTTCCTGATTTAGATGGGGAAACTCGCAAAACACATTTTCACAGTTCCAAATACTCGACAAACGGAGTATAAAAGATATTTGTGTGAAAGTCCTCCTTACACCTGTTCAATCTTATCTGGGGCTCCAATGAACTACACTGGCTCCATTTTGCCTCGCTGAAAGAAGATACATTTGGCTCCTTTGAAAGGAAACCCTTTACAGCGGGGAGGGAAGAAAGGCTGAGCAGCTGGCTCGCCTCACATGACGCCCGCCTCTCCCAACCCACAGATCACGCCAACCCATGGCTACAAAGGACATCAATTTGTGATTACAAATAACACAGCTTGTCTTTCCCAACACTCAGACGGGCAGTGCCCGTACCACCCACTGCTCTTCTTCAGAAGTCGCGCGTCCCCGCTGCATCAGTCTGATGGCGGAGGTATCAGGAGGTACCTTTGGATTGGAAAAATAATTGGTTTTGGTAAACGGATAGATGGAAGTGTGTGATCAGCCAAGTTTGGGAGGCAGAGTTTGCATGCTTATCATGCTGCACAGCTGCACACTGCGGGCTTTCTTTGTTTTATGGCTCCTCGCTAAGAAGACCGTTGATTGCGAGTCAGGCAGATTACTTTGTTTTAGCCCTGATTTAAAACTGCTCCAATAAAGCCAATAGAGTATTGTAAAACTACACAACATCAAACCAAGCCTGTTTTGAAGGCGCTTCCTTTAACCTTTGCGCCTCATCGTTAGGGTGGTCACAGGAAGGTCAGGAATTTGAATCTACAAGAGTAGAGAGGGATTAAGGCATGAGGCAAAACTGAATGGAATCGCTCGCCTGTTGCTAAGAGGCAAATCTTTTTAGGCAGATTTTATTTCAACATGACACGCCCTCCCAGAGGCACTGTATCCTCCATCTGGCTGTACACTGCAGGTCTGCTGACAAAAAATCAGCAGAGCACCACAGTACCGAGAAATGCGTCATTTGTAAATACTGAGCATGTGAAGACTGTGAGCACTGTGCCGAGGAATTTGCCACCAGGGTGAAAGTGTATGAGGCTTGCTTGTCGCTATGAGGAGTAAGCTCCTATAGTGTGAGGAGCCATATTAAAGTCGCCATCATTCACCATCTTTTTTTTTTTTTTATCCTCACCTTCAGTTATGGATGGAAACAGATGACCGGGAAATTGCACCCTGTCTGACAAATGGCGGGATGGCATTGCTCCATGGGCTGCCCACCGGCAAACTGCTGCTACTGAAGGAAAGGACACGAACAAATCGCCTCCCACTGCTCCAATTACCGAGCACGCTCATCTCACAGAGGGACTGCAGTCAACTCCATGGGAGGGGGATGGAAAAACACTAGCCTGTGTGAGGCCATATAATGATGGGGTCAAGGGTAAGACGACATTTCATTGCGATCGGCCATCAGCCCTAATTTGTTATTTCATCAAAGTGAGAGTCAATCAGACAAGTGACCAATACAGTGAGGACATCGCTGCATAATTCAAACACTACTTGTAGTACAATATGATCCACTTTACATAAAAAAAGAAGTCGGCCACAGTAATACTAAATGCTTCATTCTTCAGTTGTAGAAAAATGAGAGTCAAGGATTTTCTGCCCGGTCAGGACGTGATATACTGAGCTCAGCTTTGGGGTTTGGCTGTTCACCGTGAGCTTCAAGTGCTCCTTAAGGGAGCAAGGGAGTTGCTAAGTTTTAAAAATAAAATCGGGGGAAAGTAGGGACGAGAGGTGGGGGCGCTTTGTTAGATTTAAATGCTGCACTATGTTCTCTGTGACAGGCTGTTGGTAATTTATTGCCACAGCCATTACGGTTATTAGAAAACTCACTCAGGAAGACAAATGGCAGCCTGGCTGGTCGTTGGTCTTCCGTCAGAGCTGACAAGGGAGACGTGGCACTCTCTGCTATTGACATTTTCGCACCTAAAGCCAAGCTCTGCCAGCTGTATTGCAATTCAAACCCCAACTTAATGAGTTAAATCATCCCTGGACTTGGCATGCAACTTTCCTCTCCCCCACCCCGCCTTATAAAAGGAGCATTGTGGTCAGCAACAAGGTATAGCCTTTAGGCACAATCCTTTCATTGGCATTTTTTTTTTCTCCAGTCCAGACTGACAGATTAAAATTAATCTTGCCATAAATAACTTCTATCACAAAAAGCCATTAGGAGAGACCGTTAGGAAGTGTCTAAATGGAAGCCATTCCTTCAGTATGAGTGAAAGTGTGGCGGAGGAAAAAAAAGGAGGAGATGGAAGAGATTCAAGACAAAGGCACAGTTGCACCAGTGTGCTTTTTCAAATTCAACATTTCTGAGGCCTATGAGTCATATTTCACTCAGTGGCCCAGAAAGAATGACAAATGATTTCAGTTGTTTTGCTGCAATTGAATGTGAAAGGTGACATGGCTATCAGGGAGGGTTCTGGCCCAACAATAGCACCTTGTTCAAAAAGACATACCAAGGGCTTTAAAACAAAGATCGGAGAAAAACTAAACTAAAGTTTCAATTTTCTGGATGTGAAACAAGGACGGTCATGAACAAGGCAGGACAGAGCAGGTCAAAGAATCCCAAAGACTTCAGAAGAAAGAATGTGGTTGGAAAAGTTTTACACTAAAGTAATACATAAAAAGCCAAGGTGGGAATGACTTAATAAAGGCTTCACAATGTAAATATAGATTTTGCTTAATCTTTATAACTGCAGGAGAATGATATCTTGCTTCTAAGGGTACTAAGTAGTTTTAAAAATTATAGATCGATGGTGCTGATTTAGATATTTTTTTTAAATGGCTTTAAATCAAGTTACATGGTGTTTGACGGGCTAAAATTCACACAGGACAACAGTGAGAGATGTGCAGAGTCATGGACATATTTTTTCACCAATGATATGTGCTGACGGAGGGGAAAAAAAACAACCTTTGCAGACAGAAGCCCAAACGAATCTATTGTTCAGATTAATTATGTTTTTTTAATTTTTTTTTGCAAAGGGGCGGAAAAAGTACAGACAATCAGTACTCAATTGAAATAACAAACTTTGGGTTGTTGGGGGTTGCATCCACTGACTATGAACACATGTTACACCATGGTCAGGTCGCCAGTTCTTCACAGTTCAAACACAAGGAGACAGGTAGCCACACACACATTCAAACCTGTGAGCCAATCAGAGAAACCAATTGATCTTTGGACTGCTGATGAAAACGTCCACCGACGTGAGGAATATATGTATTATTCACATACTTTTTTAAAAAGTTTCCTCATTGTCTCACACTCTGGGCCCAATGGCTTGTCCAAGGACATTTTAAAAGTGGAAGACGGGGGGGGCTTGAATTGCCAACTAACCCTATCATTACTGTGACATAGCTCAAAGTACTGTGGGTAAACAATACACAAGCAAAAGTACAAAGCATTCTCTCATTCAAAGTTGCCCAAAGTATTTACTTGTCAATGTGTGAAACTTCATTGAATCTGCCTGTGTGAACTATTTGTGTCCACAGCACTTAAAATCTCTTAAAATGAAAAACACAGTATATATTAACAAAATGGTGATTCATTATGAAAACAAATGTCGCCGTAATGCAGGATTAATATTTTTTTCAGTGAAAAAAATTAACTTATTGGCTACAAAAATACAGAACAAAAGTCTTCATTAATAACTCAAGCTGTGCAATACCAGAAGCCTATAATTTTAAACATGGCTGAGTCGATTGCTTTGTGTGAATTTCACTTGACTAACTAACTACAATTTCCAAACAACTCCCGAAAGTATAGATGTAGAAAAATATGCTTCAGTCTGAGCATTTGTAATATTCTTCTTCCACTTCTGACTATCTGTTTTGAAGTGTTAAACAAATGGCCATAGTTCATAAACTTACCTGGTAATGAATAAATGTTAGGTGCTGCATACATGAGGGTAACAGCGATGATAAATGCAGGTTTGTTTTCGCATTTAATGAAGGAAATATACAGCACGGGAGCTGGTTCCATTCCCTTGTGCCAAGAAGCACCAAGACAACTCCAGAAACAGTCTGACAGCTCAGACAGCTGTATGCTGTTAGTGACTTAAAGATCACAGCAACAGTAAAGCTTCATGTAATCCTGTCTTAACAAGGCAGGGCGAGCAGAGATGCAGCTCTACATAGTGTGACGTGTGCATTCTCCATGCAAGGCCTTTATTGAAGATATGTATTGGTTTAGTGAAGGCCAAGGTTCAGGGCAGACTGAGGTTAACTGCCATTCTCTGACAGCCCAGATGAAAAAGTGATGTGCACAGTGGGGGGTCCGTGTAACAGTCCGCCAGCTAACATTGGCTCATTGGGAACCTGGCACGCTCCGTTTAACTTCACAGGGCATCCAGAGCCTGCATGTTTCAAACACACATCCAGGCCCTTGCTTCGTCCAGCCTCTCCTGTACGGCCTGTGCCTCCCATAGCCTTCCTGGGAAGCCGGAGTCACTCTGCCTCATTAGGGTAATTGAGACAGGTCCTCTAGGGACTAAAGAGCTGCTGAATTGCTATCCACTCACGCATTTAAAAGACCACTTAATCAAGTCCTTCCGTGTCTATGTTTTATTCTCTTTCTTTCTCATCATCCCCTCCTCTTTCTTGTCATACTTATTCTTCATTCTTTTATTTTTTGTCTTCAGTTGGTCTGTCGGGTCACCAGGAGGGCTACAGTGAAGGGTCTGTGTGCCACTAATTGCCAGTGAGGAAATGATCTGAAGGATCTGCATCCCTCGACCATGGTCTTCCAATGCTTGAAGAGGTTGGGTCTGTGGAAGTGTGAATGGGTGACAGGAAAGGGGGAAAAAAATGCTGATATGTGGTTGTTTGAGAAGAAGAGAGGAGGGGGCAGACAACGAGTGAGGGAGGAGAGGGAAATCCACCACCTCAGCGATTCTGAGGGCCAGGCTGCTCTGAGCTGACAAAGACACCCAGATTGTGGCCAGAGGTTGTCTAAGCAAGGCGAGGTGTGCCAGAGCACCCATCATGTAACAAGTCAGATTTAGCAATACTGCTGGGTCAGGTCAGATCCAGATTGAAGTCAGAGTCAACAGCTGACACCACGCCGCTCGCCTCTTCTATTGCTCATCCATCTGAACACAAATTACTGAGCCTTCCTACTTCTGCTTAGAAATATAGCACTGTGTGTGACACACACACACACACACACACACACACACACACACACACACACACACACACACACACACACACACACACACACACACACACACACACACACACACACACACACACACACACACACACACACACGCGCGCGCGCACACAAATCAAAACAAGTGACTTCCAGAAGGATGTTTGAGGATGAATGGGTGCTCTGAGTATTGTATTTTCTCGCAAGTCTTGCACACAAACCTGCAGCCTATGTATTTATTTGAGAAATATGAAATGCATATGAAATCAGGCAATGACAATGCAGCAGGTTCAGCAATCTACCATGAACAAAAACAGAAAAAGGAGAGTGTCACCACTGAGACCCCTCTCTTTAATCATTTCTTTCACCATGTCTCTCTCTTCCTTACATTTCGAATGCATAAAAAAGGTAAATAAAAACCTCACTGAGCACTTAAGCCAAGCAATTATTATGACTGTTTTAACAGCAAGGGCTACATGGTGGTAGCATGATGAGCTGGGGTCCCTTTCTGTGAAGAGTTGACATGTTCACGCCTTGGATGGGTATGAATCAAGTTACTCAAAGACAGTCCAAGAACATGAACTTGAAATTAACTGGTCACTATAAATTATGTGGATCTATAAGTTGACATTGTGATAGATGGATGACGTGTCTAGGTTGTACCAGTTTATCCCCATGGTCAGCTGGAATCGCCTCCAGCATCAATTCATATGGACACGGGATGTATGAACATGTGTGTTAAATGTGCATGTTAAAAGTTAAACTGTGGTCTGGGCTGAATGTTATTTTTGGTTAACCATCAATCAACTCAACTCCAGAGTTCTAAATCTTCTATTTAGAAGCAAATTAAACCTTCATTGTATCAGGATTAATTCTGAACAAATCAGAGGCTATTTGAAATCTCCTTTGCTTGCACATAAATTTCACCAAAGTGTACTTTGTTTTCTTAATGATTATTTTCCATCACTTATCAAACTTGTAAGTATTCAAGACAATTTTTCTAAGAATTAAAAAGCTATGTTAGTATTTAATCTATAATGAGTCATTTACACCTGCAATCAAACCTCTGTTATGAATGCATTATGAATGTAATGTATCAATTTTTCAAACGTTGATGTTGTATTTTAAAGTCTGATATTTTTTGACAAGGCAAATATTGTTTTATTTCTTTGTTTTTTTCTTTGGACAGTGTAACTATTACTAATAGGCAGTCAGTCAGTGTCGAGCAAATGTTTGATGGCTCTATTATCTCAAGAAGGAATAAACAATTTTCTTGAGGTGCACTTACTTTTGCACATCACTGTCGATATAGAGATAGCTTTTTTTTTAAACTACAAGTCTCTCTTTCTTCTCATTTTTCTTACATCTCCTGCTCCACTTATACGCTTTCCTTCCTTCCTTTCCTCTTATCAGTGACAAGCTGGAAACAGAAGTGAGATAAGGAGACACCAAAGCCAATACAAGGTGTGGTGGTCGAACATTCTGGCAGATTAGTCATTGACATGTTTTCCAGTGAACAATGGTGAGTGTGTGGCTCAAACTGGTAGATGGGAAGAGAAACAAAGAGATACATTTCTCCTCCTAATGCATTACAGGTCCTGCAGCATTACCAGTTGGATTCAGGCACATGCAGTTTGTCCCCTGAGATGTGGCAGGACAGATTGCTATAATGAATCTGCCAACACACACCTTAATCAGTTTCTGTCACTCAGTCACACACACACACACACACACACGCACGCACACACACACACAAACACAAAAATATTTACATAAATACATATATAAACAGTAGACTCTGATATGTGCTGTGATGCCATATTGGCCCAGTAAACTGTGTTTTATGTCCATCTAAAATTGAACGATGATTATTAATCATTACTCATCTATAATAACACACAGCTGTGTAATGGTTTGTTCTCTTACCTCACAGTGAGAAGATACAAGCTTTGGGTTTTGCTGGGCAGAAGTTACATGTTGAAGATATTTTGTGGCTCTGAAATTCCCCATCGGTGAGAATGTGATTGTCTGTGACTGTCTGCCTCTTTGTATTTGACCTATGTCGGACTGGTGACCTGTCCAGACTGCACAAAGCACTTAGCTGAGCGGAGATCGGATCCAAGGTCCAGCTACAATTATTTATATATATATACAAATTAATAGCATGAAATGGTGGCGAATAATCATGAGTCATCACAAACGATCATCAATCGTCACAAATGTTACGAAGGTTTGTGCTCACATGCATAGTTGGGCCCCAGAGTTGTGCGGAGAGGAGGAGGACACTGCTCAGAGGGCCAGACTGATGAGTGAAGCACGTGATGTCACGCCACTACGAATGCCGTCACGCACTATTTCTCATCACCACGCATCACAACTAATTTAGATGCTGAGGTGCAAACTTCATAAATCCAGGCGATTCTTGATAATCGCGGAACATTCTTTGGCAGTCAAAGACATGCTCCACGATTATCAAGAATGTCACGCGCCGACACAGCCAATAGGAACCCTATTCAGATGCATTAGGTCACATAAAGAATGCTGGGAATATGCCAGGGATGACAGGAAAATAGTATTAGTCCCACATCGTGCCTATGTGTAAACTCTACATTAGGCAAATGTTTGCAGATTTCAACCGCCATCAAAACAACCACAGGAACGTTTAAAAACGTTTAACCAACATACGCAACCTCCTGTACAGGGACTTTGTTTCTGTGAATAACCTGAAAGTGTTCACATTTGTCAGCCATTGGCACTCTTTTTTTTTCTTCCTTAAAAAACTATTCCAACATTTTAAAATACTCACACGTGAGTAGTTTGAAACTCACCTGTGAGTTACAAAAAAAAATTCAATATTAAATGATTTGAACAAAAGCAAAAAGTGAGATAGACCATAGATCTAAGAAACCCTTGATAATTGCAAAGATACGTGAAGTGAATGGCAAGCAATGATTGATTATTTAAAAGATAATCCAGTATCTTTGACAAGCAAGACAATTCTAATATTGCACAGCATTTACTTGGCTGACTGCTATCTCTGCCTGGAGGGAGCACAACTTAATTTTCAAATGTAAGCAGCTATGCAAATCCCACTCAACAGATTGAAAATGCGTTCACAAATAAGACAGTTCATTCGCACGCACATGCAGGATTTATTATTGTTTACTGCTTCTACATACATGCTTCATTAAAACTGCTATAGTGTAAATACAGGCAGCTTAGAATCCTTGATTACACTGTGTGTACAGTTTGTTAAATGAAGTCCCTGGAGTGTAGGCTTTCAAAAAATATACTCTTACAACAGCAAGAGTATATTGTCGTCAGGCACCTGCCAGTTTAAATGGCACTTACATCAAGAGAATGGCCACTGATACTCGACTCCCATAAAATGCGGCCATTTAGAATTATTTCTGCTGTAGGAGGGTGACTTGACTAGAGCAAGCAGCGTGAAGACATTCAAAGTATCTTCCCTCTTTGTCTCTACACCAGTTTGCCCAAAAGGCCAATAACATTATACTTAAGTCAACCAGGGAAAACAAGACTCCTTTAGATTGCACAGAGGATTTTTGTCCGTCAGTTCCGCAAAGTTTTCGTTTTTCTCTCAGAGAGCTCCCGCTGGCTCAATTAACTATTGATCAGATTTGTGGAACCGAATGTAAATAATTAACAAAAGTGGAGATAGCATCTGCAGCCCTGCAAACAACTTCAATACAAGAAGCCTCTGTGTGTCTGATCAATAGGGCGTGGACAGCATGCGCAGCACAACCACCGTGAGGACCTCAGCAAGGTGGCCATGAAAACAGAGAAAATCGCATTTTTATCTGACATGGCAGCTGTGTCAGCAAAAAAAAACATCAAGACCAAAGTAGTAATCACACAGTGGCTGTTTTATTGTAGATACCAGTGCGGGGTAAACTATCTCTGTTTGGCATTTAGAGGCAATCTAATTAATTCTCTGATGTGACATACCGTTAAGTAAATGAAAACTGAAATACTTGCCGAATCACTGAGGTGAGATTTTGACTTTTTTTTTTTTATTTTTTTTTTTTTATTGTGCCAGAGTAAAATAACTATCATCCTACAAGCAGCTTCAGGAGCAGTGATATCCTGCTTGGGCCCCAACGAAGCTTGTGTAAGTAAAGATATAACATACTGTAGAGAGGAAACCATGTGGGGAAGCGAAAACTGTTGGAGGGGATTGAGAGAGGGCCTCGAGGTAACCCTATTTGAATATGAATACCTCCCATGATCCACATCAAGGGCAGTAACGGGGGCACCTCTATCTACAACTACCTCCACCTGATGTGACCGTGCATCTGTGTATTTGTGTGTGCGTGTGTGCACAACTGATCACTCCGTGCAGTCATCAGCCACCGCATTATTCCAAGGTACTTTGTACAGTGCATTAATCAAAGGGACCCTTGAGCGCTTCCATGGATCCAAATATTCCGACCTTGAGGTTACAAGAAAGACATTAGTCCTGATCCATTCAAAGTATTGGAGACAGGGAGGGGAGCAGAGGGAGGAGGCTGAAAAGCTTTCAAGGTAATGAAATTCTGCCATAATTTAAAGGAAAAGACTTGTGGGGACAAGCCTGAGCCAGAGTAAGAAAAAGAAATTAAATTGGATTTTTTTCTTCTTTTTTTTTTTTTTACCCCCCTTTTATTTTAAATTAAGCTTAAGTGCATGTGGGGGTAGTTTTTCTTTCTCGTTTTTTCTTTTTTTTTTCTAACAAAAGCATGATAACAGCATTAACGTTGAGAATGAATCGAATCATTTCCAAACCAATTAACCTTTGACAGAATGGATGAGTGGACAGGAATGAGAATGGTGCAGACCACAGTAGGGCAAGAGAAAGAGAGATAGAGAAAGAGAGAGAGAGAGATGAGAGAAGACCAATATTTTGGGGGTTATCTTCTCGGAAGCTTCCCTTTTAGAACTTGTGCAGTTCACATGGAAAAATGCATGGTGCCCACCAAAAATGTTAACGCCTGTATATATCGAGACTGAAAGTTTACTTTTTTTTGGTAGCATCAAGACTTTTAGAATGAAAGAAAGCCTGAGATTATTTTCAGATATGACAGAAAGTTAAGAAAGACCATCTCATATGTTTTGGGATATTAAACCTTGTCCACATTTCCAATCTAATCATTTCCCTCTTACATCTTATTCACGCACAGCACTATATGCACAAAAGCCCTCTCTTATGTTAGCCTTTTTATATTGCTCAGATGATTTAGATGGACGACAAAAAGGAACTTTGTTATTCTTGCATATTGACATATTTCATCCTCACTTCAGATTCAGCGGTACTTAAAGTTGATGTCCTACTCAACTTTAAAAGATCCATGACATGCAGTGTAGCATTTAATCAAATTAAATCATTGCAAAAATTGTACAGACTTTAGTCTTTGGCATGTCTCTTGATCAAAGTGGAATCTAAAGATAAGTTGGACGCTGTGCATGTTAGGAACTCCAGAGGACCAGACACCCACTCAATATCACCGCTCTCTCAGGCTTCATGTGTGTCCTACCCAGTCTGACTGATAGTAGAAGGGGTCTGCAGTTAACCCCACTTATTCTTTATGCTGGCTCTCAGTCGCTCTCTCCCCTATCTATCTATTCCTATTCCTCCCTTACTGGCTCACACACAGCTGCAGCCGGTCCATTAAGTTAATTAAAGGCTCCATTTTGAGCTGGAGCCCGCTAGCAAATACGAGTGCCAATCAATAGATCTCTGGCTTATTTTGTGGGAGGGAGGGGTGACAGCGCTGGTGCTGCATTCGGGGACATGATTTGTAGCTTTGGCAGACGTGCCATGTCCCTCTCTGTCTTGTCCTCTGTCTCTGTCTAATTTGGTAGCCACCCTGCCCGTTCCACGATCGTCTTCCCTCCCTACACAGTGATGTCATCTATCACTTCACTCTCCCTTCCTTACCCCCAGCTATTCGCGGCTTTTCCCATCTGTCTACAAGGAGTCACAGTCCTGTGTTTCCCCGTGACAGTGTGTGTGTGCATTTGTTTTAGACACCATCTGCACAGGAAAGCCAGCTGTGTGGGGTTGCAGCTGGGGTTTGGAGGCATCAGTGGATTGGGGGGGGGGGGGGGGCAGTAGTGGAGCTGAGATCAACAGGGTGTCTACGGAGAATGATGGGGGCTTGGGGGAGAAGGATAGATATTAACATGTGGCACGAGCAAGAAAGAAATAAAGATCACAACATCAAGAGAGTGTGAATTTAACTTGAGGCATGATCTAAAGTGTCCCAACCATGCCAGACAATATGGTTCAGAAAAAAAAACATTTCACATCCCTCTGAGGCATATATAGGACTTGAGTCACTGCATCACAGCCATATGTAGGAATACAAATCAAATGGGTTTCAATTGATTCACGGTGTAAGTCAGCTTCTCTGATGATCCTCTATTTTCTCCAGAAATCCATTTTTTTGCCATTGTCTCATACCACAGCAAGACAGAGAAGCCCACAGGCTAAACAACCATCATCAGCTTCATGTGGCGTTCCTCTGCTATGAATAATGGCTCGGGGGCGGCGGGCGGTGTAGTAGTTCAAGATCCACAGACAAGCCTTCTCTACTGGATGCCTCCATTCCAACAGTCCCTCCATTCCTGCAGTCACACCAGCAGCATGGAAGTGGTGCAGCGCATCGGGCTTCTTCCCAGCAGTCATTCAGCAATTCTCTCCCTCCAGGGAAGCAGCCCATACACGTCTTGATGGTATGCCAGTGTTGTTTGTTGGAGGCATTTTCCTTCCACCTCCTTCATCTACTCCTCCTTTCTCCTCTCATCTTTCATTTTTCAGCGAGAATGCCTGGTGCTTTTTCCACTTCTCTAATCTAAACTCTTTCTTTCTCTCTCTTCCTCTCAGAGAAAGCCCAGGGGGGCTTGTTCATATTCTCTCCTCTTATTGTGTTTCATCTTTTTCCTTATGACACAGAACTATCCCCCTAGAGTATCCTGCTTTCAGCCAGGGAGCCGTAGAAAACGCATGGTTAACCCCATTTTATTCTGTCTATTCAAAGGTTCCCCGACAAAGCTCTAGTGCTCACAGCAGATAAGAAATCACTGCCACAGAGTAGGAGAGAAGGTATTGCACACGTTCAACAGAATTAAAGAGAAGGTCATTTTCTGCACGAGTGTGGCATTCAAAAGATGCAGTATTTCTAAACAAGGATGTGGCATCCTATCGTGAAACTTGAATAAACAATGAAAGACCTCCCCAGTCCAGGCATGTATGTAAAACAGCAGGTGCAAAAGTGCCCTGTTGCTGTGGTTTTGGCCGACAAAACGTTTCACAACCCAAGTAAGCTGGCTTTTTCCCTTTCTGTAAGAACTTCAGAAAACATTTTCTTTCCATGGTTTACAATCAGGTAGGGGTTAGCAAACCAATTTACATGTTGGACGCCTTGAAGTATATTGCAGTGCCATACTGTTTGTCCTAAAGCATACTGTCTTTCAATATGCATTTAAGAAAATGACACATTAGTCGAGCAACGGAAACTGAAGTGACTCCAAAGCAAAGTGATGTATTGACGCCGCGTAATATACTGTCAGAAGAAGGGGTTATCAAGCATAAGGTATGACACATAAAAAATGTAAATGGTTTTATAGGCAAAGGGGGGGTGTGAAATCAAGTTCCTTTCTATTGCTGTTTCTGCAATGACCTCATCTCTCTTTCACCCCACTCTTTTGCTATTGCCCTATTTCATTCTCTGTCCTTCTATCTTTCACTTGTATCAAGCATACACACCCACTGCATTTCTCAAGCACATGCACCCTCATCCTCGGTCACCCTAACCACCTCATTTCTCCAGTCCTCCCTCCTCTCTAACTCTCACTCTGTGCGTAATTCAATCATCCCAAGGAGATGGATATCCGTCCCCTAGGAGCGCTTACACTCTCTATTTCCTAAAGCGCTTGATCAGATTAATTGATTGTCCCCCCCCCTCCCCCATCTCTGCGCCCCTTCTGCCGACCGAAGCCAGTGCGGTGGCGGAGGGTGTGCAAAAATCAGGTTTGCATTGATATTTTTATAAAATGGCTTTTTCCCCCCAGACAGGCCCCGTAAAAGGACAAAAGGGAATAGATAAAGTACATGAGCCCATCAGATGGGGGGCATTATTGGCGACATGAAAGGGTAGAAGCCCGCAGAAACAGACAGGCAGGATTTATAAGGAGGACAAAACAACATCCCGGAGCATACAGGAGACACAGAGCTGAACAGGAGATCAAGAAACAAGATAAAACAGATAGACGATCAATGAAATGAAATGAACAAGACTGTTTTGGAGGTTTATAGTACATGTGGGGTGAATCTGTGTGCATGCATTCTGTGTACCATGATGTTTGGCTGCAAGCCTACGGAGCACAGCAGAGGGTTGAGATGGGAGAGTCGAACCAAGCCCCACGGGGAACACAGGAAGACCTCAACTCATCCATTATAACTGAGAGCCAAGCGGCTGCCATGTCTCCTGATTGCTGAGTCCCTGTGGAGATCTCTCTTCCCCTCTCTCTCTCTCTCTCTCTCTCTCTCTCTTTTTTCTCTTCTTTCTCCCTTTCCCTTTCTATCGCTCTCTCTCTTTTTGGCACTGGGGATCGCAGTAGATTACAGTGCTGTTCCAGGCCTTTGGCTTCAATGTTATGGTAGGGGCCAAATACGCGCACAAACTACGTACGTACACACACACACACACACAAACACACACACACACACACTCACACACACGCACGTGCATGCGTACGCAACAGAGCACACAAACACACAGACACACAAATAGACATAGACAGGGATAGGAACTTGCTTGACTCTCTCTTATCTACCTGCCGCACATGTTCCCCATACGTGTAAAGCTTTTACCTGAGCGCCCCATTACAGCTGAGGCTTTTACCTCTGGAGAGCCAAATTACCTTTCAGACACAACCTTCCCTTTTTCAACTTGCCCTTGACATTTAGTTCACTTGCATCCCCCCCCCCCCCCCCCCCATACGTACAGACTCAAGCACACACAGAGCATGCACACCAACACACATGTTCGCACCGTTGCACATCCCCAAGCTCTTGATGCCTAACTACACTTGCCACACATTTTTCTTCCTGAAAATATCTCAGTGTTACCAATGTTCACGTGATAGAACACGAGAAAGCCCACTCTTGCACAGTGAGAACGTGCAAACTCAACAGAGCAAGTCCTGCAACTGGACTGGAAACCAGGATCTTCTCACACTGACCACAACACCACATTGCCATCCATTATTTGCAATGTCATCAAGTGTGCTAAAATGTTCCCAAAACCTGCGTTTAAACAATTTCCGGTTAAAACAGATTGCTTGGCCTCAACTGATTCCACAGAGACAGCTACAGTCTGCAGTTATATGCAAGTGACATGCAAGACTACTCACAAATTTTATGTATTAGTAAGCCAATATTACACTATTTGCTCTCCTGAAACCAATGGAAGATGTATTTATTGAGTGGCTCTTGGGGAAAGGGTTTAGCAAGTGAAAATAAAAGAGACACATTTTTAGGAGATGTTGAAAAAACTATATAAACATACAAGGCCTTCAATGTTTCACAGTCAGTATAAAGAGGTTTCCAAACCTCACTATGCTTAATGGTGCTCATTGCGTCAATCAGTAGGCAAAGTGGTTGTTAAAGATCTTTCAAAGGGTGATCTTCAAACATTTGTATACAAAACCAAGTAATCAGCTCACCAAAATAAAAATACAAGTGTTATAATGTAATTAAGATTGCTAATGAGAATTTGAAAAGTAAGGATGTGCACCATTAGTCAACGGAATGATTAAACATCCGCCCTCTTGTTCGTCAACACCTGAAATAATAGCCAGTTAAACAAATTAGTCTTTCACAAATGCACAAGGCCACTTGTTGCCCACAACCAGTTGGCTACAGAGCCATTGGAGAGCAGTGATGAAGATACATATCCTCGCGCAGAACCAAAGCGGTTTCTAATATAAAAATTAGTCATAAGGCCCCAGGAGTTATAGGAGCATGAATACATTTAGAAAAAATTTGACTCATTTTAGTTGGTTGCTGGGTGTTTTTCTTTTTCAGATTAGTCAACAAGGTTTTTTATTTTATCTTGTTCTTTGAGAATTAACAACAATATTACACTAGTATGTTGCATAAGTATTCATAGTAACATACCATGCTTTCAGGAATTAAATTGGGAGGGATGATTGTTTATCTTAAGGCATAGGCTACAGGTAACACAACCTCCTGCCAACGATACATGCCACTGCACCTAATGGTAATTAAAAAAACAAAAAGGTTTCCCCACTAAGCAATGTCAAAACTGATTTTCCTACAGAATATTCAGTATCAAGAACTGCAAATAAAGTGCAAGAGAAGAAAGGTTAACACTAAGGAAAGGAATTGATGATTCATTGAGAGGTTTAAATTAAGTCCCTGATGCCACTCCTGGTGATTTTGTATGTGGAAAATGAAGAAAAATAAACTACCTCTGCTCGTGTGCAGAGGAGATTCCAATATTGATTGGACGGATGTGTTTATCTAAATATGAGGCCCGTTTGTGAACTCCATGGTCAGTGTGAGATGTAAGTTGCACTGGTTGTTTGCTGCCTCGCAGAGGTAAACATGTACAGAAAGCATCTCTGTAGGAAGTAACCTGAACTCCTGACCCAAACACACACGCAGCAGATAGTGAAACCGATATACACAGACACCGCAAACACACAAAAACACAAATCAGTCATGCTCTGTATATTGAGGACTCAATCCACAAACTGAATCAACATGCCATTTATTTTTCTTTCCAAAAGATTCTTTCTTTTTTTTTTTTACTTTGAGCAGACTTTTTATTTGCTCGGAGGCTGAGCTCTCAGACTGGGATTGATCCTGAGCTGCCGTCTTGAACCTGTGCCCCGAGGGCAGCTCAGCGCAAACACGCAGCAGCCCCTCTCCACTTACTCCGATCACAGCTGCACTCCCTGTTACACTATACCCACATATACGAACCGCACCGCAGACGTACACAGCAAATGCAGACCATTTCCACCATGACACTTTTCAACAAACAGAGGGCTGCAAACAGCAGTCATATAGGAGAAAATAGAAGAAAAACATCTCAAATGCTGCTTTATAGAGAAAAAGGAAGAGAAAAAAAACACTTCACAGACACTTGTTCACAGTCAAAGTAAAAACCCCAAGAGGCACAATTTGAGTAATAAACTCTTCTAGTTGCTGAGAATTTTAAAGATGACAAGTCTGTATATAAGTATTGGGAGAAAATCAATAGGCAGAACAGCAGCGCTGGATATGACAGCAACAATTTCATACACCACATCGCATTTGCTGAGTGCTTTTTCATGGGCAGAGCACAAAAGAAATCTGACTTTTTTTTTTTGCAAACCCAAAGATTCATTTGAACATTTTACATAAATAATTCATACAAAAGGAGATGCTTTTACAGTGTTTTCACCTGAAGACAGACAGCTAACTAGCGAGAAAACTGACTCTCCCACCCACCTTTCCTTCTCTCTTTGATGTGGGGAAAAGGAAGGGAAGGGGCATAATTTTGCTTGATTCATTTATCGCTGCTTACTATGAATAAATGCCATTAAGACTCGCTGCTCCATGGCGGTGGCAAAGTTTTGGAATAGCTGGTAGCATAGCAGGAGTAGAAATAAAGCAACATGATGATGAGAAAAATGCATTCATCCCACACACCGTCGCAGTCATAAGCCTAATGGCTCTGTATATAATATAACACACGCACACATGCATACATATACAATTACTCCATGTGTTTTGCTTTAACTGCCTGGAATTCCTTCAGAGGCTGTGATTGATGGGTCCTGTGACTGGTGCTGTGAGACAGGTGGGGCCTCAAGTCAGCTAATCTACACTGCCTCCTACAGGATAACAGCCCACACTGGACCTGTGACTATGTGGGGAAACTGTCATCGTCACCTCAGTCAAGTCGATAATGATGACGATAAATGGTGTTTGCATGGCACTTATCAAGTCTTCAGATTCAACCGCCACATCTACCTGACAGCTGTGGTGAAGTGTGTACAAAAACTACAGTGTCTCAGTTGAGTCAAAACAGTAAATAGAGAAAAAAATATATATAAAAACCTGTGTGCTGCTTGACTTTCGTCAGGGGCTGATTGATGTTTTTTCTTTGCCAAAGATTTAGGGCAACATTTTAATTAGGTCCCATCAGCTTTGAATTAACTCCCAAAGGTCATTCAGTATTATTGGGAGTACCTGACACAGCTCAATTCTGACATGCGGCAGTCCCTGGTGGCACTTTCAGCAACCAATCCTTTTGGTCGATGGATTGCGAAAACCATAAGTGTTTCTCAGCTTTTACCAGACGACAGCATCCCTTACCTTCCATACTATTTTGTTGCCTTTGGTGTGGTCCAGTGCAATTGGCAACTCCCCACGCTCATAGCTTTTGCGAAAGGTAGTCGAGTTGGAGGGACGCTCCGAAAAAGCCCCCCCAGCAGGGGGTCCCACCACCTGATCAGACACAAAGAAGAATATTATCATTATGAACAAGTCGGAAAAAAGAGAAATGAACAGAAAGAGACATGTACAGTGAGTGAGAGTGGTGTTTTATGAAATCGGAATTGACCGTGTTTTCTCCTACAAGAATAGAATCACTCCCACTGCCTTTTCTTTAAAGTAATTCAGTGAGACACATGTGGCTGCTCCTCGGCTCCTTGCAGGAAGACAGAAGTGTGTGTGTGTGTGTGTGTGTGTGTGTGTGTGTGTGTGTGTGTGTGTGTGTGTGTGTGTGTGTGTGTGTGTGTGTGTGTGTGTGTGTGTGTGTGTGTGTGTGCGTGCATACTGGCCCTGTAGCCAGAGGCACTGCCAGAGGCATTGTTAGGATCATCTTTTTTTTCTGCTTCCATATTGGATATGCGCTATTACTGTGCCACTGAAAGCCAATGGGACTGCTATCACATCAGCTACAATGTCTGTTGCTATTGTTGTTGGGGCTCTTGACAACATTATGCAACACATTAGACAAAAAGAATTGAATGTGCCACTTTTACTTAAGTTGCGAGCACCCACTTAAATAAAATATTTGAAATCACATATACTTTAGAAGATTCAAAGAGATAATTCACCCCGAACTAGGTGCAAAGAAGCACACCATCAACAATGACTTCTCGCTGAATAATTGAGCATGAGATCGAGACAATTTTGGGTACGTTTGAGTGACTACATTTGTGCTTTGCAACACCATTTTGTAGTGGACAATTGACAGAGCGCCAGTGCCAGTCTTTCCCTGTCCGCATCCCTTGTGTGCATTCCCTGCCATCTGTGTTACACTACCACATGACTGGCAGATGTGTTGCTGTCATTAATCCTCAGATTACCACCCATTGAGGGACTGAATTTCACCACAGCAGCTCACAGGCAGAGCAGAGTGGGACTGACGACGGGTTATCTTAGGAAGTGCTACCTGGTAGTGTTGCACAACTTAAAATATTGCATTGCTATTTTTTTTTTTTTTTTTTAAACAATGATGCGACTCGACTAAATTATTTCTATTTTTTTCTGAAGTTACATCATTCACAACTATTGCAAGTCTGTTATAAAATTCCCAAACAATCTCGATATCAAAGAGTCTACAACCAGAAATGCATCTCCTCAAAACTGCCAAAAAGGAATGATGTAACATGGATTAATGTTTAGGCTACATGTGCAATGTTGTGTAGCTCATGTCAGCGAAGCTACACCCGAGAGAAGCGCAGAGACGGGAGAAAGTATTACGAGGGACCCTGAGTGAGTGTCTCCGAGCACTGACTGCATTCACACGGCCTTAATGCACCGTGGGATTGCGGCAAAGCCATTTGAAATGAATCCGTTTGGAGCATTTGTTTACAATCCCAGGGAATACAGAATAATATTATGCTGAATTAATAGGCAGAGGTTTGTATACCTGTAGGAAAAAGTCTACCCAAACAAAATGTCTGTGACTAACGACGCATGTAAAGCACAAGGAAAAGGACCTTGCAGTATCGCCTGCTGTACAAATCTGAAGGAACTCCATCAAAGCAAACATGCATGCCTGTTATCATCTTTTCATTCTTTCCCTTTTATTTTGAGTTGACATTCATTTGCATTGTTGTGTTTAATCATCAGTTGTCGCAAAAGAAATGCAGCATCTATTGTTTCGTACAAGCATGAAACCAATGTCTTTCTCAAAAGAGATCTTTGATTAATCTTTCCATAATTGCAAGACTTCAAGCCTGGGATTATTGTGATCAGCAACACTGCCTCATTTCAATTCTGTTTATGTCACATCTACTATAAATTATTACAACTTGGCAGTTATTTAATTTGGGCTCTTCAACACATGCCACCAGTGTCGGTGTCTCTTTCTGTCTGTGTCTGATCATTCCCCTCACTGCAGGAGTTGTTTTGCAGCCCGAACTGTGGAAATAGGAAGCTGTAAAGCTTGCGAGATCAGTGATGCTCCAGCCTGCAGGAGTGACAAAGCCCTCATATCCAGGTAGCTCCAACGACGGTTGAGCCACGCGGCACAGAGGCTAAAAATAGCTCAGACTGGGCAGTGAGCAGAGAATGAACCCAGACTGCATTGACTGGCTGAGCAGCTTTTATGGTCAGGAATGATGACGCTGCAGTCAATTCAGTGGCCTGTGTTCATAGCTGAAGTGTTGCAAGCTTCACAGCCGTCTCCCTATTTTCTCTCCCAATTATCATCACCGCATCGCCAACACACACCAACGTTCCAATACAAGCACGCGCAACGGCAGAATCCCTTGTGCCTCTGTGCTAACTACAAAAAAAAAAAGGCAAACAAAGAAGCCCTTTCCTTCGTTACAGTTATAGGCAGCAGCTCCTAGCAGCTTAAGGAGAACTGTAATAGGGAGAGCGCAGTGGGGAGATTATCACCTGCTGGCTTCCTGATGCCATTCAAATGATCTGCCTGCTCCTGTTCTACCGTTCATGACGTTTGGGTCTAAAGCTTCCCGACTGCCAAGAGAAAACCTGCCGAATCCTAAAAGAATAGTGAGACACACTAACATCGTCTTTGCACAACATAAGAGGGTCACCAGTTTGTTTCGTCTGTTTTAGGAGATTCTGAGAATCCGCACAAATATGGCGAGCATTGTTAGATACCAAGCTCACAGTGGCTCACAGTTGCAAGAACAACTTTAGTAAGTTCTGTGTTTGCTGAGTGAGTATGGATTTGTGACATATGCTGAAGGGATGGCAACCACGGTTGCTGATTCTAGTCTTCATTTTGAAGACTGCACATCTCCCATACACAATAGAAATGTATTATGCATTAATTAGTTTTTGTGATTATCCAAAAGGGTGATTTTTACACAAAAAGGAATTACAAAAAAAAAAGAGTCTGCTCTAAAGCATTGCCAAAACAGAAAAAAAAAAAACAAGGGGAAAAAAGAGGCTTGTAAGATAGCTAATACAAGCAGATAACATCCTGCCCCTCAGTGCAGACCATAAAGTGAGTCTGAGAGACAGCAGACTACAGAACAGAGAGAGAGAGGTGGTGTGAGGCAATAAGTGTCTGTTTTGTGTGCCCCTGGTGCACATATCAGGGAGTCATAACAAGGCAGTGCTGGTCAGATGAGCTCCAGGCTGTCATTTCTCTCCTTCGTCTTCAGTCTGCCTCCAGATCTGTTTCCTCCCTAATGCTGTTGTCCGCTCCAACTATATCCACCGTAAACCTGGCTGCTGCTGCTGCTGCTGCTGCTGCAGGACCCACAGAGGCAGTGATGCACAAACGTGCACTCTTGTACACACACACACACACACACACATACAAGCAAGCCCGCCACACATGCTGAGTTTCCCGTGGGCAAGCCCCTGCAGAGGTGATTGAACACCAGCAGGGCCTTGTGCTCCTGTCATTTATAAAGGTGTCACCATGAGAAACAGAGATGCTCCCTCTAACCTTATTAGTATGGCACTTCCGTGGCTCTCCTGCTTGATGTTGACACACAGGGTGGAGTGGAGCAGTCAAAAGGCACGGGGGAGAACGCAGAGAAAGCAATGAAAAGAGAGACCGAGCCAGGATAAAGGTGGAGGAGGAGGTAGGCCGGAGAGACATAAGGAACCTGGAAAGAATTGGAATGAGCGAGCAGAGACGGAGTAACTGAAGATATGGAAATAACGGGGAGTGGGGAAGGGAATAGTGAATATGCGAGGAAGAGGGAGACAAGAGACAATAGGTGTGGCTCATCAATTCTGAGGGTGAGTTCAGCATGGCAGGGCTGCCGCAGCATGTAGGTGATCCATCACTTTGCCTGGGACCTCAGCTCCAGCGCGCTCTCTCTCATCTCTCCATCTCTTTGGGTTCATAGCACCACGCTAAAACACTTTTGAATACTGCTGATAGATGTCTGCTCGAGGTCTGTCAATTCGTGGCCATCCGTGCATTGCCATCATGACTGGAGTTTTTTTTTTTTTTTTTTTTTTTTTTTTTTAAATGAGGCTCTCATTAATCTCCCTTTTCATTTCCATCCATCCTGGATTTCGCCTCCTGTCTTGTCAGGGCAAAAATGCATTTTGTTGCCTTGCATTTGTAAGGGGACAAGGGTGCCACTGCACATGGGTGCATTGCATCACCTGTTTACTGAGGCGGCAAAGGAGGTAGCTTGCTCGCACGCACTCTCTCTCTGCATTTCACCGCCGTTCTCGGTTGAGAAGTTATTGAAATCAAGCTGCGTACAGAAGGCCGCCTTTCCTCAGGGAGGGGAGCAGGGCGGGTGAATTGCAGAGGATGGAATAGAAAGGCCGAGGCTCTCCTGATAAGGTCAGCTTGCACATTGCCGCCACCGGCAACAAAATTAGCTCTCTTTATTTACAGGGTATTTTCTGCTACCACAACCCAGCCTGTTTGCCGGCCACTTGGGATGCAAGACTGATGCATGCTCTCTTCTGAAAATGCTTTTAAATAGCCAGGAAACAGTCAAAATAATGCTGGTACTTAGACTGTAAGGGAATCAATGCTATATGGTCATGCTCAAACAATCTTCCAACAGGGTATTTTTCACTTACTCATTCCCTCTGTAGGACAAATCACACACTGGTGGGAGGCTGATTCCTTTCAGAAGAATAAATCTGCAATGTTTGTGCAGCACTCCATTAATTTCTCATGACCAAACAGCAAGAACTGTCTGCAAAGGAGTTTTATTATGGTCAGAAATTAGCCATATTGCGGGAGACAAGGTCGACTGAGAACAAATGAGTAAGGCACTCTCACTCGACGGGAATACCACAAACTGATGAAAGGTAACAGAGTCTTTTGTTCGGAGCTCAGAGAACCGTAGAGGTGTGCTATACAGTTGTCACCATGTCACAGGCTTTCACATCAACTGTATCCTACACACAGGCATAAGGGCAGGGACGCCTGTAATGAAAAATGACGACACTGCTAGGTAAAGACGACACTGCGCACCTTGTGTCACTACAAAGACTCAGGGATGAAATGGATGACAGCCACCTACTACTGAACTGTGTGCAAGAGGGATAACTTTAAAGGAGAACTTCAAAAAGCCGCTTCAAGCGCTGAAGAGCGCCCCACTGTTTTCTGTCTCCTCTAGTTTAACCCCATCACTTAAAAGAACAGCATAGACACAGAGCGACGGTAACGGGATGTGAAAGAAAGAGTTTGAGGTAGGAGTGTGAGGGGAGGAGTATAAATGAAAGAGGAGCTGCGTGAGCAGGAAAAAGGAGAGTGAGCGAGACAGAAGGAGGGAGAGAGAGGGAGTGAGAATGCCCTGAGTATTTTCCATCTTCTCTGTGTGGCCCACTTATCAGCCAGGCAGCAGGGCAGCCTTGTGCTTACAGAGCCCTATTGGCTGATTCATATCACCAAACCACAGTTGAGATGATGGCAAGCAGTGAATCGGCCTGCAATGCAAAGGCAGAAAATATTAGCTCTTAGCTTTTGCTACTTGTTAAGTGCACTGGAAACCACATGTACACAACTCAGAAGGGATTTTTTTTCTTTTTTTTGAGAAATCACATCACTTTACCCGAGTCACAACTAAAAACAAGACGTGTTTCCCAGGTGACTACACTGAGACAGACTGAAGACCTTTAGAAGGACCTGCATACAAGCTGTTTTCAACTTATATGAGTGTAATCTGTGAAGAAACCAGATGTGAGAGGTAACAATTTATTATGTTTCTTTTTTCAGGATGCTATTTTCATGCTTTTTTTGAATGATAAATCATTATAAATAAAGATATAAGTGGAGTTTAACACCAATGCAAATTTTACAAAAAGATACAATCTCTGAATACATTTAATTGAGACAAATTAAGATTGTGTGGTATGATCAGGTATGGCATTTGTATCGTTTGGTCCTGCTGGATCACAACAGGATTTGTCAACAACACCTTTATTTTTAAAATGGTTAAGAATTCAAACACCTAAATTGACTTGTTAGCATGGGACACACGTTTTCGACCAGAGGAGCGTGTATTGAGTTGCTCGTGGTTGTGAGCTTGTGTGACTGTCATCTTCCTGGGGCTGTCCTACGGTGGACTGAGTGTATGATGCTTTCGCCCATTGTTAGCTGGGCTCGGCTCCAGTGCACTGCAACTTTGAATTGGATATAGCAGTGTAAACGATGAATGGATTAAACGCTTTGTTTTTTCAGCCGGCCATGAGGGATGATTTTTGTTTTTTAATAATGCCAGAGCACATTTAAGAGATGTGTCAGAGATTACTAAAAAGAAAATGGAGTGAATGGTTTCCCTACCTAATAAGTATAAGTGCTGCTGGTTTACTTTGCCATTTTGTTCATGAATACAAAATGAAGTAGTGCATTATGATGACATAATATCAGTTGTGCAGAGTAATTGTGTTAAAAAAAGATTTCATTCTGTTACATCTCCAATGGATGCATCTGATTAATTATTTGACTGTGGGAGACTCATAAGGACAGTCTTTACTGCTGGCCTGTCAAAGAGCTGAGTAGAGGTGTGCACTCATCGGACGCTATGAGTTTACAGCTCCAATCAGTAATGACACCGGAAGGTATTAAAACACTGCACAGGGCCATGAAATTAATGACACACACAAGGGGAACTACAGCCCGGACCTGCTGCCAATGGCCACCTCTTATGCTGAGACTGAAGGAATTTAACTCTCCTCCCAATTTCATTCACCAAATAACTAGCTCCTCATCAATAAACACCCTCATAAATGCATTTAATTGATGTTGGACTGAAAACACCCTTGTAGAATATTAATGTTCCTGAAGTCAGTAACAACACTCTGCTAGTGGTTATGGAGTGCTGGTTACAGCTCAGAATAGTTGCATGACACATTCAGCGGGTGAAGTTTGTTTTGCAGGCAGGCGGGGAACAGCCGGCTCAGCTGATAAGGGGGCAGCGAGAGAAATACACAGCCAGATAGTGAGATGCTGATTTGGGCAAGAAGGCAAGAACCAGCAGTGCAAAGGCAGGTGAGCTTGACTGGTGTAGTGAAGTAGTGGAAGGCCACAGGGAGGTTTGATTTGCCCTTAGAAGGAGAAGGACACACCCAGAACAATACAAGGACATTGATTCCACTATAGTTCCGGACTGGCAGCCACAAATAAGAAATGAGAGAGAGCAGGTCAGTCTGCAGCCTCATCACACCGTACAACGCCACAGTCACATACACACCCGATGACAAGTGTCACTGGTCGCCCAGCACTGACACATCCCTGGGGAGTGGAGGGAGGCAAGGGGAGATAAGGAGGCAGCACATGGTAAGAGATACAGGTTCTACCTCAGATATGGGAATATTGTTTAACAGTGAAGAACATTATCTAGGTGATTAGTATGTATTGCAAAATGAACCCCAGGCTCTTGGTCTTATCACATGCCCAGTGCGAATTTCTATTCCTGGAAATCAGCTATGCTGCCTGTAAGGCCGTCTGTTAAAAAATTATGTTGGAGGTTTGCTTACAGACATGCCATGCAGAGACAAAGGCCTGTCATGGAATGAAATTTGACCTTTACATACATTAAACAGGAAGAAAGACAAGTGAAAGCTGTATCCCTGAAGATAAAACATAGAATGCCGAAATCAGCCGCACACATCTCGTCAGACAAACACACATCTCCTCCTGCTTTCTTTTACTTGCCTGAATATAGGGAAAATGCTTCTTAATCCAAAAATTGTTTACTTGACAAGCTAACAGGAGAGAGGGGCTCCCAGCAGAGGTTGTTATAGGAAACAGTGAGTGATATGGAACAGAGGTCTGTTATTGTGACCTTCAGCAAGAATAATTCTCCAAATGATAGTCCACCCTACGGATTTGTTTGAAAGACAAAGGGAAAAAAATGTGTTGCTCCCCAAACGCCTTATAAACAGGCAACTTGTGTAACACCTCAATTCTCACACTGTGCTTACCGCAGCAGCCCTCTCAAACAGAGGCAACACTTTTACCTGTGCAAGAAGGAGGTAAAAGCAGGTGCACACGGACATAGAAACAAATAAGAGTATAAAGATGTTGACACACAAAAGAATGTTGTACCAGCAACTACTGACTTGTGAGCAAGGGCATGTCTGTGTCACGTCTCTCACCGCGTCTCTCACAACGTTTCTTCATCGATCCATCCATCTATTCAATCACTCCTCCCACCTTTCCACCTCTTGCCCTGCATTGCAGTTACCTGATGTGCTGACAGAGAAACAGGTGTCTGAGCTATTAGTGCAAGTCATTCTGTGCCACCTACTGTATCCTGTGTTTTTGACTAAAGCATAAGTCAAGACTGCATAAATGGAAAGAAGTATTTTTACAACCTTGTGTACATGAAAGAAAATGAGCACAAATGTTCGTCATGCAGTTTTTTTTTTTTCATTAGAGACCCTTCAGTAGGGATGCAGGTCAAAATACATCCTGGTCAATTAATGTTTTATCCATGTACAAGTCAATGCCTGCTTGTCAGGGCTGTAGCAGAATCACAGTAGTCCATTTGTTTGTTTCTCACTTTCCAAAGGCATGCTTGGTGGGCTAAGTGGTTATCAACAATTAGGAATGAGTGGGTGAGACAATCACTCGATAGTATTTTGTGTTCACACTCCTAGTTCTAGTCCGAGTCCTAGTAATGGATTGATGGATGGATGGATGGATGGATGGATGGATGGATGGATGGATGGATGGATGGATGGATATCCATTGCTCGAAGAAATGTTAACATTGTTTACTAAAGCGTATTCTTTTGGAGAAATTTTCAGACATACTGTAGCACAGCTCATGGTTAGTGTAAAAAAATTGTTTCTTTTTTTCTTTTCTTTTTTTTTTTCAAAAACGACTACGGCAAAGCAAAAATTAAAAAGGTAGCATTACAGTTTATTATTTAGGAAAGAGTTTGACATGACCTCCCGGGCTTAGTCTGAGCAGCTTTCATCTTTAATCATAAAATTAATACTTATCTATTAGAAGGTGTGCTTCGTCATGCTCTCCCTCCTGAATCATATTCTGTCTTCAATATCTGTACCCTCTCCTCACTCTAATTTCCTCCCATAAAAAGGCTGCCTTCTATGACTCTCCTTGGCTTGAATTTTATGTCTTTCTCTGGTCCATCTCAGAGGAATATTGCCAAGGTAATGTGATGATGACCCTTAAGAATCCTCATTAAATCACTCAATATCAGCGCATCAACTAAACGTCCAAAATGTTAATAGAAAAATGCAGCCAAGATACTACTGACGACCCAACAAAAGTGGTGGGGAGTTCTTTTATCTGTTTCAATGAAAGGCCTTATACCACAGTCTCTCACATTAGCACTCACATCAGCATCCGTGTCCCACCCTTATTCAGACAGCCCGACAGACAGTACAAACAGAGTCAGTTAGATTCAACAACACTAAAGAGATGGGTGTCAGAGTGGCAGATGGAAAGTTGAGCATCTGTCACTGTGCTGAACCATTTGGCTGAAATCAAAGGGAGATGAGCTCCTTCAAAGGACAGGCAAAGCCATGTCTGAGACCAGACATGCTCTGGTGTGTTCCGCAGATAAGGGCCAAGAGGTTATATTGCTTTTCTTCTGTCTCTCCCTTTGTTCTCATCTGACTTAAGGGAGCAATGAGAGAGAGAGAGAGAGAGAAGAGAGAAAGAGAAAACACAGACAAAAGTAGAAGAGAGAGAAAGGTAGAGAGAGAAAAAAATGAGCTATGAACAGGTTGCCTGTCTTCTTCTGCTACTGCGCTCTGTGTTGATCAAACGCTCGTTAGTAGAATTTGCTTGGTGTTTCCGGACGACGGGGGTAGTGAGCAGAGGTGGCTGGTGCAGAGGGGTGCTGGGCCATGATGCAGATCGTTTCTGACAGTATCAGAGTACTTTTGCCTTGCAGCCTTTCTCTTTTCCCGCCTACTCCAGGTAACTGCTGCAGAGATCTTGCCTCCAGCGTACCTCTAACTGGGAGCAGTTCGACTCAGCTGGATGCGGGGCATGAGCTAAATAGCACAGTAATCCTCAGTGGAATTCTAAAAGGGAAATACATACTACTTCGAATCTCAAAGGGTTTGCAGGTTTACTTTCTTGGCACAGGGTGAAGAACACCACAGCCCTCAAGCCTCATGTATGAAGATCACTGCAGAGAGTTTTGAACGGAATTCAGTCTACTAGAGTGTAGCACTATTGCCCTTCCATCCTTTTTCTCTTCAAAGAACGAAAGAAAGCATACTTTATTGATCCCCTTGGGGAAATTACTCCTCTGCATTTAACCCTTCCTGTTAATACTAGGAGCAGATGGTTGCCATGATGCAGCCCCTGGAGAGCTGTTGGTGGTCAAGGGCTTTGCTCAGTGACCCATTGTGGTGACCTGTTGTCAGTAGGAGTCGAACCTGTGAACCTGCAACCTTCTATAATCTTTAGTGACCTCTAGGCCACCACTGCACAAACAATGTCAGTTATAAATATGCAACACATTTGTTCTGTAACATCATTGCAGGATTACAACAGCAAACGTAGAACCTTGTACCTTGTGCTTTGAGTGATTACACATCCCTCCATTTCTAAGCCCAATCAGACCCAATCGAAGCTAACTATGGTTAAAGTCAGGACATAAGCCTGGTCAAGCCCGTCAGTCTGTGACAGTGCAAATACAGATAAATAGATAAGAAATCACACCACATTCAGACCTATGGACAATTTAGTGTGTACATGTGACCTCAAAGGCATGTTTTTTGGACTGTGGATAGGAATTGAAGTAACCTGAAAAATCGCACAAATGTACATAGGGCTCGTCCACACTGCACTAAAAAGCTCCAAACCCAAGCTTGAACTGGAAATATTTTCACTGTGAGGGAGAAGTGCTAACCACTATACCACTGTGAAGCAGGATTTCACATGTATTGCCCATTTTGTTTTCTAAGTTGATCAGCAAAATGTAAAAGGTCAGACGAATGTGGCATTGTTGGTGATTTTCAAAGATTTTCAAAGTGTGTTAGGAAGGGGGTATCCAAACAAAGGCCACCATTGGACACTATTGGATTGGAACAACTGTGTTTGTCAGATACATTGATTTTTCTGCTGCATGGTTCCCATTATGTTGATGTCGGCAGTATGTGAGCTGCCACATATGACCCTGCAGTTGAAGCACGTACTGTAACACATACACAACACCAGCAGATTAGAGCACCTAAAAGCATTCATTCTCCTCCAAGGACAAGTCAGAGTAATAGGTGATAATGATGGAGGGTGAGAGCACACATAGCTAATGTGCTGTCAAATTAATGTGCTTAATGTCTGTCTCATCCAAGTTCAAGTTTATGTGACAAAGTCCACATTAGGTCATACAAATATGTCTTGGTATGTAGATGGTCCACAGATCTTTACTTTGCTTGAGTTTTTTATATTTTATACATCTTTTTATACTAGCACTGTGAAAACAAAATTTTCTGAAGTTTAAAATTCAGATTGCATTTGAGGGAATAAACTTGGATGCATCATTTTATGACTTCATCGGTTAATGACGGAACTGCAAAATTAATACAAAAAGACTATAAATAATACAAGACAGCACAGAGAAGAGAGGCAGAATTGACCAGAGACAAAAAAAGACAGCTAATGAGAGCGAGGGTTGTGACAGAAAGAGCTAGTTATAAGATGTCTGAAAGCAACAGTGATGATGGAGCAGAATGAAAGAAGCAAGACACTCCATCCACAACCTTGTTTAAGAGAAAGAGCTGCCAGCTCAGAACAAAAATGCACACCAACTATCTATTCTTCTACTAAGTGTTTACTTTACTACATCTGAAAGACACAGGAGGACTACACAATGTGGTACACAGCATATTACAAACACTTGATTCAAATTTACTTCACGGGGATGAACATTGTCTAGTGACCATTTGTCGACCAAAAAAACATTAGGCTATCAGGTATCTAATTTGAGCTCTGAATTATTTAAGAATTGCGGTTTTGAAAGTCATAAATACAGATTTATTCACTCATAACAGACTAACTAGCAGTACTAAAATGTAAATATACAGGTGTTTGGTAGCATTTGCACGACACACCATCGGGTAACAAATCGCAGTACTCTATCAGTGAAATTTATATATTTCCTTACATCCCAAATGTAAGATTTAAGATGAGGCACTCCTCAAATGAGTAACAATACAACTAATTTCTAATGAGGCAAATGGACAGTGGTTACCCAGCCATATTTCAGGGGTCCACT
Organism: Blennius ocellaris; assembly: GCF_963422515.1. Taxonomy (NCBI): domain Eukaryota; kingdom Metazoa; phylum Chordata; class Actinopteri; order Blenniiformes; family Blenniidae; genus Blennius; species Blennius ocellaris. The sequence goes on from NC_137666.1 coordinate 8,455,474, forward strand.
GCCCTACAACAAATTATGCAAAGACCCTATTCATTTAAATCAAGTGCAGCGGAGTTGGTAGACACCTAAATCTTACAGAGCCAAAGGCCCACAGAACCTGAAAACAATAGCCTTAAGAAAAAGCTTAAAGGTACATGTGTTGATGGCAGAAGAGTTCATGCTGTCTGCAGTAGCAGTACCAGGCTTTGCTTCATGTTTCAGTTAGAGATTTACATTAGTATGCAGTGAATGAAGAGACAGAGCAATGATGGGTACAAAACCAAGATTAAAAAGTTTTGTGTGTTTCAGTTAAAGTATGTCAAGCGTGCAGCAGTGGGGTCGAGTTAGACTACATGAGCCACATAATTACATGGCTTAACTATTTTAAGACTGATGATTCAAGTGTTGAGAAACCAACTATAAGTTTCTGTCAAGCGGGGGCGTGGACAGCGGACCCAAAAAGCAAAGGGCAGAACACAGACTTGATCTCGGCAGTAAATTTGGAGAGTTGTACACATGGAATCGGTCATATAAGCAAAGGACCAAACCAAAAACATAATTCGAAATCCAAAATGAGATCAAAACCTTGAGAAGACTGCAAAACCTGACAGGAGAGAGAATAAATGGACAGAATGTTAAAAGCACATAACCAAAATTGGAATAACACCCAAACCACTACACAATGAAATGGCCACAGGCGAGACTGATGGCCCTAACAAGGTGCAGATCACAACATTCATGAGTAATCAGGGTGAGACATGTGGAGGTCAGAGCAATGCCACACCAACGACATAGAAGCTGAAGGCAGACATTGACACACAACACCAACTAGACCAACTACAAAACCAAACATAAATGGCTTAAACCTGATTAGAACACAGATTATGAAACAAAAATTACCATAAGAACCATGACAACAGGGGACAGAAAGTACAAAGAACCAAGTGAGGATAAAACACGAGGGAAGCAGACTTGGAAAAACCAGACCTGAAGACCGAAGACACAAAAAAATTATAGTAAAGCCATCATAGCTTCAGACTGCAGATTTGAAATAATTGGAAATAAATATAATATCTTCATAGTTCACTGTCATAAGATATGAAAGGCAAAAAGAAAATACAGTTTCATCTTTAAATTTAGGTTTTGAAAAAAAGTTTAATTATTTTATACGTGGACACAAGAAAAGAGAGAGAGAGAAAAACACGATGACCTCTTGAGGAGATTGAAATGTGAAACTGAGGTGTCTAAAAAAAAAAAGTGTGCAGATAATGTCACACTTCTTTTTAAAAGTAGTATGTTCATAGTCTCCTATATGCCAAAAATGAAAAAGCTCCTGTGACATGTCCTGTCACAGCGGAGGAATTACATGTGTGACAAGTAAAGACAGCTGAGGTATTTTGGCTGTTTTATATGATACATGTAAAAGAAACAGTCTGAAAACAGAAATGCAGGTTGTTAAGAAAAAGAGATGAAACCCTTGTTACTGTAATCCATTTGGCTCGTGGCTACATCCACTGAACAAAGTGAGCCGCCTACATACATCCAGAAACTGAAACTTTGGTTTTCAGCCAGACCATATTACACTGTCAGATGGCTGTAGTGGGTGACAAAATCACAGTCCAAACCTCCGCTCGGATTGTTTTTGTACTGATTATTGAATTGTACAGATGAAAATGTGAAAATTCAAACTCCAAACTGTGGCTAAGTCCTCCGGAACGCCGTTAGGCTGTGCGGTAAACAGCAGGATGAGCTCATTTCAAACCAGTTATATAGTAAATTCATATTCTAATTAACAAAATGACCAATGCTAAAAAAAAAAAAAAAAAGGCATCTGTATTCATGTTCATTACGGTTACTTATGACATCCAAAGCTATCTTCATGTTCCTTGAAACTTTTAACACAACTTGGAGAACGGAGATATGAGCAAGTGATTCAAGCAATGCATCCCATATCTGCCTTTGAGAGAAGGACACTGCTCGTAGACAAAGCATAGGGTGGATGTCCTCTGCGTCGGTTATCACATGACATAGGACTAATTAACTCCAAAGCAGAAAATAGAGGCCCTGCAAGGAGCAATAAACATTCTCTATTAAACGCTATCTAATTAGAATGCAAGCTACAAGAGCTTGAAGGAGAACATAACAAACACAGAGGCCAGTGTAATTGTCAACCAAGCTCTGTGGAAAGCAAACATAATAGACATAATCAGCTGAGCACTTCGCATAAGGTCATGATGGAATGTTGTGGAAATACTTCTTCGTAGTTACCAGATGGTGTTTTTCTTCAACTGTGGAAAAGGTCACAGACACTTCAGCAGTCCTGCACTGCAGATGGCATGCCATCAATTACAATCTAATCTACATGTAGATACCTGGAACATGAGAGGGCCATGGAGCGAAGAAAGTACATCCGACCAAAGTAACCCAAGTTAGCCAAAAATGTTTCTACTTCAATAGTAAGATTGCTTTAAATTGACAGAATTTCATTGATATAAATGCTTATCTACAGACGTAAAATGTGCTTCTAAATAGGTCTTATTTATGGCACCGTTTACAAAGTAAGGAGCCAAGCAGCTAAATTCCACAAAGTAAAAAGTTATGGGGAAAACTGCAAGGTTTTCATGTCAGCCAACGCTCTCGTCCACTCAAGGCCTTTAGGCCCCGTGGTTGATCGATGGTAATAGAAATGCCAGCAGGCCTTCAGAGCCCATTGCCAATTTAACCTGTTTCACCATGACTCAATTCTTCCTCAAATAACCCAGCTGCTTACTGGGATGGACTGCAGGCTTGTGGTGCTGATAAGATGAACGTGCAGCAGCGGAGTGCGGGAGGGACGGATACAGACAAATTGTCAGCGCGAGTCTGTGTGTGTGTGTGTGTGTTTTCAAACAGCACTTTTTCAAAAATATTTCCACGAGGCAGTTCACGCAAGCGGATACGCGAGCAAATCCCCAACATGGCATCCAACAGTTTGCTTCGACTTGCATAGGTAGGGAACCACGCACACGCCAGCCGTCTTCATAACCCATTTATGCATCAAGCTGGGCACATTACTGTTCCCCAAGTCAGGTAAATGTGTTTGGAATGATGAGAAAGAAAGATTTTGGCCATGAATACCAATAATAAATTGACAGATCCATCATCATAAAAAGTATTCAAGGATTAAATCTTGATCAACAACAGGCTATCTACTGAAGTGAAAATGGGATTATAATTTATCTCATTTCTCACGGTGTTGTTGGGGTTTTTTCTTGTGATTCAGCCACCATGTGGTGTTTTTCAGTGGAAAGAAGAAAGGATTTTGTCACTTGAAGTGAGGTTTCCACTAATACACATAGGACTTTTAGACAAACTTTTAAATCCTGAATATTTCGAGACCAAATCAAATTAAGGAGAGCATTTTAACTAAGTCTTTGTATTTATCAAGCAATTTGAAGTAAGATCACATTTAATCAAGTAGCAATGAATTTACACACTCATTTAAGCCCTTATCAAGGATCAATTCTGAACTGTCACTTGTTTAATTTGTTAGATGGATCTATTTATTAAGATGACACTCAGGGGTTGGAGCATCAAAGGCAAATAGCTGAGACGTGAATAAACACATCTTTAACACAATGTTAACAAAGCATGCTTCCAAACTACCCCCCGAAAGCAAAAAACTACTGTGAGACAACACAATTAAATCAAAATATACCCACGCTCTGTTACCTCTTATTATGCTGCCTTTATTATTTAATTGATTTAGTGTAGGATTTATAGTGTATATTAAGTAATTGTCTAGCAGCCTATTGATTCTCTGTGTAAATGTTTTTATTTCCAGAGTGGTGGCTGGTTGAGAGAAGGTCCTGCAGAGAAAGAAATAGAGGCAACAGCAGAGAGATAGCACAAGGGGCTGAGACATCTGCTCAGGTTTATAATGATGATGCTGCAGGGGAGAAAAAGAATAAGATATGGAGGTCACGTTCGCAAGCATGGTGTCTCCATCTGTCCCCTGAGGTTAGTGGGGTGAGCCAGAGATGACGGTGGGGCCCGGGGGAAAGGGGTTGGCGGATTGTATGCAGGGATGTACCAGACTTGGGGACACTGTTTGCTCGCTCTATTTTTATCCCAGAGGCCAGGCAAACAGTAAATGAGCTGTGATCGTTATATAGGCAGTTCATCGTCTCAACAGTTTGCAAGGCTATGCTTTGTGGAAGTTCAAGTTGGGGTAAGGCTCTTTGTGTTTGTTTTTCTTTGTACCTTTCCTGTAAGGCAAACTGTGCAACAGAGCACAGAGCAGCCTCAAAAAGGTGTTGAAAAGGTATTTTCATTTTCATTAATCATCGTCCATCGCTGAGTTTTGTGACTAGCTCAAAAATACTGACCCCAAAGAGTTAAACAGTCAAACTATTGTGACGAGAAATACAAAGAGCCCCGCAATAAATGTTGCAGCTCACTGAAGTCAACATCAAGGCGATAGGCAAAGGGCGAGCTGAGTGAACCTCCACAACAACAGAACAACAGAAACTCAGTTGCTGCGGTTATAAGGATCAAAAGTAATCTGATTAAACACTAATCTGAGTAAAACTGTGTCATGTGCACAATCTTGTCTGATTGGATAGGCCCTATAATCTTATCGGAGTCCAAGTAAACTACCCATCAGATTGCTCACCAATGTTGAAGACTTGTGTGCATGACATTATAATATAAAAGCACTGAAAAAATGCAGGATTCTTTTCCCCACCCAGGATTTAGTTATGAAGAATATCCTAATCAAGAGAATACACTTTCAGGTGGTTGGAAGGTGGTTCTTCGATTAGTTAAAAACACCTGTACAATGTTATTTTACACTCTCTATGTATTAAGGTTCTGTTGCCAAGGTTGCACAACTTTGCAACACAACTGTGAGGCCAGCATTGTCCCGAAGACTAATTTCATACACTTTAGCCTGCAAATTACCCAGCTTATGAAGGGCCTGACCTCAAAGTTTGAAAAAACCTGTGTCCTTCAAAGAAGGCAGATCTTAAATTGAGACTAACACCCAAACCTAATTAGGTGAATCAGAGATAGAACATGTGAAACATGTGATTTTAATTATCTCAATGAATTATAAAGAAATTGCCAAAGCAGGAAGAGAAACAACCTTAAAAACATAGCATCTCCATTATTTTTCAAAATGCGCAGTGAAGCACATGGGGGAGTGTAGAAACATGTGTTTCCATCTTATTCTATAAATCCAAACTCTATTACTGAACTCTCGTACTATGGTCAATACTTTCTCTTAAAATGCTTTTGGGTGAGAGTTATAGAACAGGCATGGAATAAGTTTCCCTGAATAAACACCTCTCAATGGCTACCCACATTCCTGATTTGTTCATATACTCAAATAAGGAAATAATGGGAATTCAGACTGAACAATTCTCTTTCTACACAGACAGATACGTTCTAATAATTATTTATTAAAACCACAAATTGACAGGCAAGGATGACATTTCCCAATATATACTGTACATGCACTGTAGGTCAATAGTAATATCAGTTCTGTCAACTTTGTTTTATCAGAGTAATTACCCTCTCACAGCAGTTTCTACAACCAGGAGTGTGTCGAATGAAAGCTACATCTGCAAGACGAATACGTTGGGTAGTCATTGGTTAGGGCAAACACTACCCCCTTCTACAAGGACTCAGATAATGTCAGGCTGCATAAACCTGAGTAAAATGGGAATACTGTGATTGTAAGGATGTAGAATGGGAATTACTCTGCATACTGTAATTGAGTTTGGCATCGACACAGCAATGCAATGTATTCTGTGAGGCCGTACGGATTTGACAAGTCAGAGATTCTGCCATATTGGTAATAGGATCTATCATAATTCTTTCATTATCTTTCATTGGACCGGCTTTATCAAATTGTACTTTTCATCACTGCATTTAATTTAGATGCTCCATTAGCGATCTGGTGCCCTGGATGGATATAAATAGAAAGGAATCATCATCGATCATTACTAGTTCAGCCTTACTTAATCTCTGCATGAAAGTCATCCATTTGACCAATGTAGATAATGTTGCATACAAGACGCAGGACCACTCACAGGCAATATTGGATTTCAAAGATCCAAGCATGAAGATTAGTTTATGAGGTGTCGTAATATCCATCCATCTCCATCCGTCTTCTATGCGGCTTTATCCAAATCAGGGTCACAGCAGGGGTCTGGAGCCGGCAGACAGTATCACTCACACTTACAGGCAGTTTAGGGTCGCCAATCAGTCTCAAATGTATGTTTTTCAACTATGGGCATAAACCGGAGTATGTGAAGAAAACCCAACACCTGCACGGGAATAATATGCAAACGAACAGAAAGGCCTAGCGTAGGTTCAAACCAGAGAGTCTCACTGAGAGTAGAGTGTTAACCACTACACCACTGTGCAGTCTCTGTTATAATAGTCAGGTAGGAGCAAAGGTGAATTTGTTTTCTTTCTTCACTTGGGCCTCATTTACACGGCACTCTTTCATGTGAACATTTTTTTTTTTGCATTGCAAACATTTTGAAAACAATTACAGGAAGGCAGCTAAAAACAATGTAGTTTTCATGTTGGGCCACTACTAGGTGTTGTCTGTTGTTTTTGGTAATGAAACCACAAACATGCATGCAGAAAACACTATACACGTTAAACGTTTGTGACCAAGTCCCAGGTGAATATGAACTGGGAGTCAAAACACTCCAGAGGCAGTCATTGTTAGTATTGTCCATCGACACAAAAGAACGATTCACAATGGCTGTGGTGCGTATGCACAGTAACAGTATTGCAGAGGTTGCATCCCCGTTTGCATGGAGAATGGAGCATTTTTTTTTTTTTTTAAGTTCCACATTGGGAGCCATTTTAGCAAAAGTATCTCTATTTATAAGGAGGATATAAAAAAAAAAACTTTCTTTCATGCGCTTTATTGAACGGATTCCTCAAAGCGAACAGAAAAGCGAAAATCTGTGGCTCAGCTGCCATCTTATTTCTGTCCTTAAGCTGAACAAATGTAGTGTCCATATTTTCATTCTCAACAGTTTACAGACGACTCTTCAATAGCTTTTCTATCATCTGTTAGAAGTGCTAGCTCGAGTGATTGTTGAGCAAATGTGGAAGGAAAAAAAATAAATAAATGTGAGCTTCATCTGCCAAAAGTGCCGCTAATGGAAGACCTTGAGGAACACGCAGACAAAAATGATTGCTTGAAATTCACAACAGAATTGTGTTTCACTTCTTCTGTTGCCAACAAAAGCAACACACTTCACTGTGATGCCTTACACTCAACAGTGGTAAGTGACAAAAAGCATTTTCATGTAATTATAGCCCGAAAATAATTTAAGCCGAATCACTCACTTGTGCAACTCGGATCAAAAAAGATCCATATTTTCTTTTCCTTTGCCTACTATAACGTTCTCAGCATGTGCGTTCACGTCCACGTAAGACTCGACACTGCGCTGATGTTTTTGATCTCTTCCCCAAACCTGTGTTTTCCTTCAGTTTTTATTGTCACCTCGCTGGAGTAAGCCTCTGACACAGAAAATAACAGCTTTGTTCCCTTCTCCGTATGAAACACAAGGTGACGACCTCCCACCAGAATGTAAAGTGCATCTTTTTTTCTCTCTCTCTTTAAAGGCTTGAGGATGAATCACTACAAAAAAAAGGGGTGGGGGGGGGGGGGGGGGGGGGGGGGTGATGGTGGTGGAGGGGTAGTGTTTCAGAGGTCTGTGCTATTGATTCAATTTCTATGACCACAAATACTTTAAAGCATAATAAGCCTATGCTTCAAGTCCCCACACCCTTTCAAGGCTTGAAATGGCCTTGTCGTTACCTACAAATCACAGCTCTCCGCACAGCTGCCCTCTCTGGAGTGATATGTCAGTGACCACGGGGGAGGGAAAAAAAACCCGAAAAAAAACAGAAGGCAACAGACACAAGCTGGCCTCTGAAAAATGTAATGGTTTTTGTTGGGGATTTAGCCAGTGGTCTGGCAGTGTGCAAGCATCATTCATGTTCCAGACACAGCAGATCCTCTGGGGAGATGGTGAATATTAAAGGGCTTTACAGGAGCCTTCCTCGTGAAAGCTCTTGACAGGAGACGTGTTTATGACCTTCAAAAAAGGAGGAGGAAGTCAATGGTCGCTCCGACTGCGTCTTTTGCATCTCAAGTCAGTCCGTGCCACAGCGAAGAAAAAAAAAACAAAAAAAAAAGAGAAAGAAAGAAAAAGAAGGAATCTGCAGTTTTGATTGTTGATTTTTAGATATATTCATCACATGGGCAACATCTCGTTTAAAAAAAAATAAAACGAATCTATTTGGTCAGAGGAATACTTGCTTAAATTGCATCAAATTCAAACTAATCAATACCCCCCCAAAAAAATTTAAAGTAGAAGATATGGAAAGTAGACGTGTTGATGTCAATTAATTAAATTACTCAAAAATATATGTCACTGTTTAACATGAATGCTTTTGATGTGGTGCTCTGTGTTCATCACAAAACAATTCAAATCCGTCAAAAGAATCTGCATCAAAACAAAACAGACACATCAATACACAGTGTAATTTGTCACAAAAGTCCCAGAATAAATCAAAATTGTTGTTTTGTTCACACAGTGACATGATTGTCTGTAAGGCGACCATCATAATATTAATAAAGAGCTTGTTTTAATTGTACACCAACACACATTTTGGTGTTCACATTGTGTCTGAAATGGAGTGCAAGACTGTGCAATGGGCAACTGACTATAATGTCTAACTCCTAAATTGAATCTCCCTTAATGACAATCACAGAACACAGGAGGCGATACAGTAGTTGTGACTGGCAAAATAGTGCCATAATAACATTTAAATTCAAATATTAAAGGTTTTTTCTTATTTTTGTTGTGGCACAGAGCATACATAATTAAAATGTCTATGATAATCAAAAGAAAAAAAAAAAAAAAAACAATTGCCAAGGAAAATTGTTGCAATATCAACATAAAGCCAATTTGAATGATACTGCTGGTGCAAAATACAGTGAAATGTCAAGTGAACTTCTCCGATAGCTGTTGCATTATGCATGTTGTTACAAACTCACCCTGACAACATGGCTTTGAGGCTCGTTTGTTTTCAATCTATTTCAATCAGTGACCTATAAAGAGATAAACTGTCAGTTCAAGTATTATTTCAGCATTCTGTCACATGTGACAAGTGAGTTTTAACGCATAAAATAACATGCGAGATATCACAAACAATGCTCCTTCTAAGAACTGTGATTGTGTGTTCCTCGAAATGCCCCAACATAAATTTACTTCTCACTCAGACAGGAAATAGGCTTTTTTTTCCCCCTTTTACAACAGGTGAACAAGGTCAACTGAATTTGCTTGCGGATCACCGATCACTCACAAGTAAGAATGACAGTCATGTGATGATGGGCAACAGATAGTGAAAGACGACCTAACCTCACAGGTTGAACTGTCCATCTGGCAAACCACCACATTTCCATCACAGACACGGGGGATCGATCACAGCCTCCGCTCATCATTAGAGTCCTGCAGTGGACACTCATCCAGAAGTAAATACTTAAGAATGCTCTTTGTCTGGCAGCTAAGCTGAGGGCCTGACTCTTAAAAAAGCTGGTTAGAGAACCGCCTGAACACTAAATCATTACAATTTAGGGATGTGGCACTTTTAATTCACTGCTGCTCTCGCCTATGGTGACTTTTTTTAGGATCAAGAAATACAACTGTCATTAATCTTGTCAGGCCACAGAAAACTATAACTAAACCCACAATGTGTCCATTTATGTTTATGTTTAAGACCCATGTGCATCTTCATGAGGGGCAGTTAAGGGCCATACACTGTACAGGGGGCCAAATTAGTTGGATCATAAAAGATTTGGTAAAAAAAAAAGAACAATACTCTTATATTTATTGCCTTTAGTCTTGTGTCTAAGGCTATGTCTCGGGCAGTAGAGCAGGTTGTCTTCCAATTGCAAGGTCAGCAGTTCAGTCCATCGCTCTCTGACATGTGCATTAGATTGTCCTTGGGCAAGATACTGAACCCCAGATTACTCCCAAAGAAGGGTAAGCACCTTGCATTCAAGCTGTGTCAGTGTAACTAAGTTACAAAAAAAAAAAAAAAAGAATAAAAATCCAAATCACATTCACTTTAAGAACGTTCAGAGAAAAATGTGCTACATAGCAAAGTGTATAGATGTGAAAAACTGCTAAGACAATTAAACAAGTTATGAAAAACCAAACATGTCATATAAGAAAATGGAATTGGATCTTGGTGGCACAATTATACACACAAATACTGAGTGCAACAGTGGATTAACCAGTATTACTCCAATGACAATGACAATTTATGTTTTGAAAATGTAGATTGTTCCCATGCAACTGAACCTGGTGGCTATTTACTGTAAAACGAATCACAACATGTACACGTGGTTACCATTAGTAGAAAATGACATCAGTGATCGATGTTACAGCTTCTGCTGATCAATAGTGACAAAAGAGTCAAAAGCAATGTGTGAGGCCATCTCTGGCCCTCCTTTTTGACATTTCTGTCGTGACACTATACTATCAAAAAAGACAGTTGAAAAAGAAATATTCTTCTAATCACAGTAAGTGCACTTTTCTACATTAACTCGGCCAAACAAGAGCGAGTTTTACTGGCCGATCAATGAAGTCCATGAAGCCAATAACGGCTAATGTCCATGGCTCTATAACCCATTACACCTTTCTGATTCATCATTATTTGCACTAAATGAGAGGATGTAACGACTGCCATTGGAAATCCACAATGGGTGTTTGTTTGGGGTTTTTTAGGGGCACGGAAAACTAGATCCAAAATATATCTTGGCTCTTTGGAATATAATATATTCCACTTGCAGTTATTTGAAAAATAAATGTTAAAAACATTTTCTTTCTAGATTATTTTATGTGCAGAATACAAACAACTCCCACAAGTATTCTATCACTTCATACAGCTTTTACTTTTTTTCTTAGCTTCTGAGTTTCATCTTATTTATTGATCACATTACAGCTTCTGAACAGACTTTAAAAGACTCAATTTAGGCCATAAAAGTTATTGGACAATTTTGGAGTCGTGGGAGTTACATGCAAACATACACACACACACACACACACACACGCACGCACACACACACACACACACACACACACACACACACGCACGCACGCACGCACGCACGCACACACACACACACACACACACACACACACACACACACACACACACACACACACACACACACACACACACACACACACTCACGCATGCTTGAAGCTGTAGTGTCACCCTACATAAGCCACGAACCAATGCCCTGAAACAAACACTTCTCGATAGACCTCCAAGTGCACGAGAACAGCCTACCATCATAAATAACTCTTGAAAGAAGTTATCAAAGGAAGATTGAAGAAAGCAGTTTTGAATAAAGGAAATTATGTATCTATTTTCATTTTCTTCAAAGAGACAGGGTATTTTTGTTTGTTGTTTTTTGTTATTTGTTTTGTCAGTTTTTGTTTTTTGTTTTTGCTGTGTTTTGGTTGTCAATGTCACTGTGTTTGTAAATATTTATCTATGTTGGGTAATGTTTCTGGATCATATGAGTGATCTAAGAGTGGGATGCAATTGCTGTATGACTTTTCTGGATATCTGGCAGAATATCTGTCACTCCTGTAGCAACTAATTGGGGATCCTGAAACTATAAACACACACACTCACACACTAAAGAACATTAAAAATCATAGCAGGTGTGTTCTGTTTTTTTCCCCTTTTGCCCCATCTCTGTGGGCTATTGATGCTTTGCATATGCAGCAGAAAGTAATACAGCCCCATGAATGCCAAAAGGAAAATCAGGAGGGAAAAGACAGGGTGGGATATTGTTTGAAGCAGCAAGCTCTGCCCTTTGCCTTCGTGTCCTTCCATTAATTGTAACTTAACCTGGACAGTGGTGCTCCATGAATGACAGATTGAAGGAGTGCTGGCTGTCAATGTGCAGATATACAGTAAGTGAACTAAGCTAAGTCAGCTCATGGAACCTCTGTCATCCTGCAGTTGTTTTTAGTGGCAACGTGGACATTTAACGAACACAGCAACTTTTACCCCAATGCCTCATATGATGGACGAGATGATCGGCGGTTTTAAATCCCCCTGTGCAGCTGTGCAGCTTGTGAAACGGGCAAATGCTGCACAAGCTAACGTCAAGTTAGCTTCACTCACTTTGGTGTTCTTCATCATGGCCCTCGTCGTGAAACCCTCCGCGTTCAGCTCCGTCTTCTTCTTGGACATGTCAGCAGGGAATTCCTCAAAGCCTGAAGCAACCAATCTTCGATGTAGAGAAAAACAGGCACGAATCGACGCTCAAAACTTGAGGACCTTTGTTTAGGCTGGGGTTGCTAGGAAACGCAGGTATGGCCGGTCGCCTGTGGCCGCTCGTAGTGGGTTACCATAGAAACGCCAAGACGCTGCTGAAAGTTGAATAGAATAGAATAGAGTAGAATAATTTCATTTAATTTAACGTTATTTGTATTACACATTTCACAGACAAGAGTCACAATGTGCTTTATAGCACGAACAACTGAAAAAAATAAAACTGAGATAAGATCATTAAAATTATAGAAACAAGAAAAACATGCAAAAAAGTAAAATTGGACAGCGACATGGCCAAAGGCCTGCCTGAATAAAAGTGTTTTTAAGGGCTTCATAAAAGTGGAAGAGCATTCCACAGCTTCTCACCACGGGTTTTGGTCTTGGTGTTTGGGACCGCAAGCAGCATTTGTTGGCCAGATCTCAGTGCTCTATTTGGGCCATACGGGTGAAGGAGGCGAGCAATATAGAAAGGTGTTTGGCCATTTCATGCTGTAGCGCTGCGTTATGTAATAATGGTGCAATATGTAATAATGTAATACATTTTCAACTCATTGTGTAATTATGCCACATTATGTAATAATCTGCCGCATTTTGTAGTAAACTTTGTCGCGTTTTGCCATAACTCGTTGCATGTTACAACCGTTACTACAAAATGCGGGTGTTCCACTTTTTTTTAAGAAAATGTAAAAATTTGGTGCATTATGTAATCAAATGTATCCATATACATGTGTGTATGTTTAATGATGAGATTTGGTTTTCTTCCTGTTACACTTTTTTTATCTTGTTGTTCTACTGTGTTGCACCAATGTCATAAAAAAGAATTACTCATATTGTGTAAAGTATACTTGCATGATATTTTAACTAACTTTAATCAACAAAATACCTCACAACTAAACCTTGGATGCCATCTGATGTATGTGGACATTTTCATAATAGTAATAGCAATAATAATAATAATAATAATTCCTTGCATTCCAATAAGGTCTTGCTCAGCTCTGCTCATGCTTGAACCGTAATTATTAATGCAAACTCAGAGCTATTAGGCTCAGAGACACAGTGGATCCCAAATGCCATGCAGCATTTGTTTGTGAGTCTGGACATGCAAAAAAAAACACTCCAAGGTTATGCACAAATCTCACTTGTAAAGGAGATTAAAATGAGTGGGCCGTTTAAGGTGGAGGTAAAGAGTGAGATATTTACAGGTCATTGTAGGTGTGAATCAAAAATACAAGCATGCACTCTGAAATCTCTGTATATGCACATAAAATTCAACACACACATATCTGATGATATATACGAATTAAGAAAGACAGATACATGTATGTATAGATAAGTCTGCTATTTTATTGGTGCAATGATGAATTAAAAAAAAATTGTACTGCTTTTTGCAGTTTTCAGAGAAACAGCAATGGGTTGAAAGCAATGCTCTTTTTTTGACATGCACTTAACTTAATGGGGCACAATGGCGAAGCAATGGCCGAAGCTCACACAGGATGACTTGTCCTGTTCTGTGTTTCTGCGACAGCGCCAAGGCCACTTCTACTTGGACTTGTGGAATCAATCACACTCTCTGCTCATCATTACACTTAGCAGTGGACTCTCATTCAGAAGTAAATGCTTAATGATGCTCTTTGTCTGGCAGGTTGACCAAAGCCTTGACTCTCAATGAGCTGGTTTGAGCACTGAATCACTCCAATTTAGGAATGTGGCACTTTTAATCTTCCAATATCGTTCTTGCCTCTGGAGACTTTCTTGGGTGAACTTGTGCAAGTGTTATTAATCTTCAGTGCACAGGCAATTTCTCTAAAAGCCCCTATTTGTTTTTTATGGCTCCATTGAGAAAGGAGGGTATAGCAGCAGAGGGGGAGACTGTAAACAAGGTATGCAGGCAAGGCAAGTTATGTCCCTGTCAGCATTCAATGCTAGTCTCTCCTTCTTTTTCTCACCCTCACTCTGCTTCCCTTCAAAGGATTAAAAAGAGGAAGAGGGGAGTTTTCAGAAAGCAAACTGAGCAAACTAGAGCGTCAGCATGAATTCACCCGGACTGAGAAATGATTGTTCAAACAGGGCAGCCCTATCTCACTCCTGTTAGCGTATGGAGAGGGCTGGAGCTGGTCTTTGTGTATTGGAGAAGCAGGCCTTGCAAGGATGATGCATGAAACATGAAAAACATCATTAGTTCATGTTGAAATGTGCGTTGATGTGTATACCGTTACCTCAATCTGCCAAGTTAACATCTCTGTCTCTTAAACTCTGTTCAAGGACAAACACATTGTGTCCACCTGATTGACACAGAAAGGATTCATTTGCATTTATTGCTGCTAATGATGCATAGTGGAAAACTAGGTGGTCCGGGAGGTCGGCAAAGACTGGAGGAGAAATAAATGCATCGAAAAAAAATTGTAGTGCACTGTGCTTTGAACGATTTTACTTTTATTTTTCCCCCATGCATCTACATGGTCTTCATCATCATGCTATCCCTGGTTTGAACTGCAGCTCATTTGGTGGGCCACCTTCAGGCTCAGCAGCCATTGTCCACTGTGTGGGAAAACCGCAATTATGATATCATTAGAGCAGAAACTGGTACCTACAAAGCAGGAGACCTAGAGGGAGCCGGTAGAAGAATCTCAGTAGGATAAGGATAGCAGGGACTTTGCTGCAGAGTAAGTTGCCCACCAATTACCATGAAACAAGACAAACAGCCATTAGAGGAGACCATTAGGCAAGAGAGAGAGCAACCGGGGGCTTGTTGGGCTTAACAGTTCATCAGGTTGTGAAAGTCACACACACACGAGCACACGGTATACGACTGTGATAAATGCTCTCCTCTGCAAAAGTGAATCAGTGTTGTATTTGCCATATCCCATAATGTTACATTTTTAATGATCATTAAAATGCACACAAGATATATTCATGTCCGATAGGAACACTATACTAGAGATTTATCAAACATTAAAGCCAAAGAAATTCATGAAGTTCAATAAAGCTTCACAGTAACTGCGACACTCTTCAGTCCTTTACTTAATGTGGTGCTCCCAAAAGAAACATAGTAAGAATAGTGGAATGGATCATTGGTGAAAGTCACAACCATCACATCCAATCGGTTACTTGAGATAATTATTGATATACACAAAGTACTGTTACATCATCCCAAAAACATTTGGTATACCATTATAGTGAAGAACCTTCACAGGCTGTTTTAACTTTTGCAAGACAATGACTTTTCCTGTAATGTTTTGTAACTTGTACTGTAGCCTTGTTTAGTTTTCCTGCTGAATGACCTCCTGCTGCACCAGTGTCTTGTTCCTCTGCCACGCTTGAGGTATAGATACAACCTGAAGCGCCACCAGGGAGAACAAAACAATTACATAATCTTCCTATCTCAATAATATGGCACTATAAATACATTTGACATCATAATCTATTATGATTTAGTATTTTTTAATCAAAATATGGCTTTTGGTAAAACAAATATATTTTACTGCTCCACTGTAATCCATTATTTCCAAATCCCATTAATTGGGGACCCATAATTTCTTTTTCTTTTTTTTTTCAAAAAGCCTTTTCAAACACACCATTTTGAATGAATACACTTCTTCTCTTGATGATTACTCTTTCACACATTCACTTCAAATTAATGAATAAAAGCTATTGTTGGTCTGTCATGAGATTAGTTCATTTTATCTTACCAATGATGTGTTGAAATTATGATCCTTTATCATCTTAAGCAGGGAGCGCAGAGAAGCCGAACAACCAAGATTACAAAAAGAAATTAATCAAATAAGCCAACATATAAAGAACACCTAATGAATGGGGAAACTATATTTTAAATATTTTCACTTGTTTGTGGCTGTCAATCTCATTCCTTCTTTTTTAACACTTGAATTAATTTCCACTAGATCTAATTATTGTTTTGATCCTAACTCCTAAGTACCGTATATTCAAGCTGCAAACTATGATTAGAACAGCAGGCAAAATCTTTAATATTTTCCTCACCACTATTACTTTTCCCATCTATAAGGAGGCATCAGTGCATCTTCACCAAGGGTTTGAAGACTCTCTTGGTTCTATTTGTTATTACTTGGAATGTATTTCCAATAAGTTCAACCTTAAAGCTTTTGATTTAAAGTTGCCTGTTTGCATTACTTTAGTCGGAAGCTCAAAAGGCCACAGGAGTTAGAAGGGAGTTTCAACAGCAAAGGTTTGAGTGGAGCAATAGAAATTGTCTTTTTGAGTTCAGTGTGTGTGTGTGTGTGTGTGTGTGTGTGTGTGTGTGTGTGTGTGTGTGTGTGTGTGTGTGTGTGTGTGTGACCTTCACACACTGCTTTAGCCTCTTTGGCAGGACAGTAGCACACTGACAACAAAATGGCCTCAGTTTGATGCCAGGTGATTCTGTTTGAAGTTTACATGTTGCTAAATGCGCAAAAGCGCAAAACGCAAAACAATTTTTTTTTCCTAAGGGTGCAAGTCCAGGCAGTTGTGTGTGCTCTCCTTGTGCCAAGTGTGTGTTGGAAAAGGTTCCAACCCACAACCTTGATCTGGACTAAAGTGGGCAGCATGTAATTAGGCCGTATAAATATATGACTTTTAAAATGTTGTCGTCACTTCGAAATACCCCCACATAGTTTTGGACAACTTCATGCAATGCACTTAAGTAGTTGGGGAAACGTAATCACTTTTCACAACTCTTTGAAACAGGAAATAGGAATCACACTAAAGCCGAGTTGTCATCATCAATAATATTCATGTAATACAAAGATACATGAAGATTCAACAGTGGTGATGTTTTTGTTCAAATTCTTCATGGAAATGAACTCTGAATGTGATGATAACTATTTGCACACAAACACTCTTTCATTTTATCCAGTTGTTACAACAGCTGGGTTTACATGTACTGTATAAGACCAATCAGCGTCATGTCACGCTTGTCAGGTCAGCCATATATAATTTACCTGAAATTAATGATAACCTTATAGCGCCTGCCTATGCCACCAGGCAGGAGGGCTGCCTACCATAGGTGCTAAAAGCTTTTCCCCCGGTGAGAAGTACATCTCACTGGATATTGGCATGGGAACGTATGTTTCTTGGTCTTATCTTGCATTCCTACTGATAATTCTTCTTTAACTTTATATTTACAGTATTAGAGGCAAGAGTAATGGGAGTGCAAACATCCAAGTTTGTTGATTCTGCACATAAGACCAAGCCTCATGGGACCACAGCACACACGTAAAACTATATTGTAATACCATAAACACATCAGCAGTATTCTTTAATGGGGAATCCATTGGACATGAAGTTTGGAGAAGCTTGGAGTGAGAGGGATTACTGGTATAATGCCTCTTTAGTACTGATCGCTTGAAAATTGTTCTCTGAGAGCGATCATCAAATACTGTCATAAAATGGCAAATGTCAGAAATACCCAAAACATAGCACTGCCAGCTTTGTTTTTGTTCCAAACAATCGCAGTTGGAGTATCCAGACTGTAGTCGGCTTTCCCCTGAGTCCTGATATATCCAAAGGCATATATCTCTTCAAACGGCAGGGCAGTTGGCAAGAATACTTGATATGGGCACACAATTGCAAGGCCTCCCTCACAAAGCCACAGTGTATTGATCTTCATGCATTATAGAAGCAGCTTTGAGGCCAGCTGATATTGGAAGACACAGTTTGCACCCCCCACGGAGCACAGAGCCTAACATGCCCACTGGACCATGGCAGCAACAATCGGACACAGGCCTAGATGATAAACATATGGATAGTACAGGGTTCCTCTGCACTCGAGTTGACAATTGTCTGCATGATTATACTCATTGTAGATCACTGATTACCAATTGCGCATGTGTCTTTGAAGCTGTCAAATGACCTTGATTTTAATTTTACATAGAATTAATTCAACTCTGGGCTATTTGCTGTGTAGAAGAGCAGCAGATAATTACACATTCATAGAGAATCCTTCAAACTATACAATCATTAAAACAGACAACACACATCTATCAGGGCAGCCATTTCTCAGCAGAGTAATCAGCTTCTAAAACCCTGATTTCCAAAAAGGAAATGGCAGTACAACTTGCAATTGTTAAGACATCTTGAATGCAGCATACATTATGGGCCAGTGTGTCCGTTTGTGTTTTCAGGCTTTTTCTTTCTCCTGCTGTATGAATGCTTCATGCCTCCCAGCATGACCCCACCGATGGTGCTTTCAGAAGCCATGGTGACACCGAACCCTCTGAAGAATTGAGCTTCACTGTCACCCACAGGTCAATGTCACATGAACCTGAATGTGTGAACAGTGACACCAGTGATCCCACTGGGGCACACAAAAGGTGGTCTTTATTATTTGTGTGGACATGGTGTTGAGGATAACTGGGAAGGGAAATTTTAGTGTTTGCAATTCTATTTTCGATAATCCTATACAGCTAATTGTGTACATTAAGCCCCCCCCTCCAAGCTAATAGAAAGAATGAAAGGAGAGGCATGAATTTGAGTATATCTGTTTTTAATCACTTTTAGCAGAGTGAGTATATCTGTGTTTGTGGAAGTCCTTAACCCTTCACTAAATACACTAACGATGATTCCCAGGTGATGAAACTTTCAGGAGTTTGGCTGATGTGCTCTCGGTGACAATAAGAAGTTCATTTTCGGTCACGGCTTAACTCCCTTTTGGGATATTTTATAATACTCTTCAGCAACCTACAGCCAACCGTGTCTCCTGAAAATTGCGTAAACATACAAGTAATTTGCATCAACTAATACATTTTATGCAATGTAACACGGTCTGCCATTAAGTTTCTTCAAACCCATGTTTGCCAAGTCCATTTTTACATATTTGGAGAATGAAAATTGGATTGTGTTATACTTTTTTTCGGGTTTAGTTTTTTTCAAGCACTGTAGAGAAATGTAAGTTTGCTGTTTCTATCCACTGACTTCCTTGTGCGTATAAGGCCCATGTAACAGAAACCACAATTTATTGTTAGAGAGCATTGAAAGAAGAACACTGGATGTTTTTAAGATATTATTCAGGGTGGAAGATCTACTAATGGCAAAAAAAAGTAATTTATTTGATATTACCTGATTCCTTATTCCTTATAATTCCCAAAAATAATAACAGGGAAACTGAGTGACAGAACCAAATTCATCTCAGCAGATCCAGACTTGAAAGCGTCATTTTTTTTTGTATATCTGAGATCATTTAATGAAATAAAAAAAAGATGAAATGTCAATGTTGACAGCAAACACGCAGATAATGATCGAAACACAGAGCTGTGCGTGACAAAACATACTTGCAATGAATTACATTTCCAAGCTCATTCAAATAAGTGTTAGTCTGAGTGTGATGTGGAGAGTTTTAATGTCTGCCACTGTCTTGTGTACATGTTTTTTAATCAAACTATTCAAATGCATTCTCCCACTTATTCATGCACACAATGACACACTCAAACACAAACAGAACATCCCTGCGGCGACAAACTGTGGCAGAGCAAATGTAATTTGCTTTAATTTTCTGAAAAAGAAAAAACAACATCATGCCTCTCATTCACCTGACTGATGTGGGTTTGTTCTGTATATAAAACATTCAAATAGAAGGAGACAAGCATCTATAAAGCCTATATATTTCAGAGTAAATTCCCCTAAGTGAAGATGATTCTGGGGGATCCAATGAAATACGGGCAGATGGAGGCAGTGAAGGTGGGGGCAGGATGAGTTGGGGTTTTTTTTTTCTTTCTCCCTCTCTCTCTCTCTCTCTCTGTCTGAGAATGATAAAAGTCATATTTGTTCACATCACATCTGCCTCTCCTTTCCTGGAGCGGGAAGCTTAAAGCCTTCCTCTCCGGTGTTCCTGACATCTTGGCTCCATTAATTGCAACATTTGCAGCCGTATTGGTATTCAGGTTAGACCCTGGGAACAGATGGCATTTAACTTTAAATATTATTAAGACTTCCCTGCATTTGCGATCCTGGGTGGGGGTTATGAGGACAAGCAGACATGCAAGTAAAATTACCAGAATTTCCATAACAGCATGAAAGAAAGTAATACAAATTGGTATTTTCTAACTATCACCACTTATGTGTTTTTGTTCCATAACAATCACCATCCATCAATCCAGCTTCAATGTTGCTTCATCCAACTCATGGTTGTGCAGGCTGGAGATGTTTCTCATTGCGTATGGGAGAAACACAGAGACACACACAAATTCACACCTGCAGGCAATGTACAGGCAGCAATTAATCTTAAATTGAACTGTTGTTTTGAGACTGTATGAAAAATACCCAAATAAAACTCATGTAACCGT
Source organism: Blennius ocellaris (assembly GCF_963422515.1). Classification (NCBI taxonomy): domain Eukaryota; kingdom Metazoa; phylum Chordata; class Actinopteri; order Blenniiformes; family Blenniidae; genus Blennius; species Blennius ocellaris. The sequence goes on from NC_137666.1 coordinate 8,476,122, forward strand.
ACATCCCATACCCATACATAGGGAGAAAATGCAAACTCCCAAGACATTCATATTAGGAGTATTTACCACAGCTCAACTCTGCCATGCAATATTCATACCAGGATGATAAACCATTTATGTAAAACTTACTTTGGATACATAATGTATGTTGTTATTTTAGATGCCCATATTTATCAAAAATTATAACTGAGGACAAAAATATATAACATTTTTTGAGGGGTTATTCTTGTCTCAGGATAGTATTGCTCATGAGTTTTGAAGTTTTATTCATATTGACATCATAAAAGATCTGGTATGCAAAGATGTTCTGTGAAGACTCTCTGAAGGTTTCCTTTTATTTGTGTGTACGTGTTTGTTTGTTTGTTTGTGTGCTTGCTTGCATGCGTGTGTCTTGCAATAGCAACACAGAATATGTAATCATCATGTATTTTACTGGTTTTAGTGTAACACATTAAAAATCATAAGTACGCTTTCATGCCAGACTCACAATGACAGCACGACATTTAGAAAAAAAGACATGTTCAAGAATGGAAAATAACTCTGAAGAGCCACCGCATAAAATTACACCCTGCGTCACCCCATGGTGAATGTGCATTCCTCAGAGTCTGCTTTGAAAAGCTTTTGAAATATATATATATATATATATATATATGACAGACAATCTGAGAGGCTCTGCGGATGCACTTAGCTGTTGGGTGGTAGGAGAGGTGTCGTAGAGGTGGGATGACATGGAATGACTGGAAGGCGCCACAGTGGGAAGGAGGAGCAAACACTGGGGAAAGAGAGGATAGAGAAGAGGGGAGAATAAAAGCAAGCTGTTACTTTAACATTGTGTAGGGGCTGCTTTTGATGACAGCCACAGGGGGGGTAAAGTGACATAGGTGTCTTAAGTGTGTGTGTGTGTGTGTGTGTGTGTGTGTGTGTGTGTGTGTGTGTGTGTGTGTGTGTGTGTGTGTGTGTGTGTGTGTGTGTGTGTGTGTGTGTGTGTGTGTGTGTGTGTGTGTGTGTGTGTGTGTGTGTGTGTGTGTGTGTGTATTTTCGTGCGAGAGTGAGTAACTGCATTTTTGTTTAAATGTATTTGTGTTCCCCTATCGACTTTAGAGAAAAAGAAAGAGAGGAAGCCACTCTTTTTTTTCTATATAGGTATCTGTTTCTGTGTGTGACGGGTGTTTGTGTGCCAGCGAGAGGAACAGAAGGAGAAACTAGTGTGTTATGAGTGAAGGAGGGCAATGTTCTTGAGCATGCACTGACATGCCACATCGTATTTGTCACATCTGAAGGGAGAGCGTCCATGTTCCCTGGTGCTCTGACCCTGCAGTCGGACGGCGCTGCCTTAGTCCAGCTTACAACAGTCATCCATCGTCGAGATTTTGAGGCTGCAGATTACTAAGCCCCCAGCAACCCGACTGGCAACATCCGGGGGTGCCCAGTGACGGTCCTCTACTCATCATGCATACTCTAATTTGAACTCCAGCCAAGCAGGCGAGGCATACAATGTGTAGGCAACTCTGTGTGTGTGCAGGTGCGCATGAAAATGGCTAAATATCACATCCCTCATCAAACTTTGTAATCATTTTTCAGCTGATTGCATGGCAGCTCCAACGTGTTCGCATTCACCATCAGCGCTGAAGAGCAACCCTCCCACATAAAAGCGGCAAGGTTGGAACCATAGGAGGTTATTAATCCATGAATAGAGGTGATTGCTGTCTGGCTTCAGGTGAATCGTCTGCTCTCCGTCTTTTCAGTTCTTAACAGGTGCAAGAATAACTGCCTTAGTTACCCAGGAGACAGTGATTTGAAAAGGGGAGATGAATCCGCTCCTGGATCGTTCGTGTTAATGGGAGAAGGCCAAGCTTTACTGTAAAGTGCAGGCTGCCACAATAACGGTTGGTGACATTTTGTGATGGATGTAACTCTGGCTCCATGTTTGTTTGAAATAATAGTTTGAAATAACATACCCAGGCTGAAGGCATTTATTGTATCGTTTAGCTGCAGTATGTTTCAGTGGTTAGAAATGTTTGACGCAAAAGTGCACTGCATCTCAAAATAATACAACAAAGAGATGGCTTCACAGATGCTATACCATTAATCTTTTCCTTTCACCTTTACCCACATGTGAAGGACTATCGACAGTAGTGGAGGACAAGCAGGCTGGTGTGTGTCGTTACCCCACTCAGATTGAGATTTAATTCACAATGTAGGCATTTGTCTAATATGCTCATTTACAGCAATCATGACGTGTGAAGTGTTCAGGGATTGAACATCTTCACAAAGAATGGATAAACAGGAAGGATGGCTATTATTGAACTGCTGTGGGAATCAATCCTGGGTTTTTATTAGGTTTCTAAACAACAGCAGCACATCCTGCTACACTTCTATTCTCCAACCTGATGAACAAGAAAGTTAGAGAGGTGAGAGGTGAAAGTCTGTTGTTGTGGTGAGATTTATGTTCAAGTTAAAATCCCATGACAATCATAATATTGGGGCATATCAAAAGTTAATGTGAGGAATAAATAACCTGGAAGGAATAAAAATGAAGGCTACCTGTGATGTTTCTCCATGTTATCTCCATATATTTTGGATTGGTCACTGTGTTTATTTTTTCATAATTATCCATTTGTATTATTTTCTTTTTGGTGCAACTTGCATTTTCCATTCATCTGACAGTCTATCCATCCATCCATCCATCTTCTATACTGTTTTATCCAACTGAATTCTTAAAGGGGAGTTTGAAATATGTATAAATTGTGGGTTGTTGTTCATTTCAATTTTTATTTAAAATTTTGCTAATTTTCAAGACATATTTTTTTTATTCCAATTTAAAGACCGGAATAGGTTAATAAAACCTGTAAAAATGGCACAGTATTTCACAATTTACTTTAAATGGGACAAAATAATTATAAAACCTTTCACAATCATGTGGTCTCCTGCTCAACACTACATGGCATGAGCATTGTGTAAATATGTGTTACTTTGAGCTCATAATGAGCTCACATGAGCTCATAAATAGTTTGTTTTAAGTTACTGAGCGTGGCTGCTTGTCTGATGTGAAGACTGAAGAGGACTAGAACTGATCTGAGGTGACTGCAGGTGGAGGTACAGAACAACCTCAATAGGTCGGCAGTCCACCACAGGGCAAACACAGAGAGACAGAACCACTCAGACATAAAGCCACACTCAGTATTGAATGCATCTCCTTTTTAGAATACAGAGAAGCCTCACAGTAGAGAATGTCCCCATTCTCATCTTTCCATGTAGTTTGGTTTACATGTTCTCCCTGTGAGTGTGTTTTGTCTAGGTTTTTTTTTCTTAAACAACAGTGTGAAGTTGATTGGTGATATATCTCTGTGTTTATCTCGTGATGAATCGATGACCTGTCCAGGGGGTGCTGGAATCGGTTCCAGCACACGACCATAAGGTGGAAAAAGTGCCATCGAAGGGTTATGGTTAGAATACAATGACTGGTGACAACTTCACTCAATAACTGGCATCACTTAGTGCGTGATCGTTGGTTGAGCACACGTGGTGGCCAATCAGATTGAAGGGGGTGCTGCGATGGAAGCTGTGAAAAAAAACCTCTCCATTATCTGTTCTATGCATCTGTTCTGAGTGCGGTTGAATAAGCAGACTGGCCATTCGGGTGTTTTGCTGCGCTCACCTTTATCCTTCAAAGCAATTAGACTAATCAGCCTCTGCAGTTTATTCTTGTGTGAGATGAACAGACGCGCCAGCCAGATAGATTTGCAGCTCTAATTGAGAGAAAGAAACATATTGTAGATACTCACCTCTTAACAATGCCTCCTACTCAAGGCCCCCTGGCAGAAAGTGGCGGCTGTTTGTTCGTAGCGTTGTTTTGTCCTTCATGTCAAGTGTTTACATGAGTTATTAAATTAATTACGGATTTGCATAAAAGCTCATCAAAAGCAGGGGGTTGAAAGCTGTTTGGGGTTTTCAGCTGTAATGCGATCGAAAGCTCACATTGTGTTATTAGACAGAGTTTTGAATTCAGTGACATTAACTAAACTTGTCTGTGCATCAAACATGGAGGAAGTGTGCACTGCACGTGAGACACTTTCCAGAGTCCTCTGAGTCTTAGCTATTTTTTGCCAGATGATAATTGCGCATTCAACCGTAATTATGCCATAAATTTACCATCTCAAATGTAAAGGGATTCTGCGTGCACGATGCCAACACTATGAGCTTGATTTTGTATTATTCAGCAAGAGCCTCGAACTTAAAGCTGCTATAATCAATATTTCTCTGTCACCATCTGTGGGAAAAAAAAGATTATGATGAAAGATGTTGCTTGTTGTGATGAGCCTGGAGATAATCGTTGGGTTCAACACTATTCTTCACAGTACCTGCAGCAGTAGACTTCAAACGGACCAAGTTAGCAACTAAATACCAAGGTTTTAGTCACTAAACCCTAAACATTTCAAGCATTTCCAGGGGAGTACAACCATAGCTTAATACAATTTATTAATTCAATTCAATTTGATTGAACTGGAAGCTTCTTGAATTAAAATGCCATCGTGTGGCCAACAAACAAAATATGGACTATTTTATTCCTTGTGTTGGCAACACAAGGAGCATGACCTGTGAGTTATACCTCCGTATTTATGATATCTTTTGTAATTTTTTTAACTTTTTCCTCCTTTGACCTTTTGTTTGTATAATGACGATAAAGCCTATCTTATTGTATCAAATATCACCTAAGAACATGGCATCCCGTATCTTTATGATTTTATTTGATTATGCGGTCGCTTTGTTATCACGGACAAGTTTGTGGGACTTTACAGCATTTACAGATTGAAATAAATAAAATCAAAATGAAACGATACAATTAAATATATTATCCCAACTCTTTGTGTTAAAGCATGTCTCTTCTGATATGTTACGAGATATAAGGACATGCATCATGGTGATATATCTGCAGTTTGTCCTGCCAATGGATGCATCACTGCAGCAAGAACTCCCTGTAGGATGATTGACTTGTAATTGTAGCCGCGAACCTTAATGTGTCCCTCATTTCAGGACTTGACTGAATAATTTATGCAAGAGTAAAATGATCGCTTGTTGAGCTTTTAGAAATCTAGTGCAGTTGCTTCCTTTTTTTTTTTTTCTTCCTCGACAGCCTCCTTGAGGGGTCACGGCCCACGCGTTGTTGTTGTGTGATTGCAGCTTTTTTTGAAAGACCAAACTGTCGATGAATACACGATAGCTGGGAGATTTGGATGACAAATGACAGAGGAGAGACAGTCGGGGAGAGACAGATTCGGAGGGGAAAAATGGGGGAACACAAGACAAAGGAGCGAGTGACAGAACAGTGGGAGGTGTATGCTGTTTGTCAGCGCAAGGAGAGCAAAATGTCAGTTTTTGTGTTCCATCAGTGAGTGATGGCTGCCATTATCCCACCCAATGGGTATAAGCAGGCAATATTAGCACAGTGTTTCCACACCCAAATGAAACCAGCAGAGTTCTCCACAGTGGGGATACCCGGAGCCAGCATGGAAAATGGAGTGTGAAAGCATGCGAGGCATAAAGTTTGGAGGGGGTAGATATAAAAAGACCTGGGTGGGGAGGGGGAAGAAATAAAGAGAGCAGGTGTCAGTGTGCAGAGGAGACAAAACCGCAAAGACTCGTGTCAAAAGAGAAGAAATTAGAAGAAAGCAACAGAGTGTCCCTGTTGTTTCAGAAGTTCCCGTGGTGTTTTAAATATAATGGTCTCTCTCTCTTCGTAGACCACACAGTGAGATCTGACATTCGCTGAACAAAGTGGCTGAGGCAGATATGGTGGTTCGGGGCACTGCAGTGGGATGCGCACAATGAGAGTCATAATTATAGAACAAGCACACCTCGGCAGCTCTCTTAACACAGAGGGAAAGTACCTGTAATTGTTTTAGTGGTATGAATGGCTATGCACAGATGTGTGAGTGTGTGTGTGCGTGTGCGTGTGCGTGTGCGTGTGTGTGTGAGAAGAGAAGGAGAGGACAGGGGGGGATGAGAGAACAATCAAGATCAAATATACATCTTACTGGACACCAATCATTTGAGTTCAGCAGGATTATATAGTTTTCAAGACATTTTGTAATTTTTGGAAACATACATCCAATGTATCAGACAAAGAAATAATCTGAATTCATTCTTAATTAATGAAATGTGACAATGTGGCAAGGCTATGTGGCTTTTGATAAGATACCGGTACCTGTTTTAACTTTTATTCTTCTTCAGTGGCTTCTTACAGATTTACTCATTGCCCACATATTACAACTGTGAAAGGCCATAGACCTCCTTTGCAATATCTGATTTAGTCAAAACATTCCAGTTAAGCCAAACATGGACAAATTAACCAACACCCCACAGCAAAAGAAAGTACAAGCCTTCAGAAATACTACAAAGTGTCTTACTTTAGCTTCCTTTGATTAGTGCAAATCCAATTTGGACTACCTCAGAGCCGGAAAATCCTCAGGTCTCCTCAATCCAAAAGTGTCCTGAACCCCAGATTGTATAGGAACGCTCCAGATTAAGTTCTTGGCAAAGTTCAGACAGAACACAACCAGCAACTGAGTAGAAGGTGACGAGAAGGTGTTGTTTTTTGGGGGGGATTTCAAATACTTTTGTAAATTTTGAAAGATGAGATGAAATGATAAAATAAGGATTAAGTCTGTTGTCATCATCACAAATGCATTATTATATTCTTCAATGATGATGAGATTTTCTAATTTTGAAATAATCCAGGGGTTAAACATCTCTGAATTGATCATTTTTAACAATAAAACAATCTTCAGTTCCTCCGAACACAGTGTTATTGGATAGGACTAGGAAAGCAAACACATGAACTAATCTTCTATAAAAAGGTTTTCCAACTTTGGCATTTAAACGTTTCATAGTTTGCTTTGGAAATACATACATTTAACTCATCTGGCCAAGTAAAGAATCGTTGCTGTGTCATGGTATCCTGTCATTTTATTCTACATCATTTGTTGGTTTGTTCCTGCTGACAAAAAAATATAGAATAACTCATGGCAAAGGGGTGGGCCATAAAATTGCAAAAGAAAATCTGACTTAGCGCTCAGACTGGCCCTGAGGTCAGACCATGGACTCTCTGCTATGACATAATGTTGAAGGTCATAACTGCACTTTACTTCAAGAGTTCTTACTACCAAACGATTGTTATCGCAACAGTAATAAAAGTCCAACGTCTTTCTGACTGGAAAAATTGTTTCTGAATCATATTGCCTATTCCACGCCTGCCACTCTGTTCGGTGACAAAAACAGAAACTTGTCAGACAAAGTGAAAGTCAAACTGACAAAAAGACTTTGATATCTTTGTGTTATTTCTCCAAGAGTTCCAATACTCTGTACACAAGTTTACTCTGGAAACAAGTTCCTACATTGTCAGAAATATTTGCATGTTTATTTTTCAAATAAATGAATAAATCAAGTCTATATAATTGGAAATATTAGAAACGTCCGACATTATTACAGAACAGCAAGAAGTATGTTTTCTTTTAACCACATGAAGCCAGTTCTCTCAAAAATGTCATGGTGATATTCGGAATTAGTTTCTTTGAGACACTCAGTAGTAAGATTTGTTTCATCTTACTGTTGAAGAGCATCGTGGCTCTTCCATGACAGTAGAAGAGCACAGTAGCCTCGCCTTCTTCTGTTACATTCGTGTCGCTCTTTTTTGGCCTTCACCCAAGGAGCCCCACTTAGTTTTGTTTGCAGTGTGCGGTAGAAGCTGAGAGCACTCGATCGCCTGAAGCTCTTTAATTGTCCCAAGAGGTGATCTTTCAACAATTGATATGTGTCATCTAAAGCTTTTTTGAATTTCTTCTTAGTTCCACATGATGCATAGTAAATGTTGGTTTATTATAGAGCATCTTATATTGTTTGACCCATCTTGCTTTACATGGTTCATCACAGCCACCCATACAAACACACACCATGTCGCTACAATAGTATTTGCTCGCACACGATCAGGAGCAAATTGGAGTTCGGAGTCATATAGCCAAGGACACTCTGACATTGGGCATGGGCAACATTTGGGATTGTACCAGCAACCTTGGGATTGGAATGGAAAAAGTTGAAACTGCAAAATTGTTTTATTTCCACACATTTCTGAGGATATCTCAAGATTTCTCCAAGAAAATGCAGATCGCCATCAATTTGAAAAATACTGAAAACCTCAATTGTATTCAAGATACAAGCGATATGTAGACTGTGGGACTCTGTGAAATAGGTTTTATTCTGTCCATACAGTCCTTTATGCATTCCAGTAGTGTTCATTTCATTCCACTTATGTTGTGCTAATGAGACAAATCTGTGCCATCCATCATTACCAGAAGCTGCATTTTGTCTGACAATGTATAGAAATGACAGAGCAAGCAGCTTTACAGGGACATTAACACTTTACTTGTCAAGTGTAGCCTACATCTTATGTATTGATCTATTCCCCTACGAGTATAATAGAAGGCAGAGCCCCAGGAATGGTACTGTGAATAAAACTCACAGAGAAACAAAAATGATGTAAAATGTAAAGAACTGTCGTAAATACATTTCTATTTGCTGTGTTAATGGACGACACTCACATAGTTTCTTTGAATTTTGACGCAAGAGGAAGAGGAAGATTCTACTTTTATTATAAATAGGGATGCAATGTGGGAAGTCAGTATAATCTGGCTTACTAACAAATAACTTGATTAATAATCCTGTCAAATCCCAACAACAATAGAAAGCGTGTAAAGAAAAGAGGGTGGGGAAAAATGTCTTGTTTGTTCGGTAAACTTTACAGCTAAAATGTCATAACTACTTTTTTTCCAACTGGAGATATCTTCTGCAATTTTCCTCTGCAGTGCAAAACAGCTTGACATTAAAGTGAAATAAAATATGTTTCCCCATATACCTCGAGATGCCTTTTTTTTTTTTTTCTTGGCACAAACAGGGCATCATGCTGGCACCGGCACCGGATGAAGTTGCTGGGGTGGAATTTGCCTCAGTAAGTGATTCAAACCCTTCAATCAATGCTATTTTTTTTCCTTTGAGAGTTCTAATAATTTGTAGCTACTATAGCGTGTTTACCTGCCATTTGCCTGTGGTAAAAGAATGTTTCAAAAAAATCAAAGCGTTATTTGAAAATGTCACAGTGAGTCAGAAAGAAAAGACATGGTTTGTCGACTCTCAACAGGTAGCATATGGGTGCATGAATCTCTCTCTAATGTTGCACTTCCTTTGACAGTCGTGTCCACACTTCACTTAAAGTTGACATCGGACGGATGAGCCACTTCACAGAACCAACATAGAGTTTGCTGGAAGGTGCCCCTTCTCAGAGCACCGAGCATCTGCGGCTAACCTGCTCTGCGTCTCTCCCTCAGTGCCTGTATCTGTAAGAGGCGAGTCAACAAAAAAGGCCGCAAAGCAATCAAAACAAAGACTTCGCTGTGTAAATCTGACTGAGCAGTGAGGGAAGGTGAAAAGAGGTGAGAGTGAGAAAACTCCGATTCGAGACTACAAAGACTTCCTCTTGCAAAGAAAGTGAAAATGAACCGAAAATGGCAAGATGTCAGCCACCAAGAGAAAATTATTTGTTTTCAGCTCTGGAAGAGGGTAGAAGCACGAGACACACACACTAAGAAGTGGAAAGAAGATCTGGTGGCCCCAGTAAAAAAAAAACAAAAAACAACAACTTTCATTTTAGCCTGTTTGTCTTCAGTGCACGCACAATCATGGCTGGGATTACTGAACGGGCCAGCTGAGAGGCTGCGGGGTCAGCGAGCCCCCAGGCCACAGCCTCAGTTTGAAGTGAAAAGTGAGCTGAACAACTACAAAGGCTTAAAATGACTGCAGTGCTACAAAGACACAAAACATACACAAATGGACACGTGGCAACCATAAAGAAGCACCAGACGGTTTCGGAAAGAGACAAATGGCAAAGAAAAACAGGACAAATAACAGAGGGTAAATGCCCAGAATGTGAACGAAAATCATCACAGATGCACAAATTAACCAGAAAACAAATGCACGACTACAAAACATCACAACAAAATCACAAAGATACAAAAAACAAGACACATGCAAAGGCAACAGACTCAAAATTACAACAAATGGAATAGATCTTAATAAACACAAAATGACAAGAGGCCACCTTCAGCATACATAGTGATTAAAAAGAGACACAAACCGACAACTGACAGATGCAGCACAACTCTAAAAAACATACAGCAGCAAGAAAGAAACAAACACAAAAAAATGAATCCTGTTAAAAGGTCACAAATAATTATAAAATAAACCCAAGGAGAATCAATATTAGGGTTAAAAAAAACAATAATGACAAAGATACCCAAATCAACTCGTAAAATTACAATAAACACAAAAACACACAAAACAGAATGGACATCAAATGTTTACTGAAATATGCAAAATAACCAGAAAACAATATACACACATAAAGAGACACAATCGGTCCAAAGTGAAACTAAATTTATAGAAAGGACCCAAAGATGCATCATAATCAAAGGGAAAATAAAAATCTGTTTTGATTTAAAACTTAAAACTTAAAACTTGTGTTTCAATCAAATAAATAAAAGTAGAGTCATTCCCTGAAGTAAAAAAAAAAAAAGTTCTGATGTGCACAAGTACAAAAATACAATGTTGAACTTTTTATTTAACTTTGCTCTTCTATTTTTTTGTTAAGCTTCCAGAGGGAAAGTGTGAAGGTGCGAGATAAATGCCATTTCAGTTCTCTATATGTGCACATGTGTAGCAGAGCCAACACTTTGAAAGTTTGAAAGGTTGTGGTGGTTTCAGACACATGATAACGTCATTTTTTTATCCAAAAGAAAAGATAGAAATAATAAATAATGAACTGATTTATCTTGATCTATATTTTGCATTTCAACCTTCCATTAATCTGGATTTATTTGAAGCAAAAACAGGACGTCTGGGCATTCAGCCATTATTGATGCAACTTAATCGGTCTTAAATAACTCAACTTCCGCAGCTTTTGCATTGATTGTGCCACTGTAGATTGTCATCATAGAAGCTAAGGAAACATGCCATTTTCAAAAATGAAAGGAGTGGAAATTATGGATATTTACATAATGTACAGATACTTCACAAATCAATCACTTTGTTACCTGTTACTTTGAATATGACACTTAAAGTTACACTCAACAACCACAAAACAACCGCAAAGAGCTGAACGTCAGCTGTAAAGAGACTAAAAAGTAACAACAAAAACACAAAAAAGTACCACAGAGACATAACAAAGGTAAACAAACTTCCACAAAGAAACCCACAGCAGCAGAAATGTTTTCTAAAAAGATAGAAACATAAAGCAAATGCAATATGCAGTTATTGTAAAGATAAACAAAACAACTTCAAAGACACAAAAGCCACCAAGAGACAGAAACTGACAATAAAGCTATGCTCTGATGTCGATGGATTCAGGCGTGTGGATGAATGGCGCTTCTTCATGTCGGTGCCCCAGTGTGCATTAGTTGCATTAGTGCAACGAAACGTGCTCGGTGCGTCTTTGTTTGTAATAGTATGTTTTCCACCGCAACAAGTCGGCTCCATTTAATGCAGGTGTGATGTCTCAGTGGTAGCAATTCATGTTCCACCTGAAGTCAACACCAAACCTATATACTTTTGTGTCTTTGCCTTGTCTTGTATTGAGTTGCTGACAGCTCGGCACGGCAAAGAGAATCAGATCGCAGGCGATGATTGTGCTTTTCCATCAACACACCCGGTGAATGCACTCATTGTGCCCGCAATTGTGCAAGCGCTGACAATTGATTCAAAAAGATCTTTTTCCTATTATGTCTGCAAAGCCTGGAGTATGATGCTATCTCCCACCTATTCTCAGCCATCTTTTAAATACCTCCTACAGACATTTCTGGCATTTTTGTCCAGATTGAACTAAATGAGAATAGATGTCACAGAGTTTAATTTTGGGGGAAACTGGGACGGCGCATACGACTCTTCCTCTAAATCAGCTCCATCAGTTCAGTGAACTCTTGTTCCTCGCTGTGACAGTTGAATATGTGTGGGTGACAGTACAAACAAAGGTGAATCGATGCATTTCCCCCAGGAAGCGAAAAAGAGAGGTTGAGAGGAAGACAGAGGAGCGAGCAGGAGACGGGGAGAAAAGACTGAGAGATGAAGGTGGCAGCGTGACATAGGGAGTGTGACAGTGTCATGCAGACTGGTTTCATCGTTTCTCCTCAGCGCCCTGGGGAGATCATTAGCTCACAATATGGAGTCTATCAATCCTCACAGAGTACCACTCTCCCCTCCAGATACATGTCCCGTCTGTCTGCCTCTCTCGCTGCCTATCTGTCTGTTTGTCTGAACGTTGCTCATACGTATGTACATTCAGGATCATGAAAAGCTAGTTAGTGGGACACGTGTTGTATGTTTTCTAGCCTTTGGGGATATTTCAAGGAAAAGATGGCAGCCCAAAAGAGTACCTATCACCCGACTCCCACTCTCTGTGTGTCTGTCTCTCTGCTGCCTTTGATATTCTACTTCGCTGAGGTTTAAGAGGTTCATTTGTTCAAAGACAGCCACCACGATTTAACACAATGCATCGATTCCAGGTTTTGAATGTGGAGTTTGCATGTTCTCCAAAAGCATGTGTTTTGGGTCTCAGTACTCTGTCTTCACTTGGTGTTAAGTGAGATTGTCTCCAGTGGATAAAGAAGGTGGATGGATTGATGGAGGCTAAAGAATAGAAACCTCAATTTAAAACCTTCAAATCTTCTTTGCACTCCACTCCTACAGTGCAGCACAACAAATGACCATTGGAATTGACCCAAACCTGAGCAATTGTGTGGGATTCAAACCAGCAAACCTCCAGTCACAAGCTCACTTCAATAATCGTAATCACTGAATCCATTGTGACAGTCATGCAGAGAACCTAGGAGACACTAAGAAGAATGATTATTAACAGCATGGAGGTCCGAGCACCAGGCCTAATTTCTGTTGAGTTTTCATGTTCTTCCTTTTTTCCTCCATTGTTTTTATTTCCCTCACAGAATCAAAAGACAGGGTAGAAGGGTAAATATTGTGTGCCAACACAATATATATAATATATAATAAACCTGCAATCAGTCGAGGGCGTATACCCTGTCTCGAGTACAATATGTCGAGCATGGACTGAAAAAAAAAAACAGACTGTCTTCAAATATACATCTCAGTTGCGGGAAGCCAACAAGTCCAATAACAGTTCAGGCAAGTTTTATAGAGTGATGCAAATGAGTGAAGCAGCTGTCTATATAAACGTGTGGCAGTTATTCAATTTTTACAGATGAAGCAGGCCTTCATAAAGAAAAACGAAAGAAAATCACAAACAACAGGTATTGATTTAATGTCCGCTACATTTAACCGCTGATTACCTCCCGTTGTTACTGAACTGCATGAGCAAACTGACCCAGTATGTGATGCAAACAGCAATCTGTATAGAATGAAACACATTCGAATTTGTGTCACCATAGACTTTTAATTGGACGAGGCTGTGTTTACTTGTAGTCAGCTGAACTTTGGGGCACTGCCCAATGCATTTATGCAAAGAAATAAATAAAATATCAACAGTGGGTCTGACATTGGTAAGATCAGCGTCACAACCATCTGGTGCCGTCTCAGCACAATATCATGAGATACTGCAATAGCATTGACATCAGTGTGTTTGATGCAAACTCCTTTTCCACGTGTCACTAAAGTCATCAAATACAGGTTTGTTTGCTTTCAGAAATTCCTACCTAATTTGACTGAGAACAATGTGGGAAATCTGATGGTTTTCATTTGTTCTTGTTAAACCAACCCATCTAAAACCAAAATCTTGACCAGCACATGAATATGCCTAAGCCACACCATGAAAATTAAAATACATAATGGGTGGAGCATTCTTTCTCTATTCAGAATATTTGAAGAGTGGCCCAAATTAGTAGCACTGTCGCAAACTCGTCCCATTGGGCTTTATTCTCTTTACTACAGTGCATTTTCTGATAACTTTAACAGCAGTAATGACATAAGGATGCAGTCGTCGAAATAGTGATTCGTTATTGTATTTGTATTTGTATTTATGTCCGTACAGTTGAATTATGTTCATACAATTGATATATCTAACTTCATCTAGAACACTGGTGGACACGCTAACATTCACCAACATGCAAAAGCAGGGGTCTTCAAGTTTCCCTGGTTTGCTCTTTTTATAGTTTTACTTTAAAACTTCATTAAACTCACAGAAAGTAAATTATTGTGGAATCAAAGCATCTTTGAAATTCTAAAGACTCAATTAATTTTGAGTTTTATGTGTTTAGGGTTACACAAGTCAAGACAGAAACTGATTAGGACGTCTCTCAGGTAGGCTGGCCATTATTCTTATTATTTAAAAAATTTTTTTTAATGTTTTTAATCATGTGCCCAAAGTTCCCACAGGCTCAAGAAAACTGACCCATAGACGATTGGAAAAACCTTGGAAGGTCTAATGAGTTATCATTTCTGCTTTGGTGTTCAGAGCATGTCCATGTTTTCATGACCAAAGTGTTCCATCCTCTGATGGAAGTCTCCAACAGGATAACAAACCACATCAATAGATCAAATCAAAACTTATTTTAACATGATGAGTTCACTGGACTGACTCACAGGCTGAATTTTTCTCCATGGATGTGCGTCCGAGTGCGTGAACATGTTCCTTCCTGTGCTTGTATCTCTGGACATGTTAGTCATTTTGGCATTAAAGTAGCTACGATTTACAATTGCTCAATGATTAAAATGTAAAAAAAACATGGTGAAACACGAGTCAAAAAAGAACAATATAAAGTCAGACTGAGAAAATTGGAAATGGTGTTATGTTGATGGCAGGCCACTGTGATGCAGCCAGACTTTTGGTTTTATTGTTGTAGTTATGCCCCAATGTGACCATTTCAACCTAAAATTTCAGCAATTTATAAAATCATGTGTGCAAAGTCGGGCTGTTTTTACAACTGTAATATAAAACTGCTGCATAAAATGTTACAATCATGAGAAAAAGGCAGACGTGGGTGAAAAAGGAATGCCACATGTGAGAAGAACATGTTTATTGAGATTCTAGACACGCAGCAGTCAAAAGGCATTTGGAGGTCAAATAAAATGAAATGAGCACGGCAATATGAAACCCAACTTCACAACACATCAATACACGTTTAACAGATATCAACGACCCCATAAATGTAAATTAAAATGATGTGTGGGGAGTAATAAATACAATGTATAATGGCTTTGCCGCTCCAGAAGGACCAATAGTTTTTTGTTGTTTGTTTTTTTTTTTCCACATTTCCTCATTTCTCACCCACACATTCAGGCTCACACATTACGTTTCATCATTAACACCGGATGCAAACAAAAACTCATTTTACCCCCCCACCCCCATATCATTTACTTTGTAATCTAAAACCGGCATCCAGCATCCTCGTACTTTACTTTCTTCAGTTTTCCAATTTGTTTCACCCAAGAGGTTTTTAACAATTCATTAACATTTTGTGCAAAAACACTTCTGGGAGTCTCCTATTGATTTCTTATTAATAGGTTGTTTGTTGTAATAAATTATTTTGTTCTTAGGGCAAGGAATATGTAAAATTGAAGTGCAGTTGGTGGGAAATGTGCCCAAGGTGCCACAGCCAGTGAAGACGAAAGATATGAACGTCTTTATTCATCTGCTAATGTACAATACTCGGGAAAATTGCTGCATGTCATTTTTCTGCAACTTGTAAATGAACATTGTCACTTTCATTCAGCTTTGCATCCTGAGTGGTTACATTGTAATCCATGTGTGTGTCTGGGAGTCTAACTTCAATAAACAAACATGTCAGAGATCGGAGGTGGTGTGTGGATGGACCCAAACGTAGACTAAAAAAAAACTGGTTTATTGCAGTCCAGGGAACACGAGGAGACACAGGGGCGATGAGAGGAGCGACAAGGAGACACGTTGACGAGATGAACCAACAAAGACAACTGAGGGAGAGAGGTTTAAATACACAAGTATGGGAAGCGCACAGGTCCAACAAAGTGATTGGAGCACACAGAAGGAGAAGGCCATTGGTTAATTGGAAACATGAGGTGAGACACACAGGGGCAGACAGAGACTTGACACAAATGGCATATGATTGCTTCTCTCAGTCGTAAATAATCATATTTATTTCAGAGAAATGTAAACACTATGATGTTTCAAAATTAATTCAATCAACCCATCTCATTATCATATTGTTTATTTTCTAGTGTTAAGTTTCAGTGTTTACTCTGAGCCCAAGTTTAAGAGGAAGTGAGAAAAAGTGAAGTTTCTACATCAAACAACAAAAGTTCTGGATTTTATTTTTTTTTTCTTCATCCAGTGAGTGTTACATTGTCAGTCCCACAGAAGGCATTTTAAAATGCATCAAACGGACACAGCAGAGGCAGAAACGTCATTTTTATTCCAGGCGTTCCTCTCCCTTCATTTGGTCAAAGATTCAGGTGCGTTACGACGGAAACAGCCGAGATAGCCTCGAGCACTGAGCCTGAAAAAGAAAGAGAAGTGTGGGCTACAGAGATCTAGGACCCCCCCCACCCATTCAATTCACTCTTGTAGGTCTTCATCCCCAATGGAGGCAGTTTCATGTGACATCACTTGAAGCAGTTTTATCACATTTCTCGAGGCTCTGTCCGGGGTCGGAGATGAGTTGATTCAACATTTCTCGTGGGGGGGGGGGGGGGTTATGCAGCTCTCCTCAAATCCTGTGAACAAACAGGTACACGGGTTCACGAGATGCAAAATTCTGAGGGAAATTTGTCAAGCCAAAACAGGACAACAGCACAGGCAGGCATGCACCGACGCACACACTCAATTGTACTTTATTATCCAATTATCTTTCTTGCAGCATTTTCTCTCCTCATCCAATCAGTTCCTTTTGTACAATCTTTAAAACTCATTATGATTCAGCCAGTTTCTGACAGACAACATTCTTTCACGCTGGAGGTTTGTCATGGAGTCTCATCATCGTCCTTCATCAGTTGGCTACTCTGCTCCGCCACTTATCTCCCTTCATCGGAGCCGCTGCTGAATGCTGGGGCTTTTCATTGCTGGAGTTTATTCATCGGCATTCATCGTATCACTTTAGATGTCGCTATTCACTGATGGACTTGAGCGTGCCAGGTTTAAATCATGTGCCAGTTTTTAAGCATATTTCAAGAGATGTTAGAATATTCATATCTTCTTGATATGATAAATGCTTATTTTTTGGTTTCTCACTATTGTTTTCACCTGAACACAAAGCAGCAATTTTATAACAGAGATTCTAATTTGGTTGGAATGGGTTTAGCGTGTAGATTTAAGTGTAGATTCCATCACCTCATTTCCAGCATTGAGACACAAAGGCATCGGCAAGTCGACGCCACGCCTTCAGATTAGACCAGGGACGGCTGCCATGCACGGGAGCAGTGGATAAAAGGAGGAGAACATTTTCATACGGGGAGAGGATCCTTCACTGCCTGTACTGCGCAGCTGAGCCATTCATCAGACCAGAGGAAACATGGATAGCAATTAGAGCGGGTATGATGCTGTACAAACTGGGCAGCTGTGGGGAGTATCGCTCAGCTGAAGCCACGACAGGAACTGGGATGAGAAAAGTGTCTCTGCTTACCAATCCCAAAATAACTCCAAACCCGAGGACGACTTCTTCCAAGTGACTGCAATCGAGATATGATGTTTATATGCAGACAAGCATGGGATTTCTCATTTCTTTTTTTTGTAATACAAAACCTTTTAGAATGCAGTGTTATAACCCTTGACTCCGTTTTGTTGCAGATTTAGCTTGTGTTGATGAAGAAAACACGGAACATGCAACAATCTGTAGCCTCTGCAGCACGACATGGAGCGTGTAGTCCGCCATTGTTGTTGTTGTTAAGTGACGATGTGGAGAGCTTTGCGGGGTTATCGGGTCGAGATTACATCATAAATCAAAGGCGAGGTGGCGTTTTACATTTTCTCCACTCTGAAACCTTTAAAAAACATGTTCAGGCTCCCAAAATGCTACGCCCTGTGGATGATCTTCCTGTCTTATTCTTCCACACTTTCACAAGCCTTTATAGGACACTTGTTAAATTGTAACAATCACAACATGACTTTTTTTTTTTCAGATAGAATTTCAAGGAAGTTTCTGAATGTGATCCATTTCTCAGTTCTGTGAGGTGTTCTCGCATCATTTTTGCATCCTATACACTCCGCCAGTGTTACTGTCCTACCACATGTTTTATTAGTTACAAAAAGTATGACAGACGCCTTCAGCTTGTGTTTAGCATCCTGATTAGTACATTAGCATGTAAGCGTGCTTACAATGGCTCGAGAAACCAGTTGCACATATTTGATATTGAGTATCGGTCACCCAATTAGGCACTAGGCAGGTACACACGTGGTGCAGCACGCCTGCAGTGGACAGCGACTCTTGTTAATGTGTTATTGGAGCTGCCGTCCTGATTCAGTCTATTTATCGCCTTTTTCAAGTTTGTTTACTGCAGCCTGTAACTCGTGTCGGCCAGAGACCGACCATTTCTCTCTCCCGCACGTATAAAACTTTTACTGGGCTAACAAACTGCAAACGTGGACAGGGACAGTGGTAGGCCAGGGAGGGAAGGGGAGGGGGTGGATTTATGACAGCTTGTAAATTTGTCCATCAGGGTATTTTTTCGTATCTGCTTCATAGCCACCCACCCCCACCCCCACCCCACCCCACCTCTCGGCTTCACAATGAGCTGTCTAGACTCAGTCTTAACTCCTCAGAGACGACGCATTCAACTTAAAATGAAAACATGTATTATTTCTGGAGGAGGGAGAAAACAGCAAAAACACAATTGAGTTTTTCAAGCTGCTAAACATTTCATTAGTGGAAGGATCCTGTTTCACACATTGGTGGGAATGAGACAGGTAAATGAGAGGTAACAGAGAAAAAGGCTTTCGAGATGAAAATGTATGCAAAGCTACCAAAAAAAAAAAAAATAACTCAAAAAAACTCACCTTCCTTTTCACAGCATGACAATCCCCCCCATTAGCTTTATGAATGTCACATCGGAGTGGAGAAAGCCAGTGCATTCAGTTGATCCGCTGTGTTTGTTGGGAGAACGAGTGATTATTGTTTATTACCTCAATAAAAGCCATACAATCCTCTGCCTTCCTGTGCCCATCTGGTATAATGACAGCTTAAATATTCAGAGCCGTGCAGCCGTAAAATAAAAACAGAATGAGTGAAAAATAAAGTGAGTAGTAGCTAGCCCAGTTCCCCCCAGGGTATGCATTTTTTTTTAACACACCTCCAGTTTCAGATTGAGAAATAGACTGGCATTAAAAATCTAATGCATGACAGATATTGCTTTAACCTTACCTGCGTGCATGGGCAAGGCACGTTAGCTAACACACACATTTACTCCCACATTTATGCAAGTATGCACTAATCACATGCCCAGAGGATATGATATAATGAGATAAACCACAATAATTTTGCATGCACAATAATTACACCAAAGTATCATACGTGCACTGCACCAATTAAGCCAACACAATTAACTTTGGGGCCGTGGAGGATCTCAGAGGCTTGGTGAACCTTGCAGGTCCCAGTCAATCCTCATTTTGTATCATTCATGGCAAGTATCATGTAACTGTCTGCGTCGTGCACCTGTGGAGTATTAGGAGGGCCATTTGGCTCTGATTACATCCTCAGTCTCTGGTGGGAACTGGGATTTGTTGTCGCACTTCCTCTGCCAAACTGTTTTTGCTTTCGTACGAATGCTCGGTTCAGCCTCTTTGCATCACTTCCCCCTTCCTCTGCTTCCTCTCCACATCCACGCTTCGCTCTCTCAGCATGGCCGCGAGGAAGGCCACTGTAGGCGATCAATACCTGACAATATGGCAAAATCATATATTTTTTTCCCCCTCTTCTTTAGCAAATTCAATTTGGTCCTTAACATTCCAGTGGCTTTAATTAGATGCCCACGGTAGCAAATTGCAATTTACATTTTTATAGTTTTTCGAGTTAATTAGCTTGCTCACTCAGCCAGACCCGACTTGTTTATGCTTTCCCCACTTTCTTTTCTTATTCTATCCCTTTGCCTACTGTTTTGAGGACTCTGCTTATGTTGTTTACACGTTTAAAAAAAAAACCTTAATGCCACACAATTTCCCCTCAATAAACTAAATAAAACATTAAGTCGACAAATACTTCTTTTATTAGCCATTTAGAAGATCCCACTTCTGTGCATTGGTTTGACTTCATCAAAAAGTTTCCAGAATTCAGCAATGTCACGTCTCATTGGACACAAAGATTTGAATCATTTATTCGTGGAGGAATATATATATATATATATATATATATATATGTGCCTCTCACACACACACATGGCAGCAATCACACACACAATGATGGCTGCCATGTTGCTCACATACCATTGAGAGATACAATCTTAAAATTAAATCTTGTGGTCAGAGTTTGTCTTTCACCAACATCATTTCTTTTTTCCTTTTTGATTGTGGTTTATACATCATGACAAAAGCAAAATCACAAATGCAACTGTTGCAGCAGTTACAGAAGACATTTAAAAAAAACCTGATATTTTGGATTAAAACCACTTAACTTGCACAATAAGGAATAATGCATTTTAATCCCTATGGATCAAAACAACCAATAACATACAACGATCAGGAGGCTTTTCCTTCCACATTGTACTACATTATTGGCAGGACATATTTGTAGGAAGACAAAAGAGCTTTATTTTCTGTTCATTACTATACCTAACTATATGTTAATGTTGTGTCATTGATAATAATCAGCTTTTTATAAGTTTAAAAATGTAAACTATTTGTAATCACAATACCAGATTTTGAGTTACATGGCATTCTGAGTATTTGTTTTAAGTTGTTGATTTCACTCAGACATTAATACAATTTACTGCATGTATTTGACTTAAACCTACACATTTTTAGGATTAAATTTTACACTTTTGAATGTATTTATTTTTTATGTTATGAAAACAACCTTATTATTGCTTCTAGAGTTGAGTAGAATGTAACATCTTTACTTGAACGCAAAAATTAATAGTATAGAATCACTAGAATCACACAATCTGGAGCATCTTCAGCTTAACAGGCATGTTAAGTGAAACATTCACCTGAATAACATCTGTGGTGACTTATATAGCAGCTGTTTATCTTTAAAACCATAACAGGGAGAGACAATGATTAAGATCAGAGGTGGCTTAACTACAAAAGCAAAAGAGAAGTAAATAATCATTGCTCCAGCTTTATTCCGTATGAGCAGCTTTAATCATTTCAATGTTGCTCTGAATAATTATCTGTTGATGCTAAAACAATTAATGAGACAGTATTAACACTATATAGATTTTTGGATCAAAATGTAGAAATTAAATGTTAGAATCAGAAAAAAATTATTATTCCAGTGAAGTCGTGGTACCCGAAAGATCTACTTGAATAGATTAATGAAGTACAATTAGTTACGTTCAGCCTTTAACAAAAATGCACATATTTAATCATCACAACAGTGGTGATGTGAAATGTGTCACTGCGAGAAAACACCTTGACAAATAAAACACTGTTGACTGCATCAGAAAAACACTCCTCTGTCGAGCGAACCTCCGCCAAAACAGAGCTGACCCGGGCGAGTCGCAGCGTCCGTGTAAAGAAATGAAAGTGTACAGCGAATGCTCTGACCTAGCACTGTCAAAGAAGAGACAAGAGGCAGTTTCTCCTTGGATAACCCATTATTGTGTTTATTCCAAAACTAAACCTTACTTTCTGCTGACCGATATTGAAATGAGACGGAGTGAAAGATGGAGCAGGAGACACGAAAGAGTCTCCGAGTGCAAGACAGCGAAGGGAGAGTGGTGCAGCGGGAGAGTCAGGCGGCGCCGCAATCGAGCGAGCAGACAGGCGAGTCACCTCTACTGTCAGTCACACCTCCCCCTTGTGACCACAGGACTAAATGAAACAAGGCCTTGGAGGTCCACCATGTTGTCTTCTCTTTCATCCTCTTCCGCCGTCACTCCTCACCTCTTTAACGGACATCAGATGTTTCGCCACGCAGCCCCGGAGACTGCTGGACTGGACGAGGGGCCGAGGGTTGCTGACTGCCAAGAGATCATGTAGGCACTGACCTCCATCACAGCCCAATTAAACGACTCGTGTCCTCCTCCAAGGTAAGAAAGCTCGTCCTCCTGTTCCTCCCATGGATTCCCGTCTCACCCACATCCTTTATCCAACCCTGTTCTTCTGTTCCTCATTAGTATATCACGTCTATTTAACGAAGCCCACGCTGACATATTGAACAGCATGTTGTCTTGTCTGACTGAGGCTATTACTTCCAGGGCCTCCTGAAGGCAAAAAAGGACAAGAAGAGGGGCTAATTTACACAATCACCCATAACATTATGACCACTGACAGCTGAAGTAATTAACACTGATCCCCCCCAATCATATAATGTAATGGACAGATGACCTGTTTGCTCATAACTGAGATCGACCCCAGTGTCCCACAGCCCCTACATTCAATACATTGATATATTAGATGGATGAATCTCTTTATTATATTATTATAAGTTGTTCAAAGCAATAAAACGAGTAACTTTTCTTTTTATATATATAACTGTGTCATGGCATCTCTCCAACTGTATTTTCTGTTGGCTCTGCGGTGGTCAGTAGTCACAGTAAGTGATCCATTCATAGAATAAGTGTTGGTCATTGATGTATCTGTAGAATGGAGGCTGGTCCACATCATCATAACCAACAAAGGAGTTGCTGAAGCTCAAATTGCTGTAGAAGAGAATGCTGGTTATTCTCAGTTCTTAGGCAAGTGATCGGTATAGAGGTTAAACCCCAACATCAATAGGCTTCATCATCTAATGCTGAAAGCTACAATGAGTGTTGTAATGAAGTAAACAGAAGCTTTTCATCCCATGACGAAAAGACAGTAAGACCACAGGCATTTAAACATCAGCTGTCAGGTCATTTCATGGACCTGAGAACACATTTGTTCTTCCTGAAAGCCTGTAAATACCACAGAACAAATGAATCAATCAATCTCCCCCTTTCACACCCAAACAGTTTCTGCCAATTTAGAAAAGACAAATAACCTTGGCTGCAATCTTTGAGAGAGAAAAAAAAAAGAAAAAGAAATGTTGCAGGCCAACTATCCACGGGGTGAATTAACACAAGTATCTCACTGGTGGGAGGAGGTTCTTTTTAGTTCTGCAGCACTGTGAGAGCAGAGAAAAGGCCTTAATTCTAAAGTCTGTGGGGATGCCGCTATATCCCGCAGGCTGCATCATTATAGGCGATATTTTGGTGGAAACTATGCCCAGGGAGCAGCTCCCGGCTCTCTCAGTACAGTGTTTAAAATCACACTCAATCTTTGAAAGCGATCTTTTGTGTTTCTGTGGAGCTTTTGAAGCCACTCTTCTCTACATAACCTCTAACAGGTTATGTGTGCACCTCAATAGGAGTTCACCCTTCTCCTCTAGTTAGAGACTGCATGTTTTTCCATGAGTCCAGCTGTGCCATTGAATTCTGAGTGTTATTCATCTCATTGTCCTGACATCTTGGTCCTGGCGGTCCCAGTTTCATTTCACGCACTTCTATTGGGGTAACCTAATTTTTCTGCGCACAAATCACAATTCCTGCAACCATTACGTGTCAAATGAGTGACTAGCGAAACAATTGGGCCAGAAAAGGAGTGCAATCTCTCCTGGAGGGTGTCGACATTGGGTGGTGGTGGGAGGACAGCCTCTGACCTGATGTTCAAGCCTCTGTCTGCTAATTAGGCCTGTTCGCTAACCAGATGCTTATAATTAAATTTACATGCCTTGGTGAATAGCTGGATAAAAAAGAACAGATCCATCAGGAGGCCATGAAGGAGGCGTTGAGCGGCCATCACATGGTGTATAAAATACACAAGAACATAAAAAGCTCATTAAGAGAGACAATAAAGGGAAGAGACCCCCTAGAGCACTTCAAACACCATCTTGAGCGGTGCCCTGGAAGCATCCGCCCACCCTCACCCTCCTTGCCTCCCCTTCTCTCCCTCTCTGTCAGTATCACGCGTTCTCTCCACCTTTCCTTCTGTTCTTCATTGCTCGCCTCAGTCGTGTTTGTGTCGGAGTCTCAACTCGCACCCCCATTCTTTCACTCTGCACCTGTTCCACGGCGGGTTGCTGTCACACAGGCGGCGGGCGGCTACCAGAGGCGGCCCCTCGCCTCTCCCGTGATGTTCAGGGGAGAAGATGAGGGGAAGAGTGGAGCGACTCCTCTTTAAGGCAGTTCTGGCAGTGTGCCCTGGCACATGCAACTCACTGCAGAAGGAACACAACACACCACAACAACAACAACAACAACAACAACAACAACAAAAGCCTTACTCACTCACATACTCCCACTTTGATGCGCTGGCTAGTTAATTATTACACAGAGCTCTTTAAATACACCTAATTAAAACAAATGTAAAGTAGATCATTAGTTGAAAGATGTTTGCTCCCTGCTGGGGGAACTGATGGTGTGGGCATTCAAACAAAAGTAGACCCTACATTCCTTTTGTGGTCAGCGACCGACAAGATATTCATCAGTAGCACGGCCGATGGAGGATGAACTGACACCATAATGCCTTTGCTGTTTTGCCTGTCGATTTTAACAAGCCAAACAATGGCTTAATTTCCAGTGAAACACAGCAGCCAGCGGGCTGATCAAACAAAGTACATATAGAGGGCAGAGCATCAAAAGTAAATATAAAAGGATCTGACGGCCAGAAGTCTAATTGCTGTTATTTCCCATGAGGCCCGCTTGTGTTCTGTAGATAAATACAGTAAACTTCAGCACAGCGAAGAAAAACAGGAGATAAAAACAAATCAAACACTGCACTTACCGGTATGGAGGAAAGTACATTTTATAGGCCGTTTTCAGTGCGCACTGTTTGATCCATCATGGCAGAGAGAGAATGAGAATAATTAATAACATTAAGCTCAAATTTATTTGGGAATTCCAGCTTCTCAGTGTTCAGTCAACGGTTTACTGCAACTCATAAAAACGCAGCCATTGGTAATGATATTAGCTACACTTGTAGACTTTTCCTTTTGGTGAAAATCAAAATACTGCAGAAGATTACTTCAAGAACTTTGTTCACATTTTAAGTAAAGTAAGTAAAAGTAAGTAAAACTTTATTTATAGAGCGCCTTTCTCAGACCGAGGTCACAAAGCGCTTCACATTTTTAGTAAAAAATAAAAGATAAAATAGAACAGGAATAAAATGCAAATACAGATTTAAAAGGCCAAGACAACACATTGATATACATAACATCCCTAAAAGAACTAAGCGAAAGCCCGAAGAAATAAATAGGTCTTTAGTTGACCCTTAAAGGAATCAACAGACTCCAGAGAACGCAGAGAGAGTGGGAGATCGTTCCAAAGTTTAGGAGCAACAGCCTGGAAGGACCTGTCTCCTCTGGTCTTGAACAGAGTGCGTGGAACCATCAAGACGTTTTGATCCACAGACCTCAGAGCCCTGGCTGGGGCGTAAGGCTGGATCAGGTCTCTAATATAAGAAGGAGCCTGACCATGCAATGCTCTAAAGGTAAAAATCTGAATTTTGTAATTGGTCCTGTAGGACACCGGCAGCCAATGAAGAGCTTTAAGGACAGGAGTGATGTGCGTCCTCCTGTTTGTGCGGGTCAGGATTCTCGCTGCAGAGTTCTGCACTAACTGCAGGCGAGACAACTCCTTCTTGTTAAGACATGAGAATAGACTGTTACAGTAGTCTAAACGCGAAGACACAAAAGCATGGATAATCACCTCCAAATCATTTTGTGAGACCATTTTCCTGACTTTGGAGATTCTCCTCAGTTGGAAAAAGCAGTTCCTAGTCAGCTGTTTACAGTGTTGCACCAGTGACATGTCTTTGTCAAGAAAAACACCAAGGTTCCTTAGGCTCAGTTTAACAGACTGGCCTAAGTCACCTAAGTGCTGGGTTATCCCTGGAATTAAATCGTCAGGGGCTATAACCAATGTTTCTGTTTTGTCTATATTTAATTGCAGAGTGTTTTCACTCAGCCATTGCTTGATTCCAGCTAAGCAATGAACCAAGGAATCAAGCCTGTGGAGCTCAGTTGGCTTAAAAGTGCAGTAGAGCTGGATATCATCGGCAAAGATGTGGTAGGAAACATGACAAAAACTCTGGATGATTTTCCCTAACGGAAGCAAATACAACAAAAATAATACCGGACCTAAAACAGAACCTTGAGGGACTCCACATAACACGTCTGCTGATTCAGACCTGATCTGGTTAGCTGTCACACTGAAGCTGCGACCAGAAAGGTAAGAAGTGAACCACTGAAGAACTGATCCTGACAGTTTAACAACTATTATGAATCACAACATATAATTGTAATACAGCTACTTTTGGCTTTGTGAAGTAGTAGCTAATAAATAATGTGAAACAACCAACACATTTACAATTCCAAATGTATGAATGAGCTTCTAAAGCATTACTGTACACAGCAGATATAAAGCTGCAGAACTTGTGTCAAATCTGAGCATTATCATCATCCAAAGTATTTTCCAATGAACAGCATCTCGTCACTACTTCTAGACTAACTAAATCCTCCAACAGCAGTATGAAAGTATTATTGGTATTATTAGTATGTTATATAAAATAAAAACATTCAGTAACACAAAATGCTCTTAATATGTTACATAATTCGTTCATACTTCCATATCTCAATTACTGTGTTCAAATATGGAGTAATAATTGTCAATCAAACATCAATTCCAATTTCTTACTCCAAAAGAAAGCTATTAGAATAGTTAATTTTGCAGACTATTATGCTCATACCAATGTTCTTTTTATTGAATCAAAAATGTTAAAATTACACGACCTTGTTGACCCCAACACTGCAGTTGTGATGTATAAAGCACATAATCACATGCTGCCTTGACACATCCAGGAGAGGTTCAAACCCATGAAGAGTCCATATGACCTCAGAGGTGCATCTGGCTTTCAGAACACAAATGTGAGAACGAGTCTAAAAAGTAGATGTGTTTCTGTCTGGGGGAGTTCAGCTTTGGAATGGTCTGGATGATGCTTTTAAATATTCTGTTCAATTCACACTTTTAAAAACACCTTTAAGACCAAAGTCATAGAAAAATAGATTGCTCTAGATAAACACCAGGAATATTAATAATATGATCAATGATAGTAATAATAAGAAAAACTAAATATAGTGTATGAATACTAATGGGGAATATATGTGTAAGTGTTGGTGTATTGCATAAACTGTGTATATACTTGTACAGCTACAATACGATATGATGTGTATACATGTGTATTTGTAATATATTGTGTATACTTGTATAAATTAAATGTATTATTATGTTTTCAGTTTATCTATGAAGCTTGAGTTCAGAGTCTGATGTCTTGTGGTCTTGCTACATCTTGTATTTGATTTCTTAATAGGGTTTGGCGGAATCAGTCTTTAACTTCAGCCGAAACCCTTTCGGTGTGTAAACATATATAGAAGCTTTGTTTGTCTTAAAATGTCACTTTGATTCAGGATGAGGTTTTCTGTTGTTGCTTTTACTACAGCGACATGTCATCATGGTTTCCCACATCACCATACTAAGATTAGCAGAGAGATGAGAGCGAAAGTTATCAATTATATAAAGTGACTCAAGTTTGTGCTTCAGGATAAAACTGACATTCATCTGTAATCCAAGTCGCTTGATTACAAACCTGAATGTCAACTGAAAGTACAAACAACAACATCAATACTGTAGATGAACACGTTGTTCCAAAAACCGATGGACATTTCCAGTAGATATTTCAGGCATGAGAGTATTATCTTCTCCCTGCAACATAAATACAATGGTTTTATTCTTTCTTCTTTGGTTTGCAGATGTATGACATTAACTGTAGTTTTCAGTGTGGGACACAGACACCACCACTACCACACTCTCCACCTCACTAGATAAAGTAGACAAAGATACTTTGTGCACCATCACTGAACATTTGCAACTGACTCAAAACACAAGTCGTCCAATATGTGGTTTAATTAGCGGCTGACTTGCTGACTAAAATATTATTATTCCCTCTGTAAATCGTGGCAGAAAGGAGTTGGAATAAACTGTAAACGGAAAAAAAAAATATCATAAAGTTTGAAAGTAGCACAACAAAAAAGTGGAGAGAAGAGGGAAAAAGAGTTTTGTTCAGTGAAGTAAATCAGAAAAGACCCGTTCCACTCTCCAGGAGTATGAAGGCTCCTCTCCTGTGTCAGACTTTAATTAACTATTGACCGTGCCACCAAGAGAAACCAAGAGGCTGCAGACAAAAAAAAAAGAAAAAACAAAAGCCTTGCAGGCTAATGGCCTGAGAACGTGATACATCCCTGAAAGGGCCTTTGCTCTGCTCAGCACTGCTCATCGTTTCTCCCCAGTTTCGGCAGTTTTTCAAATCTACACTCAGATGAGCCTGCCGATGCCAGCACACGCCATCAACAAGTTCAAGTCGTCCCAGAATCTATGGATCTGTTTTATCCAAGTCTGATGGCAATTACACACCAGCACAGATGCTGCCAACACACTCAGTGAGGCATCTGCCGGCAGCATGTACACATCAGTGTTTCCTGTTCGTTTTTTGCTTGTTTATGTGTCAACACAAACATTTTTTGTGTGCGTTTATACCTGTGTGATCGAGTTGGCTACCGAAACAAAGACTCAAACAAAAGCAAAAGCTGAAAATGTCTGTGCATAAGGGGGGATTTGCAAAAGCATTACCACAGGCAGAATTAGCATCATGGTGGAGGTACACACACACACACACACACACACACACACACACACACACACACACACACACACACACACACACACACACACACACACACACACACACACACACACACACTCACACACTCACATATATATACTAACGCACACACACACCAAAAGCCACAGGGACCCGCTTTCTACTGCCCACAGTCTGACTGGGGCCCATATGCAAAACACATACACCCACACACAAATTATATATGCACTCAGGAAAAGAAACAAACAGCCTTTCACTGATACACTTAAGCATGCCAAGGTCCAGGCCCAGTAGACTGAGAGCCTAAACCACCAATCCACAAACCCTGGAAAGTTTCAGGTTCAGTTAACATCACAAATATGATTGATTTAATCACTTTCATAATTTAGGAACTTCTTAGGTGACTCATTATATATAATGTATGCCAAATTAAGAATATATGGATTAAAAAAAAGATGTGTTGCAAAAGACGCGGGATAATCAACAGCACCAGACGTCCATCATCACACTCCCCCATCAGATAGCTCTACCTGATTGAAATCAACAGTAATTAAGGGGCAGCTACTGTATAATTCAACATGTCCATCTTTGTCAATCATTTTCTTATGTATGTGGAGAATAATTACTACCTGCAGCGGTGATCAGGTGCAGACCATTTCCATACATGACCATGAAAGTGATGGTAAACAGAAAGTTTTGATTGCCTGTAGAGTAGAGTGCCGATGCAAACTGCTCACTGCAGGCCAAGCCAGCGGGCACAGCCAGATAGATAATTTAAAGGTACTCAGAGAGGACGTATACTTGCTCCTCTGTTTCTCCTTGATAATGTAATGAGTCTCCATGGTCTCCAAACATGGCCATAAATTTTCATAACTAGTGGGTGGACCGCAGTTGGCAGAGAAAGTGAACAAATGGCTCGGTCTCAGGCATCATGAATATCAATGAAAGATGGGAAATATAACTGTCCTGATGAAGCGGGCGCTGGGCAAGCAGACGTC
Organism: Blennius ocellaris; assembly: GCF_963422515.1. NCBI lineage: Eukaryota > Metazoa > Chordata > Actinopteri > Blenniiformes > Blenniidae > Blennius > Blennius ocellaris. Next base: position 8,505,981 of record NC_137666.1, read on the forward strand.
GAGCACATCCAAACCGTAAACTGGATCACAAAATTTCCCCAAGACTCAGGATGCCTGCGCTGTTTAATACTTCACCGTGCCCTGATTATGTACTTTTACAATGTTTACAATAGAGGGTTAATAAAATGTGAGTTTCTGGAGAGACTAAGTATTGCGACATAATCAACACCCGGGTGATTTTCGATATTAATTACTCACTGTGAAGTGTGTGTTTAATATATTAATATAAAGACAAACACTTTAAAAGTGTTTCACTAAGCTGCACTGTGGCGTATGATAAAAATCACTTGATTACTTTTAGTTACCCTTTAAAGATAAACAAATCATTGAACATTAATTGTGGTAATGATTTCACTAATATGATTATTGTTCACAATCTCAACCATTGCGAAGAAGCTTAGTCGAGTTTGGCACTGGTTTGGGTATGTGTTCATGTTTTTAAGCTTTGTTCAGTGGAAAGAGGCAAAATCTGCTGTTTATTAAATAAACAGAGCTTTCCTGACAGCAGGAGGTAAAATACAAGACGGAGGAATGTTTCATTGCTTAGGGATACAGTGGTTGAAGGTGTGTCTGCTCGCCCTCGTGGACAAAGTTCAGGCCGTCTTTTCTCAACAAATCCCCACACAGCGCCGAGAGAATTAAGGAGGGGTCTTGGCAGGAGCTAAATGAAAGCTCATCTACTGGATACAGAGCGTCATTGTCCTCAGTTTAGAATTATCATCAAGATCAATGCAGCTTTTATCTATTACTCTGTCGAAAGCTGCTGTGCTGTGTATATTTTCATCTATTAAACTCATATTTCTCAGTGTGTTTTCTTTTTTTGCCCCATTATCTAACAATATAAATAACGAAGTAAAAGCCTCTGTTTACCTCAGTGGTCCCAGGTGCCGGACTCCGAGTGAATGAGCATTGTGATGTTTATTGCAGATTGTAGCCAAGACAATCAGGATCGATGGCACAGGAAAGAAAGAAGAAAGAACCCAGACGGCAGTCTCAAATGAACCAAGAGTCAAAAACACGAGACAGAACTAGACTCACACAACGGATGATTGAATCTATAACCGACTAGACAAACCGGCAACAGACCACCCACAGCCCAGGGCTGATGGCTTTGATAAGTTCATTACTTGACATAGTGTGCAAGATGGTTTTCATAAACTTGCGTACAACGTGGTTTACACTATTGGAGGTGGCTTCCATAGAAGTATGGTGACACTGGCTGGGTTTTCCTTCAATATGCAACGACACCGATTTCATGATGTACATCATCATTGTTTGGCTGCTGGTTTAGTCAAGCCAAGCAAATGACTTCATTTTGTGGAGTAGATGTGCATGAAGCAATAAAAGAAGATGGAATGGGTGTGGAGATTGTGAACACAGTGGTGGTTTGGGAAAAGAGTTCAATTAGAGATCCAAATTTTATCCTACAAAAAGCTGCTGTGTTGCATCATTTTCCATTGGTAGTGGCTGAGCCGTCGTAGAACTTCTTACACTGTCAGTGTGTTATTGCCGGCTGCTGGTCCTGCCGATCACATGACCATAACATCGGCTGTTTACAAACCAGTGTCATTGGACTATACGAGTTCATAGATTTTAAGTCATTAATTCAGATTTTGTTTCTCATCTTCAGGTCTGAGAAACGGCCAAAATCACAGCTATACCGGTATAACAATCAAGGAAGAGAATTCTGCAGGCAGCCCATAATAGTACACACTGCATGAGGGAAAAGACCTGAGATAAAAAAGGAAAGGTGTGAGTGAACACAATAAGCAAAAAATATAAACTAATTTGATGAAACATAATGGCTAATCCTAATTAGATCCCTGGGCCCTGACATATTGGACTTTGTTTGGCATAATCAACACCTTACGAATCTATGTAATTTGAATAAATGTAATTTTATCGAAGCTCCAAACCTCGCGAACCTTCTCATTAGACCTATTGGAGCTGATTGGAAGAAGTGGAAGAACATTTTTTTTAAGCATGCACTGGGCAGAAACTGTCCTGAAAAGAGGCAAAACCACCCGTGTAATATTTTAAGAGTCAAGGACAAACAGTACGTTTTGGATAGTTAAGCAACTTTTATTGTATTAAAAAGAGCAATGCTAAAAGCTCATCGAGCAAATCTAATGTCTTAAAGCCGTAGGCCAGTTCCTGGTGTATCAGAAGTTCGTCTCTCGGGCCCGAATAAAAGCAAAGTGGCTGTAACCCTCCCGGCTCTGCGAGGCAGGCGAGCCGCTGGCATTCCAGGAGTCAATGGACAGTCGGCCTCACCACTACAATAGAATTATGAGCAGGATGGATGGTTGAGCCGTGACATCAATATCTACTTATCCATGTGTCCATCTCGACATCGGCTCAGAGGAATGTGATTAAAAGGTTGTGTGATTCGTGCTTTCAATTCTATTGATCTTTGTACATAAACTGTTATTGGACACTGGACTGCACACGCTCACGTGCATCGCGTTTATATACGCAGCCTAATAGACACGAAAAGATGCATATGTAACATTGCCAGGCTGAGGTTGACTGACTGACGACCTTATCAAACACACACACACACACACACACGCGCGCGCGCGCGCGCACTCTTTCATATTACCCGGGCACACTCGACAGCTAGTTTGCTGTGAATTTAAAGCGATAAGCTGCGCAGGGGTGAGCGGTAGCTATTCCTGGACATTAGGTGCACAAAACCGGGCAGTGCCAGAAGATTTATCTCTTCCTCTGAAATTTCATTTGGGGAAGGAATAATAAGGCATAGGAAATGAAAGTTAATCATGAATCCTCTCCCACTTTCTCTCTCCCTCCATCTGACACTGGCTTTGAGAGCGTGGCCGCGGCCTGCTTTATTTAGTCGGGAACCTTTTGTCTTTTTTTCCCCTCTCCTGCAACCTTTAAATGCTTCATAAATCAGCGACAAGGCGCACACTTCTGACGGTTTGTTGTCCCACAGAAATTAATTACAATGAGAGAGCCTTTCTACGAGTGAAACAGACTAGAATGAAATGGTTCGCCATCTAACTGCTATTAGGAGGGTGGGCAGGTAAGAGAGCAAAGGGAAAAGAAATTGGGAAATGATTTGAGATGTAGCTGTAAAGTGTATTTTATTTTATCACTATTCCCTTATTTAGGTACTTTTTATTTCTCATGAATCTTTTTATTTTTCATTGCAGGACAGTGTACAGAGATTAGTGGATGAATAAACATGATAGAAGACAATTACATGTGTATTCTCGTGCTTCATTAGATCAGTGGCAATGTTACCTTGAGAAGTGTAGAGCTGAAGACAATTGTACTGTCCAATTAAGATCTTATTCAACCTAAATAAATAGATCGCTTCAAAATGGAGAAAAAAAAATAAGACTCTTCTTATTTGCCTCACGTCAGCTTGAATTGCAGCTTCTCGCTCCAACAAGCACACAGCGCATTAATCCAACTAAGCCTTTTACTGCTTTTAACAAGGTGTTTAATTTCACCAAAAATCTTTTTTTTTTCCAAGTCATGCTACTACAATAAAAATAAATGATTCTAATCTTTCACTTAGAACTGCTATATTATTCTCATTATGTGTATTTTCCACAAAGAGAGTAGGAGTTGTCTGGTTCAGTCAAATTTTACAACATTGTCAAAAAGTGTGCGGATATATACTAAATATTCATTTACAGCTCATTTGTTTACATTTTAAGATGCAGCTGCTTGATCCCAGTCAGTAGCGTGGGAAGCTGGAGCTCATCTCTCAGACAATGAGTAAAAGGCACTGGATTACAACCATGTAAACCGTTAGCTCCATGTGCATATCAGCGAATGCTACATTAGTCACACATCAATTGAATGCCTCGGATAATGGTTAGTTAGAACTGAAGTTCCCAGAGCTCCACTCAAAGGCTCAAACTTATCAACCACCTATGCAGACACATGATTGTCCCTTATGCCGGCGACACACTGTGCGATTTGAACAATCTTGACGACATGAATCTAATATCCATCCATCCATGAAAAAGAAACGAGCAAAATGGAGCCCTTGCCCCTGTGGTATTAATGTTTGGAAGAAAAATCCTCACATAGTTTTTTTGACGTGTTTGGTCATTGTAGCTGCAAAGCATCAATGTAGGTGTGGCATCAGCGCCGCTTTGATCAGTATGTCATTTCATACATTTCTGGTGGTCCGACGAAGAACCATCGATTTAGAGCCGAGACCAGAGAAATCCCCCCAATTCTCTCACGATTGTGCGTCTGGCAAAAAACTGTCACATACCAATTATGGTTTCAACACATTTGATGGTGTTTGGAGAAAAGACTGAATGTGCAGACAGGGATAAGAACAAAAGATCATCTTGAAAATGAAGCAAATATTCAAAAGCGGGCTTGGATCACAGAAGGTAAAGATCACAGACGAGGAACATGAGAATAAAAATCACCAGACAAACAGGATTGTGGACAACACACACACACACACACACACACACACACACACACTCAGAGCAATCAGAGGTAATCAGGGCAGGGGGAGGGAGCACAGACAAGGATTCATGCTGGAGCAAAAAGACACGAGGGATGAGAGGGAAAGAGGGTGAACATGAGCACAGGGAGGTAACAAGAAGCCAGACATGAACTTTGATTATAAACTAAAACCAAATGCACATGCACAACAGGGTTCACAAGGGAATATAAGAAAAAGAGACAAATATTTTCCCAAAAAACGGGGACATAACACAGTGATGTGATCGTTTCTGAAATCAGTAAATACCAACGTTCTTGCGTTGGAGCACTATTGTTTCTAAAAATTGTTGTCAATGCTAGAAATGAATAGACAATTTACTGAGCCCTCTCTCACAGAGCGATGAGAAAATAATGACTGGGGAGAATTTCTATCTCACATATCACTATTGTGGTCAGAAATGTGTCGCAGGAAGTGTTAATGTGGAAAAACTAACATGCCACTTACAGTCATTCTTTCTTTTCCAACATCGTCCCAGGAGTTCTGCATTAAAAAAAATGTCATACCACCTCAAAAAAACTGATTAACCATTGAACAATTTGTTAGCCGATCGCTGAGAAAGTGACTAGCTTAGGTAAATCAGAGTAGTCAATTCATCTACTACACGTCTTTAGATTGTAGGAGGAAGCCAGAATACCTGGGAACAACCAACAAATGCAGAGAAAAAACATTTCCACACAGAAAAAGTCATAAAACAGACATATTTAGGCTTTGTGGTGTAATAATTCGATATTTTCATTGAAACGAATGTAGTCAACCCTCAGCTGTCGCCTCCATTTTAACCAATTTAGGCTTAGTTTTGCAGATTCCATTAATATTACCCAAATAGACATGTTGGTACTACCAAGGAATTGCTCCAGCATGATTTAGAAAATGCTTTTTATGTGTCTAATGTCTTGCATCTATTGCAATGATTAACTCAAATGAATGGATAGATGAATGGTTGGACCTAAAGAAGGGCGTCAAAGTGCACCAAAGAACATCCAGCAATGCTTTGTTCTGCTACTCTTCTCTATCTTTCTCTCTCCCAGCATTTAGCATGTCTGGACCACAGGTCCTTGTAACATAATAATTTCACACACAACAGCACAAGAGAAAAGCTAGATGGATTTCTTTCACGTGAAGGAAGCATTGAAAGATTACATAAATATAAGAAAAATCATCTTCCTCTTATTCAGTTGAAATAACCTCTTAAAATGACCTTGGGGTATGCTGCTGCTCTTACAGTCTTCAGTAAAACACATTAAAATACACTTTATGCAAATGAGTGAAAACATGCAAAAGTCTGCATATTAGCATAGCAGATACGGGGCTGTTTATAGCTGTAGTTTACGGTGGAGAAAGTCGAGGGGGATTTTTTTATTTATTTTTTTTTATTTAATAAAGTGCATGCATGCTAAAGCTGCAGGCTTGATGGCTGTTGCACGCTGATAGCAAAAACCAACAACATATTGTACTGTCCTTTTTGGGATCATGAGGCATGGACATTTATTGTGGCATACATGTGAGCAAACACACAGATAACTACGCTACAGACACCGACTAATGTGTCAGATGGAGTGCAGTCAAAAGCTCGAATGCAACCATTAAGCAGTGGTTGATGAATCTAATTTCCCTCCAACAAAGGAAGGCTGCTGTCTGTCATTCTTCTCAGCAAGTCACTTAACCTGAATCGCTTGTGTAAACACTCCATGGGATAAATGGGTATTATCTTAAAGGGGGCCAAGAGCTGGAAAAGCAGAGAGGTGATGGAAATAACGAGGAAAAAGCCATGTGTGTGTGTGTGTGTGTGTGTGTGTGTGTGTGTGTGTGTGTGTGTGTGTGTGTGTGTGTGTGTGTGTGTGTGTGTGTGTGTGTGTGTGTGTGGCTGTTTGCTTGTGGGGGAGCAGGAGAAGGATGGAAATGTGGTGATGGGCAGAGGGAGGCAAGGAAGTGAAGAGAATCCAGCAGAGAGAGAGAAAGAGGGTGAGATCACTGAAATGAGGTGTCTGGGATGCTGATGTGTTTTCAGAGATATACATTGCAAAGCTAACACTTCTCTGAGCAGGGTGCTTTAACACTCCCCCAACACACACACACACACACACACACACACACACACACACACACACACACACACACACACACACACACACACGCACGCACACACACACACACACACACACACACACACACACAGGTGGTGGTTGGCTGTGCTGCAGCTCCCTGGATAGCCATGGCACGCCCAAGAAATATATATTTCTGAGTGGTTTATTTAGATGTTTTTTTTACGTGTAAATATTAGAATTTGTTGCTTGGTTAAATAATAAATACACCAATAAAACCTGTATTCATGTAATTCTTTCTCTTTTTTTTTTAAAGCAGTGTAATTTGATTCAGCCAATCGGTGCAGCGTATGCATTAACCTTTGAACTGACCACTTCCTCTTATTAAGAGTGCATTTTTTCTTACAATGATAAAACACTTTTTTTCCAAAAAATGTGACAAAATCATTGATGCCTTTGCTCTGAACCACAACAATTGACATATTGTTTTATTTGGACAACTAATGGTGAGTGTATCATTATTGCCTATTTATGTTATTGCCCAATGGCTAATATTTAAGGTAAATGTCGTGCTTTCGGCCCTCAACTTGTGTTTATTACCCTATATCATCACTAATGTCTGTTTTCTCTATATACTTTTATCATAACAATACAATAATAGCACTACTTGTGTGCCATTGAAGACAGTTGTTGATACCATTTGGTGGTTTGTATATGAAACAAGGCATTTATTTTAATATCCTTGTAACTGAATCAGTTTTTTTCCACACAAATTAATAAAAAAAAAAAAAAAACACACACAACCCTCAGATATTTTTCAGTCTGATTATTCAGGCGTTGCTCTAAAGTCAATGGTTCAACCATTTTCCTTTCCACTCTTATCAGTTCCATCCTGCCCAGGGCGAGATCTACTGGACAGGTCTTGTCAGCGGCGGGTGAAAACACAGCACACCGCCACACAGCACGACACAAAAGCTGTGCATGTGTGCCTGTGTCCTTTATGTACGTCTGGTTGGGTAAACAAGTATAGTGTACATGTGCCAGTATGGATCTGTGTGTCTTCAAGTGTGTATTTGAAGGGGGGGGAGGGGGGCTTTGTGGCGTGCATTATTTTCCAGGAAGACTAATTCAAAAAAATAAAAAGCATGACGGCTCTCGCACGACAGCCCCGTCATCATCCATCCATCCATCAATCATGTTTTCGACACACATGCGCACAGGGAGCATGTGCACTCACAACTGCACACCAAGTAAATGTTGGAATATGTTGATAGAATGTCATATCATTTATTATCCAATATATACAGCTGGGAGAGAGAGAGAGAGAGAGAGAGAGAGAGAGAGAGAGAGAGAGAGAGAGAGAGAGAGAGAGAGAGAGGGCGAGAGAGAGAACCCAACACAACACCTAAAACCAACCCTGTCATCAAATCAGATGGCGTCAAGGCTCAGCTCAGAGTACTGAACCATTTTGTCCCTCATTTCTGTCCATTTGCTTGTCACTGATTGTTTGTAGGATGTCAGGTCGAATTTTGCTGCATATTTGTGGATTGAAGAGGACAGGAGCCGCTCTCTGGGGGGAAGGCAGGCAGGTGGATGAGGACAATGCAGAAACAGAACTAGACACATAAAGAAATGGTACCTTCACCATTTATAGGCCATTCATTGAAATATATGGAATTTCCATCTCGGGCGTTGTTTAAGGATATTTCAAGGCATTCATTTAAGTTCCATTATTCCAGAAATATATTTTCACCTGTTTTTACTGCCATTGGAAGAAACAGTAATAAACGTGAGAATGATCAATTATGGCTAGTTATTCAATACAGGGTTAAACGCTGGTCTGCTTAACTTCAGTTATCTTGGATTTTATAAAAATGTTGTTATAGCTTGGAAATCTGAACTTTCAATTATCAGACATGAATCAATTAAAAAAATCTTACTATGTATGGACTTTATAGTTATTACTATAATTACAAATATGTTAATCATATCTCAGTATATGATATAAGATGCAACATTTTCAAGCTGATTTTAATAGATGACTGAATCAATTAATGTTCTGACACCAAAATAAAGTTTATTGATTTGCAAGGGGGGGGGGGGGGGTTCTTTGTCATTTATTGTTGACAATTGTGTGTGTTTTTTAAATATAACATAAAAAATTACGTTAACACGAACCGGGTGTCCACGGATGCAACTACGTTTTTAGCATTGAAGTGAACTCAAACAGTTAAATTTCTTTGGGAACGTGTGCTCTCATCCATGTTTCCATCGAATAGTTTTCCAAGCAGAAACTCTTGTTTGTTTCATACGTCACATCTGTTAGTGTGCTGCTGCTCTTAGCTGCTCTCCATATGGAAGTGTGTCCGGCGCATCTGGATGATCAACGTGTGCCAGAACTGAAAGGAGTGTAAAATTGATTAAATGTGTTAATTGTTTAATGCATTTTTCTTTCCTGTAATTACAATAACATCTTTTTTTTTTTTTTTATTATCTTTCACCATAGGCAACCGTTTGGTCAGGAATTCCTGCTCTATGTATCCTGAGTCTAAATCAGAGCCTTAAGCAGGCAATATCCTGAGCTAGTCTTTCTACTCTCTTATCTTTAAGCCATATATTGCCTTTTTCCATGCAGCAATTTCCCCAAACTTAGCCTGTCTTTCCCCTCAAGACTTATGAATATGAGGGTTTATTGGTGAGGGTCTCCGACAAGTGGATTCAGAAAGGTATGAGAGGGGCAGCAAGGACGACATATAGATTTATTTGCAATGGAGGGAGAGGAATGGGCTGCCTATTCAACCGGTATCTTTTTCAATTGTACACAGTAGATATCAAACTGGAGCTCCGCTGTACTGTGGAAGTGTTTGGGAAAAGGTCACAGAGCTGCCTCGCTCACTGCATACAGTCAATTTGTACAGCTGAAGCCAGACCAGAATTAGAGGACAAGTATAGCATTTGAATCGTGCCATCATGCTTCACTTACCACTTTAAAATGCAGTCATTAGTGTGATTAAATGCCATATCCAAAACACTGAACATGGTGCATATTGATTATATCATTACGACACATCCAATTGATCCTTCACCTAGTTTGATGTTTTTGCACAAAGCCCGCAATAATACCGTTTGATTGACAGCCGGATTCTGCAGTGCTGAGATTGGAAAGGTTGTTATATGCCAAAGGCGTGGTCATATAGATAAAATATGGCCCTAGTCATTTTAAATATTAAATGTATTATGCATGGATGGAGCTCATTCATTTTGTGCGTGCTGGAGTTTGATAAGTCCATGTAAATGAACTGTATTTTCACCCACAGTAGGAGCCCATTGTAAATGGAACGTCAAAGGAACACAACCATCTTTCTGGGAATAATGACAAAAACAGTGGGAGAAATCATTCTGAGATGCAGTTTTAGGGCTGTTTTTCATCCTAAATTACAGCTTAATTTTTTTGCTTATTATAATTGCTATTGGTGAAAAATGAAGCGTTGGTTCGTCAAAGTTAGCGTGGCTCGTTTTCAGTTCTTTAACTTCGAGAGAATTTGCATTGAAGGTATTAAATAGATCTGCCAGATAATTGACATCTGAGTAATCTTCTGTTCTGTGCTTTTCTTTTCTGTTTCCCTATACTGAGTCAACAGTAGCAGAACAGATCGGCACAGCCCTGTGAGAGCAGATCCACCATAATCTGCTGTGTGATGTCAGCGTGCTATTGTTCTTTGGGTTTGAACTGTGATTAGACAGCAGATTGAAGACATTTGTTGTGTTCAGTGTCTGAGATTACTGAGCAACGCGAGGACAGAAAAACACCAAGCGGTGCCAAATGTACTCTCAACAATGGCTTCTTTGGCATTTGGCTGCCGGGCAACGATACAAACAAGATGACATAATGTCCTACATACACTTCATAAATGGTAAATAGAAACTACACATCATGCATGTTATTATGCACACTAATGCATCTTTGCGGATTATGAAAAATAATCACAGAATCATTGTGTTTTGACAACTATATTATGTCTGTAAATTAACAGCAAATAAAAGTGTTTCACAGTTGACGTGTCAAATTATAAACTACATCACAATCTGCTGGTAAAAATGAATTATTGGTTGTTTCCGTGGCAGATTATGCAAATCTTTACCTTAACTAATGACAAGAAAATTACATGCTGAAAGTGCATTAACATACACTCAAATTCACACACGGACACCCGGGCATTAACGAGACTTGATCACATCACAGGTTTGTGTGTGTCAGCTAATGCTTGTACGCATAGAAGCACGCAGGCGTGTGTCTCTGCATGCTTGAGTGCATGTGCGTGCGTGCGTATGTGTGCACGTACGTTACACTCCAATAGTGTATCTTCCAGATTAAGTGATATAAATGAGTGACTCTTCCTCCTGATGCACTGACCACCTGCAGAAGAAAAAAAAAAAAAAAAAAGGCCCCCAAGGGAGAATTTGTTGCACAGTATCAAGCATCCTTTATTGCCCCGCCTCCGCGCCTCCGGAGTAAGACTTTCCAGGGGGCACTGCTGCAGTCGCCAAGGATCATCGATGAGCAAGAGGAGATAAATGGCAACGCAGAGGCAATCAGGCTCCTCAGATCAAAGGATATGAGTCATATTGTGTTTCTGAGTGAAACAACAATGAATGAGCAAATGAAAATCACTCATTCTGACCGTGTTTGAATGAGAGTGTTGGCTTTGATTTACAGACAAAATGCAATATAACAGGGACATTTTTTTTTTCCTTTTACAATCAGTACCTTTGAACATCTACTTGGCAACACACATTTAAATGTTATACACATGATGAGTTACTGAAAATCTTTTCTGGGGGAGTGTCAAAAGTACTTCTCCCTCAACTTGGGTATGTTTGTTTTTTATTTGTTTAACTTACATATAGGGAATCCAGAAAACATTTAAGTTGAACCTCTAGCTCCACTAGTTACCTGTAGAAACAATTGCAGTTGTCTTAAATACTAATTTATTGGCAAACCGGGAAGACACAGCAAAAGCAAAACAGTAAAGCTCCTGCTTGGAGGAAGATTGGACCAAGGCTTTCACAAGTGCCCTCCGGCATAAGTTAGTCACCTTGACCCCCTCTGCACCACCCTGATAACGAGTTAATCTGGAGACACTTCAGGTCAAAATGTTTCATTTAAGGTACGAACAGAAATTACAATGAACTGAAGCAAAGGACTGACACGTCTTGCTTGTATAGAAGCCTTGAGCAAAGTCTCTCCTTATTGATGTGAGCTTCCAGAAAAACATGGATTACGAGAGTGAAATTGGTGATCTGTTTGTGATCTGTGATGTTTGTGAGCCTGTGTTGACCAGTCCACAAAAAAGGAAAGAGGAAAATCCCGCGATAAAGATTTTAGAACAATGCATTATGTGACAAGTTATATTGTCCGTGATAGGGCTACCATAAAATGTGCAAGTGGACATATGAAGTACAATTTTTAGGATAAGTAGTTCAATGTGTTTAAAGACTGCTTGGGACCAAACCTTTCTTTCTCCTATTTGTTCACAACAGAAAAGAAACCCACTGCATTCACAATGTAGCTTGTCTATGAACGCACTCCAATTTGAATATAAGATGATTGTCTTATTTTCACATGCAGTAAAACAATGTTTTGTCATTTTCCATTATTGTCGCCATTCATGTTTTACGTGTCTTCTGCCACTCCGTAGGCCCCTGTTTGGTTGGTGCTTCTCAAAATCTATGAAAGGAAACGTGTGGAAATCGCCCAGTGAAAGAATCTCAGACGCTCAGGGAAATTTGACTCAGCTTAAAACCAGCTGTCAGCAGGCCGGACCCAAATTATTCATGATATGTCTTTCACATATGTTTCTGTATAAAGTTACATCTGTGTATCTGAAAACTGAACTTGATTTATTTTGCCATTTTGGCAGGTTTCTACCTTTCTGAAAAAACCCATTTATCAATGTGTGAGATTAACTCGTCTTTACTTTGTCTGAAGTCTTCAACGCACGTCGTTTTCACGGGAATACGAAAGTCGTGCAGAAGTCTATTTTTAGGACTTTAACCTACATTCGCAGCATGCAAAAGTTCCTAATTTGCATCACAACATCTTCACGGTGTTTGCCTCAACCTCCCCACACCTCCACACCTCCCCACACCTCCACACCTCCCGGCTCCTCTCTGTCTTCCTCCTGTCTCCCTCCATCACCTCCACACCTTCGCTCAACTCGCTACCACACATCAGTAACAATCTCATTTGCCGCCCCATTAATTGCTGGAATCCCAGACACTGGTGAGCAGGGTGTGTGTGTGTGTGTGTGTGTGTGTGTGTGTGTGTGTGTGTGTGTGTGTGTGTGTGTGTGTGTGTGTGTGTGTGTGTGTGTGTGTGTGTGTGTGTGTGTGTGTGTGTGTGTGTGTGTGTGTGTGTGTGTGTGTGTGTGTGTGTGTGTGTACTGCCACTTCTCATGTTGTGGGGACATAAAATTACTTCAGTCTGTCACATTGTGGTGACCAACCTCCCACGTGGGCACAGAAAGCAGTACATTTTTAGATTGAGCAGCAAAGATCCCATCTGAAGTTGAATTCAGGTGAGGGGTATTTATAGAGGGAATAAGGAAGTAAAAGTGATGGCAAGGACTCGGATGCATTTGAGTGTAATGTCCTCTCAAGTGAAGAAAACACAAATGGGATATTTTGAAGTGCAGAGGCTAACCTGGATGTGTCAGGATCAGCAAACCACCTCAAGGTGCCGTTGAAGAAATAAAGCTCCTCTGCAACAATGAAGCACTGAGTGCAAAGAATTAGTGCTTCAGATTATAATGAGTCAAGTCAAAAAAAGATGTTGCTTTTCTTCAGAGATGTCAAAGATGTCAAAAGTTTTGCACAAGTGGTTAATAGGTGTTTCAGCCGTTCTGTAAAGGGAGATGTCAGTTATTTTCACCCATCCTGCCTGCATTCAAACACCTGTACGACAGCATGCACCTATTCATACGCAAATCGCTTCTCTCTCTCTCTCGTTCTCTCTCTTGCTCTCTCTCGCTCGCTCTCTCTCTCTCTCTCGCTATTGTCGCCTCTGTCGTTTCACGTCTCACTCTGCCACATCGAGCAGGCACCGGAAAACACTCGCTCACATAAAAAGCACCAAAAAAAAGTAGAGTGGTACATTAGCAGGGGGCTGTTAATGAAGTGAGTCCCCGCTAGCAGTAATGAGCGTGCATATTTAACTACATTAACATCCCATTCCTCCTCGACGGTGCGTCAGGTAGGGCATGACAGTGCTCGCAGTCAGACATATTACAGTTATTTGTTGCAACATTGATCCAAGCATCAGGAAGCTGCCGACTTACAGGCAGAGTGGGATGCGGTGGGGGAATTTTTGCTCCGGCGCAGTCTGGGTTGTGTGGATTTGCTCTCAGCTTTGTTTGTACTTGTGGTAATGCTCTGAGAAGGTTTGTTGTGCGCTGCTGTGTTTTCCTTTTTGTGAGCATCACAGGAGAGACTTTTGTGATCCAAAATTTAGATATTTGCCCGCCAAAACAAACTAAATAAAACGAAGCATTTGGTGCCATACAAGTGACAAAAATAACAGCTGAAAGCACCATTATTGACTCATTTATATCATGTTTTGGCTTCACAGTGGTGTCCTTGGTTCTCTCTTTCACCTCGTAGCAGGATTGTGTGTGATTGGACCTTGGAGGCCATTATGTGTGGAGTTTGCAGGTTTTCCCTGTGTGTGAAGGTTTTTTTTTCCAATGTATTTTGCTTTCCTCCAACAGTATAAAAACATGCATTTGTAGCTCTAAATTGCAGAATGCAATGCTGTCTGAGCCCATGCAGCACCATTTAAATTACTAGTTCCAATCAATTATGAAGATGAAGAAAGATTGTACTACGTGTACAATCTTTGTTGAACCCTAATAATGTGACATGTAACAGTCCCACCTTTAAACACTTCTATCTTCCTGTGTGTGTGTGTGTGTGTGTGTGTGTGTGTGTGTGTGTGTGTGTGTGTGTGTGTGTGTGTGTGTGTGTGTGTGTGTGTGTGTGTGTGTGTGTGTGTGTGTGTGTGTGTGTGTGTGTGTGTGTGTGTGTGTGTGTGTGACCGGTGACCTATCCAGGGTGTACTCTGCCTTCACCCATAGTCACTGGCTTCCAAGATACAGTGGTACAGAAGTTAAATTAGCTCCTTTTTTTTGTATTTCAAAAGATTCTTCTTTTTTTTTTCATTCATCTTCTTGTGCATTCAAAATAAAGGACAATTCAGGAAACACATGCACAGAAATAACCCAGCTGAGTCTACCGAAGTTACTTTTGCAGTTTTCTTTTCACCTTACACATACTTTGCTTGCTCGCAAGCGAGCAGATGCCACCTTTACTCCTGATGTGCATTAACGCTAATGAACGTCTCTGCATGCAGGGCACATCATGTGGATACTTGGCCATGAAATGAAAGCATAATTACACCAGGGAAGTGCCTTTGTCTCTTCATTTTCTCTCATCTTCACTATTCTGTGCTCCGTTACTCTCAGGTGGCCCGGGCTCCTACGTGAACGCAGTGAGGGGCGGCCTGTCTCCGTCTCTCCATCTTCCTCAGTCTTCATCCGGCCCTCTCTCACTCACAGCAGTCTTTGTAACAATCATTGTCAGGGCAGGCCGGGGGAGAGTGAAAGAAATAGAGGGAAAGAATCCGAGCGCGTGATGGGCTCG